>NC_135769.1:14298582-14633582 GCF_052425735.1 Oculina patagonica | reverse complement strand
TTGAACTTCAATAATATCTTTGAAAAGAGCGAGTTTTTTGGTATGGTTTATTTTTGACTTTTGTAATTTTTAAACGATGTAAGTGCTAGTGATTATTTATTCGTGTTTTAGTTACGCAATCCATTGTTTGTGCGACGCTTTTTATAGATCGCCTTTCAGACACACGTGCGTTGAGATAAGAAAGCTGACATGTCACTTTTAAAATTGTTATATAACGTTTGTAAATGTGACAAGTCACGTTTTTTCCATGAGATCGCAAGTAATCACCCACAGCGGAAAGTAATCCCTTGAGAAATTAAAACAGTCCCTTGAGAAATTAAAAAAGTCCCTTGAGAGTTTACAAATATGTGGTTCCAAATTTTGTTTACATAACCCCTATTCTACGTTTTTAGCTTGTAAACAAGCAAAAACGTCGAAAAAAGGGAGGACGTGACACGACGTGACGTGACTCAAAACAAAAACATGCTGTGGATGTGGTGTTAACTAAAACACATCACATGGCGAGCTTTTTAAATAAAGCGTTACTACATGTAGCTCATAGCTGATATCAGTAATGTCACAATCTCACTTAATTTGCCTTTGAATGTTTTTTTTTTTTTGCGTGAATGGGCCATTCATAGTTTTTCTTCAAATAAGCGTTCAGTAATGTAACACAATCTCACTATATTTGCATATGAATGTTTTATTTTCCATGGGAATTGCGCCATTGATGGTTCGTGCTCTCAGGCTTCGTAGCACGAATTCTATTTCATCAAAAATATTTAAGTGTAACCTTTCATCCTTTTTTGCATTAGGTAAATTTGTTTGTGAATATGTTTACTTTTCTGTCAGCATGCAGGTCAGCACGTATAGCGTTATTTTGAGCAGCGAATAAAATTTAAGAGAAAGATGCACGTTTCTGCACGACTCAAAAAGATGAAAACGGATGACGTGACACAAAGATAATGTGACGCGAAACAAAATCGTGCAGCATAGTAATGTCACAATCTCACTTCATTTGCCTTTGAATGTTTTCTTACGTGAATGGGTCATTGATAGCATATGTTCTGAGGCTTTGTAGAAGGAATTCTATTCTCTTTTATCAGCAGAGGATAAGTGTAAGTGATCCTCTTTCGATTTGTTTTGTGAAATTTCAACCTTGTTCTCTGAAAGAGAGAGACCCTGGGAACGAAGTTGTAGAATAATTTGTTTTTGATTGACATGTGCTGAATGGCGTTCTAAAGAACCTTTCTGTCAGCACGTTCACCGTTAAATGTATGAATTAATAGCGGTTTAATATCAGAATGGAGTGAGTGAGGGATCGAAAGAGGAAACACATGACTTCGTGAATGATCACTACACCTCATTACCACGAGGTAAAAAAGAAGCATTCAGGGAAGTAGGCGGGATTTTGCATGGCTGAGTGCGAGCGCCAGAGGCGTGAGTGTCTAGCGGAGTCTTGATATATTCTCCCCTGGGGAATTTTGAAAAATCCAGTTTGTTATAGTCCACATTTTCTGCATTTTAACCCTCACTCCTTGATAAGCCTGGCCGTTGTGGCCCATAGGGAGTGTGGACGCACCTATCACACCCTACGTCCCACGGCCCTGTCTAATTAATATGAAGCTCACATGACCGTGCACAATGCATACCTGCAAACGCAGGTATGCATTGTGCATTGAATGGCATTGTTACACGTGGTAGAACACGAATAAAACCTTTTTAGCTTCGTTTGTTTTCCCATTTCAGTCCATGTGATGTTACCCTTGAAAATTATTCCAGTTATTCCAATTCAAAACAATATCCACATGGAATTAAAAGAATAATTTTCGAACACTTGTTACCAATCACTTTTGTGAGTCGGTGCCAGAGTGCCTCCATTCGTCTCGGACATCTGCTGCTCTTCGTACCTCAGTCCAAGATTTCAAGCCATTTCTTTCCTTTCTTTGTCCACTGTGCACCTTCAGGTGGTCTTTGGTCGTCTTCTTCTTCTTCAATCCTTTGGGTGCCCAGGTTATCGCTATGTTGCAATTGTTCGTGTGATTTTGCCGTAGTAGATGGCCAATCAGCTTCCATCTTCTGCGGGTTCTTTCTAGAAGCTCTTTGGTGCTGACATGATCTTGCCACGGAATATTCTTCGTAGGCACGTGTTTTGAAACACAGAAATTGCCTTGTCTCTTTCGTTCATTTTCCGGCCAAGTTTCGCACCCGTATAGCTAGATTGGCAGTACTAGTGTTTTATACTATCGCACTTTTTTATCGCAACTTTGTTCATCTTGAGATGTAACTGGGCCTCCATATCTTTCTAAAGCGGAGGAATGCACCTCTGGCTTTTGCAATTCTATTCTTCAGGTCTTTAAAACCTCCTCCCCGAGGCTCTTTACACTGTTACTCCTAAGTAAACAAACTCTAATTTTCAGATAGATAAACGAAAAAATTCTCTAGAGAACATCACATGATCTGAAATCAGCAATTTTCTATTGCAACGACTGAAAATTTTGCTTTATATTAATACATTTAAAGGAGACTATTTATTGAGCCAGATTCGCAGGAAGATTAACTATAGCAGAGCTCGCCTAAACGACAAACATAAATATTGCGCATTCTTTCTATAGATTATAAAACGACATCTGTGTGGAAATATGCTCCGACACATGTGGTGCGCTTCTTACAGAACAATAGAGTGGCATACAACAATCACAAGAAAGCAATCACACCTCAGGTTTGTAATGACTTACAATCTTAAATATAAGTTACCAAAACAACAACAACAATAACAATAATCCCAAAGAACAGATCTTAGAACATTCCCCACAGGCTATTACCATTCTAGTGTGTTTGTGATAACAGCTTCCCAATATGAACATCCAAATTGTTCTTTAATTGGTATTTTAAATATTTGAGCTTTCCAAAAACAGCTTTTTACGGCTGTGTATTTGTAATACAATACAATGATTAAATTAGAAATATATATATTTTTAATTTGTTTTTATATGGTGTTTTGGGCTATTTAAAGCTTGCAAGAGAAGTACCTATTACAACTTTAAGTTTTACCATGATCTGTACCACCAGCCGGCTGGAGAATTTATACAGTTTTCCCCAAATTTTTCAAAATCACTGCCTGTCTTCTCCAAAAAGCAAAACATGTTGCACTATAAAACGTCTCTTGAAGCTTGAAATGGTCGAAAAAACAGCATAAAAACAAACCTAGACAAAGCAAAAATAGTCTACTTCATTTTATTACAAATAGAGGACCCGCATGAAAACCAGCTTAGCGCTGATGTGGCATCCTCTCTAAATATAGCCATTTATTTATTTAGACAAACAAAATCCGCGCCGACAAAATCCTGTCAAAACCATAGCCATCCAGTCGAAAATTACCTGTTCAGCGGTCAACTTCACAAAACACGTGACTTTGATGAGCTCCATACCTGAGCCTACGATATGATCATGTGATAATGGAGAGCGGATACCTTGTTTTGACAGCTGATGTTTAACCTTTTAAAGAGGACATGCAATCTCGAGCCCAGAGTGACCCCCGGCTCCGCGATCCGTCAGCGGTTGGTCAGCGGTAGGGTCGCTGGGACTCACTCTGGAAAACTGAATTTAATTCAGTTGCCTACTGGTCCTCACAGAACAATAGAAATCATCACAGAAGTCTGAAAATCTCCCCGGAAGTAAACCAAAAGGAAACCCTGGAAAAACATTTTTTTGTTTTCCATGGTCAAATGTTCAGATGTATCACCTTAATTTTGTAAAACACCTAAAAACTCGTGATATGGCGCTACATAAATGAAGTATTTTCTAATTCTACCATTTCTGAAATCATAACATACTATGAATAAACTCAGAGACTCAAAGGACAGAACAGAATGCATTATGGTCAATCAATCGACAGCATGATAATAATTTTCCAGGGTAATTTCGCTTGAGAATAAGTCAAATGAGTTCACCTTTCAGTTCAGTATTGAAGCAGCAAAATTAATGTGATATTTGTGCTTTTCGTGCAAAGGTTTGTAACAAGATACCTTTGTTTTTCTCTTAGACTGCTATGATGCGTTTAAGTCTAATTAAATTAACGCCACGGATTCTACAAGAATCATACCGCATTGTCTCCTTCAGCATTTAGAAAACGACCTAAAAAATTACAAATTTTCCGAACAGTGCACGAGCAGAGCACAAACTATGAATTACAAAGCATAAAATGTCGAAATTGCGACTTCCCCCCCCCCCCCCCGAAATTCTCGCTAAAAATTGCGGCTTTTCCACCGAAATTGTCGCTAAGCATTTCGTGCGCCAGATCATGCTCTCGCCACGGTCTGGTGAACACGTCACACGCTCACTCAAGCATGAAGCCGAGCACCCTGCGAGCAGAGCCCTTTCTCTTCCACTGATATACTTCCCAAATCTCAACCGCAGGGAAGTAAAAAAAAGGCTCTGCTCGCAGGGTGGAAGCCAAGAAGCACGTGTGAAGATTTCTTTCAAGAAATGTCGGAACCGTCACGAAAGCATGTTCAAACAACTTAAGAGGCAGAGGTTTTACAAAATAAAACGGAGATTAGTTAACACGACATGTAATATGATACTGTTGTTTTCTCGCAGATCGCTGTGATGCCTTTTAAGTTTAATTAAATTAACGCCACGGATTCTACAGGAATTCTACCGCATTGAAAAGCACACCACGTTAGGCTTTAATACAAAATTTCTAAACACGTCCCTGTTATTTTAATTTTCGATAGCTTGAATTTCAGTTTGATATTGAAACAGCAAACGAGATACTTTTGTTTTTTGTCAAAAACATGTAACATTACACTTTTGTTTTTGCTTTTGTCGAAAACGGATGTAACGTGATGATATGGTAATGTGATTTATTTTCTGGCGACATTGATTATAACACAGATATTATCAATTGATTATGAGATGCTAGATCACCTTTTCTAAGAAAACAGCGTTGCCATATCAAGAATTATTTCACATGAACCACTATGACGCCTTAGTGTTTAATTCAATTAATTTGTGGTTTTAACTCATTTGTGTTTTTTAACGGAGTCTACACGAATCCATCTGCAGAAGAAACACGCAATGTTCGTGATGTAGACTGATCTGCGCATGCGTTTAGCACAAAATATTTTGTTCCAGAAAGAATTGTACCACAAGGAGAGCATAGTGCTTTCTATAAACAAATATATACCTTGAGTTCTTCATTTGTAAGTGTCGTAAATATACTCCCCGTTTTACCAAGGGCACACGGTCAGGTTCTCTCCATCCCCTCCCCCTTTTACAGAAATAATTAATTAATTGATATTAATTAATTAATTGGTGATTAAAAGTTTACACCGCGTTAGCGGTTTAGTGGCTTAGGGCCTGTTTATATGGAAGAGAGTTGTCCCTGGTAGGAGGGTTACCCTCCATACCGAGCCACCCCAGGCGAGAGAGCTTTCCATATGTTTCTTTATAAATAGCTGCGAACTGTTTATATGAGAAATTGCAAAGTTGGCTCGGGGGGCAGGGTGACCCTGGGTGGAGGGTCACTCGCTTTGATGGTAGGGTGACCCTGGGGATAAAAAAAAAAAAAAAAAAAAAAAAAAAAAAAAAAAAAAAAAAAAAAAAAAAAAAAAAAAAAAAAAAAAAAAAAACAAAAAAACAAAAAAAAAAAAAAAAAAAAAGCTACCTGAGCGAGCCAACTTTTTTCCATATAAACAGTATGGATATTTTTGCCTCGCCTACCAGGGACAAGTTGACACATACGGAGCATGCGCAAATGCTAGAATCGGCCAAAACAACATCGTGTCGGCGGAAAATTTGTCTAAAATGGTCTTCGTCGATGTTTCAGCGTTCCTGATTTTAAAAAAGGCAGCCTTAATAGATATTTCAAAATAACTCTCGCCAGTCTCTTGAACCGAGAGGGCCAAGTTTTGGCTCGGTCAACAGGGACAACTTTCTCATATAAACGCTCGGTAAAAGATAGCTCGGGGGAAAGGGTTACCCTCCTACCAGGGACAACTCTCCTCCATATAAACAGGCCCTTAGTGGTTTAGGGGTTTAGCAGTTGCCAACCCACCAAACCATCACAATAGAGCATTCTGCACTTAAAAGGACTTCCTATAAAAGTCAATTCTGAACGGACTTTTTAAACAACAACGACGGCGTCACCAAGGACAAGGTCGATTGAAAACTCAATTTATAGTTGACTTACAAATCTCGCTAGAACTACTGTTTTCATTCAAATCTCCGTTACGGTTGAAAAACTGAATATCGCAGACAGTGCTCGTTTTAAGGTCGCGCAGTATTTATTTAAGAGTATGCACGAACTGCCGGACGACTGAAGCCGACAACAAACGAAATATTCATGAGAATGTTTGTTTTTAAACACCTTTGTACAAGTAATTACTATAAATTGTTCTCAGCTTTGTGCCACGTGCGCTGGGACATAGGGAATTATCATAATTAGATTCACAGCTTTGAATATATCACACGTTGTTGTAAACATTGACTCGGAAGGTCTTCGGAAGCCTCAAAACCTGCAATTTTGTGTCCAAGTTTTCTCCGCCGATATAGAATTTCAAGAGTTGATTCGCGAGGAACATAAACTTGGTGTAGTCTATTGTGCTATGACTAGAGCGAATTTTTAAATTTCCTTCTCAAAATGAAGATAGCACGTTTCACAGTTTAAATTTCACATTTTTGCTCTCTTAGAAGCCATTAACTTGTAGCAGTTTTTGAAATCAAAAATTTCGTTCTAGTCATAGCACAAAAGAGGTTAAGATTTATCACTAGGCTATATAATCATTTAATATGGTGCGCTGTTCTAGCTGAAAACTTGGACACAAAATCGCATTATCTGCAGTTAAACTTTTAAGGGCTTGTTACATCACAGACAACGGTCATCTCTCAGTAAAAGGATAATCATGATGTAATTCCATCATCCCCGAATATCCTTGTTAAATTTTAGAGGAATCGATGTTCAACATGTAGTGAATTAAAGCGTTTCAAGATAGCACTCTGTCAAGAAATTTGGCTAATGAATTTATTAATAAGCAAGGGTCCCGCGCGACCTTAAAATAATAACTAACAACGCAGAATTTGAAAATTACGCGTTGTTGTTTTGCTGAAAAAAAAAAGGAATTGTACAATTGTGTGCACGTGAATTGCGTGAATTGTGTGCACGTGAATTGCGTGAATTGTGTGCACGAGCTGAGTCGCCGAAATGCTTATTACACCTTTTGAATAGCGTTGACCGGTTTGGCCTTTAACGTCTTTATTAATATTACCGCCATTCGACGAGGAAAAAAATATTTGCTCGAAAACGTGCCATCTATCATGAAAAGATGCGCTGTCAGCGAGAAGCCTCTGAAATACGAAAGTCGCCAAACAAAATTTTTTATCAACATAACAATAGCTTGTCCGTGCGTTGTGCATTATGTAAATTTCTTCGCCGTCGTCTGCAAAACAACAACTGACACACGCACGCAGTCTTCAGAGGCGGAATCCAGGAAGGCAAACAAGATCTTTCATTTAAAACCAATATAGCAGTATGCTCAAGAAAGAGACTAACGGAAATCAAAACACCAGACGCTCTTTTGTTATTTTTTTTTCTGCAGATTTTTTTTTTTTTTTTTTTTTTTTATAAAACACTTTTTTTGTTTTTTTTTAAAAAAATTTAATTTTTTTTTTTTTTTTCTTTTTTGGGAAATTTTTTTCCCCTTTTATTTAGAAAAAGGGCAAAAAAAAAACGGAAGACCAAGTCTACCTAAAAACGACCTAAATTGAACTGAACAAATCCAGTTTCCCAAAGTCCGTCCCGTACCACTGATCGACTAGACGGACTCTGGGCTCAAGATTGGAGGACATGTACACGAATTTCACACAAAAATGAAAATTCTTGGCAAGAGTTCTTTACATGGATTTCGCTCATTCTCTTACCATGGGTAGGCCTTAATATGAAATAAATCACAGTATTTTTTTCTTTGTTCGTGAGCGGCCTCGTCGCGGATGTGTCCGCCCGCTCCGACATGGTATTCACCGCCTGTCCGGCTGCCTCGTCCCCGGCCGCGGCCTCGGGCGGTTCCGCCTCGGACGTTTTCCCCCCCCGGGTGAATCCTATATGTATACTTTGTTTGGCTAAATATCGATTTGCTTTCGAGAAAATCGATAAAAATCCAGCAAAATTGACGCTTTCGGAGCTCAAAATTTATGCCGAGTTTGTTAGCTTCGCGTCAAAAAATAAAGCACTCTGGAAAAAAAGTACCTATTAAATATCGAAGAATAACATCAAATTAGTACGTCGAAAGCAATTTCTGCTCTTGAGTCCTTTTATTTACAAAATATAATTAAATTTATTCGACACACTTTGGATTTAATCCAAAATAGGTCAAACTTATCGCTTTATTTAAGTATGAGCGAAGCGAAATAAATGGCCAAAAATTTGGTATTAGACAGATAAATGATTAAACGAAAAATACCAAAATTACAGTCAGGAGTTGACATTAATACTCTTTATAAATTCTGACGCTGACTTATTTGAGCGTAAACAACGCTCATAATGTGCTCAATTGAGCACATTATGAGCGTTGTTTTATACGCTCAAATAAGTCAGCGTCAGAATTTATAAAGAGTATTAAGATAAATGATTGTTCTTTTCGATACTAAAAGGATTTCCTGGGGAAATGATTTAGTGCGATGCTTTCACATCTCAAAGTTGCTTAAAATTCGTTAATTTAACCGACCGTGACATTGTTGATCTTATCAACATATGTAAACATTCCACGCAAAGGTTAATTTTCCCCATGTCAACTTTAACTAGTAAAATAAAAACATAGACTTGCTTACCGTGGTGTTTGCTGATACATTGTAAATCCTGTTTTCCTCATTTACGACAAAACCAAAGCCCTCGGCGAAGCTGGTTATCCAATTTTCTTGGCGCGCCATTTGTAACTGATTTCCACGTCTTGAAGTGACAGTTCTTTTCCATGCATTTTTGAAAACAGTCCAGTCTTAACGGATCAGTGTAAACAGGAATACGAAGTACTTTGCTTTAAATCAACTTAAAGCTTACCAGCAGTGGTAGATAAATCGATACGGCCGGCGAATCTTCCTTTCGAAAACCGCCATTTGAGATTTGTCGGCCCTTTATCCTGCGGTATGCAGATAATTAATTCACACTTAAGTAACCACATAACCACAGGTAGCAGGAGGGCATTTTGCGTGCGCATGCGTCGATATGGGCTAGCGCGCACGACAGAGAAGTTCTGCTATCGATTGTTTACATATTTTTCACAATTTATGGCCTAATTTTCAGCTCAAAATAAAAGGTGTTTTAAGTTTTATTTGCTGTATACGATACTAAGAGTCCTTGTTTTATCTTCTGACAACAACCAGCATACTTTGGTGTCGGCGTGCCGTTTATCTGATCGACTTTGGCTATGTGTATTAAACATTGCGCATGGACAAAATGGCGACCGAATGTCGAGAACCGTAATACCTTGCCCATATTTTTAATAGCTGGGAGATCTAAACGGACAAAGCGCTACGGCTACTTAGTACTAAAATATAAAACAGCAGTTTTAACTATACGATGTCATAATCAAGTATCCCGGGTTTGAGCGAGTGGTCATGATTTTGTTCAGATTTTTCATAAAACTGCAATTTCATCGTTCTCACGATGCAAAAATCTCAAAATCTAACCTTATCTCCAGCGTCTACCGATGATATATGGAGCCTAGACTTGAACTATCGTCTAATGCTGCGAAGGTAGCGTTAAAAAATGGTCTATTGTGGTAATTTTTAGCTTTCTTTAACGTACTTCTCGCTGGTTTATTCTAACAGAGAAACTATCGTTTGTGATTATTTCCTCAAACTTAAGCATTGGTCAAAAAACTCACATTCGTTACCAATATTCCGTTGAACAAGAAAAATGCTGAGATGGTCTTAATTATAAAGTGTTATGGTAATTCTTTCTGGTGACTATTTGTTTAATTTTACTATGTTAATTAGTACATTTTTGGCTCCTTTATCAAATCTACCTTGATCACCAGTCAAAAAATAGCAGAAAAACAAGCGAAATATATTTCAGAAACGTTCTAATAACTGCTGCATAAAATGTCTTAAGAAAAATTTTTAATGTAAAAAGATTTTAATTCTTCAACGTTTTTTCTTTAAGAGACCTGTAAAACTGTTTCCCTTGCTTGTCGCCTATGTGTCAAACTGTTTGCTCGAGGGAGTTGGCCTTGCTTTAGAGTCATCATGAGCTGCATTATCATGTGCAGAACACCCAAACATTCTTTCCCCTCAGGAAAACCCTTTTCTTTGTGGCCGTCCCTTTAGGCAAAAAATTCCGACAAGCTATATGCTCGCACTCTGCTTTATTAAGCATTGATTTGATGTGAAGTTTTGATCTTAATATATCACACTCCAGCACACGAATAAATGTTTTCCTCTTTTTACGGCCTGTTTGATTTTTGTCGGTGAAGGCTTTCCTACCTGTCCCACATATTTTCCCATTATTTTCAACAACGATCCCGAAGCAGGCCAGAAAATCTGCTTTATAAGAGCCTTTCCACACACAAAACACTTTTTCTTAGCGAAATTACGTCTATATTAAGTTATGTGACGATAAACAGTACAAAAAACAAAGTTTGAATCTTCCGCGCCATTTTTATTCCCAAGATCACCGGTCTTACGCGGTTGCACGCATGCGCCCGCAAAATGCCCTCCTGCTACCACAGGTTAGAAAGTGCGGGCCTCGATGCAGTTAAGAGAAGGTACTGGGAGGGAAGTGTTTTTAAATCACTGGACAAAAGAAAAGGTCGAGTACGTCACGCTTAAGTCACGAATGTTTTTTATCGTTTCCTTTTGCCGCGAACCAATCAGAGTTGTTTTTTTGATTGACAGTTTTGCGAAGTGTAGTCGAGCACGCGGTGTGAATTGAGATGTGATTTTCCTCCGTCGGCAAACTCGCTTTGTTGTCAGTGTTATAAGGAATTTCTTGAGAATAACCGTTGTTGGTATCATTTGCTTTGCCGTAGTTTATCTGTGATACAATCACAGCAGATCTTCTCAAAAGCAACACCTATAAAACAACATCTGCAAAACGTAATTAGTTTGCAAGACAGAAGCCTCGATCTAATGTGACAAACTGTTGATTCTTATCGCTTTGGAGACAAGATTTTTCTCTTCCGGTGTTACGACAAAATGTCGTGATTGACACATTTTTTGCATTCCGATCGTTCTTAGAAGAAAAACAAAATTTTCAACTTCCGGTTTGCAGATAGCTTTTATAAACGTGGCGCGCACGCGTAATACGCAATCCGCTGGTCACTGTCAAGATTAGGGTTGCGGGCCTCTCTTGGGCCCGCAATAAGCTCTGAATAGAAAAACTTTGGGCTGAACTTGTAATTAAGTTTCACTCGGCTTCAGTAAGCCACGTTCGCGTTCGAGATAATTGTTAAATGGTTGCATGAAAGCGCTTTTAACTTCCGGGTCGAAAGTTCTTCTGTTGCGTTGCTTCGCTTTGTTTCATATTTTTTTTATCCAGTTCTTATAAACCTTGTTCAAATTCTTGATTAGGCTAAGGCAAAATAGTTGTAGAGTCAACTCTCTCTTATTGAAGACCTCTGTAAGACGGACACCTGGTGTTGGTCCTGTCCTTGCTGTTTTTTTTTTTTCAGTCATTTCTACACTGTAACCAGCTAGGCTACGTTTACACGGGCAGGACCGGAACCGTTCCGAACTGGACCGGACCATAACGGCCTCTGTTTACACGGAACCGTTTGGAACCGATCCATGTGTTTACACGGGGCCGTTCTGGAACCGGTCCGGAACGGTTCCATAACTGGACCTGCAAAATAGTAGGTCCAGTTTGGGTTTTGTCCCGGACCGGTTCAAGAACAGTCCCGTGTAAACAGAAGGCCTATCCGGTCCGAAAATCTGACCGGATCCGTTCCGGACCGGTCCCGTGTAAACATAGCCTAGGGTTACGTTTACACGGGACCGGCTCGGAACCGTTCCGACCTGGACCGGACCGGATCGGCCTATGTTTACACGGTTTTCGATCCGTTTCGAACCGGTTACAGAACGGTAGCAGTGGTAGATAAATCGATTCGATCTTTTCGAAAACCGCTATTTGAGATTTGTCGGCCTTTTTTTTCTGCGGTATGCAGATAATGTATTTCACACTTGCGTAACTTCCGGCACATGAAATCGACAACCGCCGTGACCAGGTAGCACCCTGCGTTTTGGTATAGTATTGGTTGAGGCACCATATTATTGCTATATTAATATAAGCTCTAAATGAAAAACTTTTGGACTGAACAGGTAGCCACCGTTTGAGAAAGTTGCTAAATGGTTGCATGACAGCGCTTTTAACTCCCAGGTCTAAAGTTCATCTGTTGCGTTGCTTCGCTTTATTTTATATTTTTTTTGTTCTTACCTTTGCCCAAGTTCTTGATTAGGTCAAGACAAAACAGGTGAAAACAAAATCTAAGATGTTATCGTTGGAACCGTCTTCGTGGGTTTCGGCGTAAACAAGGGAAAGTGCCCCCGCCAGAGCTTGCGGGGAGGAACGAGCGCCTCGCCGTCAGGGGGCCCAAATGTATCAAAAATATCATAGTCATTATATAAATATTTTGTTTTTAAACCTGTTTTCCGGTGTGTCTTTGAGTTGATTTGGAAGCTATTAGGGGAAAGACGGTTTAAGTTTCAAATATTATCCGCAGTCTGTTCCTTTGTAAATACGACGGTTGAAATTATAATACGACTCAAGTTTCCAAACAACAAGTGATATAAAGTAATAACTTTATAATCACCTTAATTCTCAATTCCCTAGGCGAACTTCATTAGGAGGGAGTTGTGAAAGCTGGGGTATTCCCCCAAAAAGGCTCTGTGTCGTCCAATGAGGTCGTGATTTTAGGTTCCCGATCTAGAACGGGATTTTCAATAATAAACGATATCTAGAACATTAAGGTATGGTATTTTAAACACACAAAAGTTTCAAAATATGAATGGCTTATCGCTAACAAATTACATCAAATGCAAGCAAAACAGAATTTATGTTAATCGGATCAAGACAAGGGTAAAGTACTTTTGACAAATCTCCTAGCCTTTCAATTGATGATAAATCCATAAAGCAAGTTTCTAGCACTAAATCTCTTGGTGTGCACATTGATGAAAATCTCTCTTGGAATGTGCACATCGAGACCATTGCTAAGAAAATTACATCTGGCCTGGGAGCTTTAAAGGGGTGTAGACGATGTGTTCCTCAAAGCACGCTGCATTCTGTTTTCCGTGCCTTAATACAGCCTCATTTTGATTATTGCAGTGTTGTTTGGGGACACTGTAATGTGTAATAAGACCCTCTCTGACAAACTACAAAAATTGCAAAACCGCGCTTCGCGTATTCTAACCTTTTCCAGCTATGACACAAATGCCGGACTTCTCTTTGAACGGCGTGGCTGGAAAAGATTGGAATCTCAAAGGCAAATACAAGAAGCAGTAATGGTGCACAAATCTCTTAACGGTCTTGTACCTACCTATTTGCAATCTATCTTTTCTGATAGGAGTAATATAAATCAATACGAACTGAGAGACACCGTGGGCAAACTCGCTGTTCCATTGCCCCGCACAAACTATCTAAAAAAACAGTTTTAGTTACCAAGGTGCGGTGCTTTGGAACAGCTAACCACCTGATTTGCGGATTGCTGATGAATTTACCGTGTTAAAATAAAGTTAATACCTACCTACCTGCCAAAACGGGGTGACTTGTTTCTAGAACGCGTTATCTTCTGAATGCAGTTCTTTCTAACTGAATACCAGACATGACCAGAGGCCCCTGGTAAAAAGGGAATTTTATGCTTCTAGCAATGCTTGTTTTTGTCCGAAAGAATGCTCAACTGCAATTATGCTCATTTTTTTAAAATAATGTTACTTTGGTATAAATGCCTTGTTGTATTTTGCAGAAATAAATACAAAAAATGGCATCACGTCAGAAGTCCATAACAAACTTCTGATTACGTGTACTTTTCTTCACCTAGCTTTAATCGAATGAAGTGAAAAACACCCTTTCCTTTATTTTAACACCTTGGTGTAAACAGTTATAAATGTTCGGCGTTTTTTCAGTTATAAATTGTTTACCGTGACTGGTATTACAACTGCATATACATGATATATGGTCCCTTTTCCCCCACCCCTTCCCCACCTTTCCTTCCCGCTTTCATTTCGCCCAATCCTCCACAAGTAGGAGAGCCTGTTTACAGGCTAGACTACACAGAATATATATTTTCAAAATTCACGGGAGACGGATCCAACGACGCCATCTAAGGTTTTGTGTACAGCCAACTCTATCTGAAAGGGGTACCTACGGGACCGGCTCCAACTCAGTTCGTCTAAAAGAGATGTCCGTCTTATATGGATTTTAACGTCGTTTCAATTTTTCCACTGAAGAAGGGGCAGTAACCCCGAAACGTATGGAAACAGTTATCTTTTATCTGGCCCATTTTACATATACATCTTAAATTATCGTTTACATACACTAGTTATATGCGCTACACAGTCGCACGAAATTTCTGTTAAATAGATATTTCAATGTTACCGTTTCAAGGCCGGTGAATTATATATTAGTTACAGTATAAAATGATTGAAAAAACGGCAAGGACAGGACCAACACCAGGTGTCCGTCTTATAGAGGTCTTCAATAAGAGAGAGTTGACTCTACAACTGTTTTGCCTTAGCCTAATCAAGAATTTGAACAAGGTTAAGAACTGGATAAAAAATATGAAACAAAGCGAAGCAACGCAACAGAAGAACTTTCGACCCGGAAGTTAAAAGCGCTTTCATGCAACCATTTAACAATTATCTCGAACGCGAACGTGGCTTACTGAAGTGAAACTTAATTACAAGTTCAGCCCAAAGTTTTTCCATTCAGAGCTTATATTAAAATAATAAAAATAGTGCCTCAACCAATTTTCCAAAAAGGAAAAGCAGGGTGCTTTCTGGTCACGGTGGTTGTCGATTTCATGTGCCGGAATTTACTAAAGTGTGAATTTATTATCTGCATACCGCAGGACAAAGGGCCGACAAATCTCATATGGCGGTTTTCGAAACGAAGATTCGCCGGGCGTATCGATTTATCTACCACTGCTGGTAAGCTTTAAGTTGATTTAAAGCAAGATTTCCGCACAGCCCCCTACATTAATTATGCATACAATATTCTGACTGATTCGTTCTTTTCATGATTGCTGTTTATGTATAGTGATAGTATGAAATAGTTGCATACATAATTATGTAGGGGGCTGTGCGGAAATCTCTCCAAGCAAAGTACTACGTATTCCTGTTTACACTGATCCGTTAAGACTGGACTGTTTTCAAAAATGCATGGAAAAGAACTGTCACTTCAAGACGTGGAAATCAGTTACAAATGGCGCGTCAAGAAAATTGGATAACCAGCTTCGCCGAGGGCTTAGGTTTTGTCGTAAATGAGAAAAACAGGATTTACAATGTATCAGCAAACACCACGGTAAACAAGTCTATGTTTTTATTTTACTCAGTTGAAGTTCACATGGGGAAAATTAACCTTTGTGTGGAATGTTTACATAAAGTTGATAAGATCAACAATGTCACGGCCGGTTAAATTAACGAATTTTAAGCAATTTTGAGATCTGAAAGCATCGCACTAAATCATTTACCCAGGAAATCCTTTAAGTATCGAAAAGAACAATCATTTATCTGTCTAATACCAAATTTTCGGCCATTTATTTCGCTTCGCTCATACTTAAATAAAGCGATAAGTTTGACCTATTTTGGATTAAATCCAAAGTGTGTCGAATAAATTTAATTATATTTTGTAAATAAAAGGACTTCAAGAGCAGAAATTGCTTTCGACGTACTAATTTGATGTTATTCTTCGATATTTAATAGGTATTTTTCTTCCAGAGAGCTTTATTTTTCGACGCGAAGCTAACAAACTCGGCATAAATTTTGAGCTCTGAAAGCGTCAATTTTGCTGGATTTTAGAATCATCGATTTTCTTGAAAACAAATCGATATTTAGCCAAACAAAGTATACTGTGATTTATTTCATATTAAGGCCTACCCATGGTAAGAGTATGAGCGAAATCCATTTAAGGACTCTTACCGGAAAAATGTTTGACCGTAAGTAACATGTCCTCTTAAAAGGGAACCCTTGGTTGTTGCTATTGTCTGTAAGCACAGGATCTATTGTGTGAAACAATTGAACAACCATTACACGGAATTTTGGAAGTTTGGAATTTTGGCATTATTTAAAATAATTCAATGTCAACTTTTCGTAAGAACGGAGGTTCCCTTTTATGTTAACCAAGGGAGCATGCCAAGAAAAGATGAGACACTCTCCCCCCCCCATGTTGGGTTACCCGGTGACCCCTCCCCTTCCCCCAGAGTCTGTACAGACGGACGCTCGTACTGTCACGAGACTACTAAATTTTCTTGGCTTGATGGATTTCCAAAATTTCTTACCCATGGTGCTCCGCTGGCGCGCTTCTCACACCAGAGCTCCGCTATAAAAATTTTAGCTTGCGATTAACTATATTCAATTATTTCTTGTCGCAGATTTATCACAACAACAGCCTTTTAAAGAACTTTTTCAGAATTGTGGCCACCAGCAAAGATCGAAAAGGAGTTGAGTTCATTTCAATCATGGAAGGTATCCATTAGAACTTAAAAGTTGTCATTTGTCTTCACCGTGCCGTGCGTGTAGGCAAGATATATACGTAGAAACTCTGCGATTTGAAAACAAAACACATCTTAATAATTAACAACTATTCACCGAAGTGGAGGTGGCTAGCGCTGGATATTGACCGAGCAACAAAGCGGCAAGGTGAATATCCACCACTAGCCACCGACACTGAGGTGAATAGTTGTTTTAGTATTATACTTAAACAGTGAGATAACATAGCCCGAAAGGATGATTTTTGACTAGTTTATTCCTGTCATAAAGGACGAAGGATAACTCGAATAAGTTCATTGTGTCCAACAATTCAGACCACTTCAGTCTGATGATGGTATAGCTTATACCGAAATATTACAATTTATTTATCGAGGTCTTCATTTGTGGTCTGAATTGTTGGACACAATGAACTTATATAATTATTCGGGTTATCATTTCGTCCTTTATGTACTGAAACTGTCATCAGGTACTGGGTTATTCCTGTCAACGAGTACGGTTTTCAAGCGCGAGTTGCTCGGAGATGAATAGTAAACAATTATCCTGCGAAATCGCGCGGAATATTTAACAATTATCCTGCGAAATCGCGCGGAATATCGACTGATACTTAGCCGACGAGGCCGTAGGCCGAGTTGGCTAAAATCAGACGATATTCCGCAAGATTGAGCAGGATAATTGTTTTATTATTCAACAAATTGCCAACGAAACACATTTTGCAGAAAGAAAAACTATAATTATGCAGCGCTTTACAAGATTTCGGACGAATCTTCGCAACCTACATATATCGCAGGATATCTGTTATGTACGGATGACAGATATCGTTAACATTTTGACCATATATGGGCAGCGCGCGCATGTGTTGAATAATAATGCCTGATACTAGATATTCCGCAAGATTGAGCAGAATGATTGTTTTATTATTCAACAAATTGTCAATGAAGCACATTCTGCAGAAAGAAAAACTGTAATTATGCAGCGCTTTACAAGAATTCGGACGAATCTTCGCAACCTACTTATATCGCAGGATATCTATTATGTACAGATAACGTTAACACATTTGTTGAATAATAGATCCAAATGGTCTGGATAAAAGCAGACAAACTACTATTTTTAAAAAATGTACAACAACTTTTAGTTTGCAAGACATGTTTCGATCGTTCCAACGATCATCTTCAGTTGTGGAATCGTTTACAGTTGAAGTTGAATTTTTTACAAGCAATGGCGTAACATGCGTGATACGCAACATTCGTGATACATTTTAAATTTAACGTGCAGCATTTAAATGCGCGAGACATGGAACAATGCGCGCGAGTATAATGCATCAGTCAATTCCAGCAGTGCCCATCCCCCCCCCCCCGGGCTAACCCCCGGGCATTAGCATTTCTTTAAAAAAAATTGGCAAATTCCCCGGGGTGGGGATGAAGGAACCGGGCAAATGCCCCGCTCCCGGGTTAATTGTTTTTTTAATCTCTCGATAGGTGATATAAGAATATAATACAAGTTGTTGCTTTTTAGCAATGAAGAAATATCTAAAATCGAGAAAATATACCTTTAAAAACATCCACGAACATCCACGAGCTTCTCTAGTCATTCGTGAACTAGCTAATCTGCAACGTAGTCCACGTCTTGGCCAATAAACGCCTCCATCACGAATACGCGACTCACTCCACGGTTTTGAAAGTACGTGTCAAATGCCCGGGGGTCAACCCGAGGTACGCAAATGCCCCACCCTCGGGACGGGCAACATTAGGAAATGCCCCGGGGCTGCCCGGGGGGGGGGATGGGTACTGCTGGAATTGACTGATGCATAAATACACGGCAAAGAAATTAAACAGTAAAAATAACTTAGTAAATTACAATTATTACACAAAATGATGCAAAAAAATTGAATTAAATTAAACGACACCTATTTATAAGAAAATAACATAATACTAAAATGAAAGAGTTAAGTCAGCATGTTTGAGCTGCTTATTTAACGTGGGGTTTTCCCAGCGGATGTGGACAGCCTCTTTTAAAATTAGCTGTAGTCTATTGGGTGCGGAATCTACAATAGAAAAGCAGTTCTTAGATGCAAGCCTACGGCATGCCTCAGACTGCTGCAGATGTTGGTAAATGTGTGAGTTCCTGCCCCTACTCAGATGCTCACGAATGCGCGTTGAAAGATGACGGCTAGTTTCGCCGATGTAACAGCCATTACATCCTGCACAAGAAAATTTGTAGACAACGCGCGAACGGAGATCGAGAGGAACAGGATCCTTCACACTGAACATACTACTCACTTTAAAAGACGAAAAAACTAACTTAATTTCAATGTTAGTACAATAACGGTGGACAAGTTTACGCAATCTCTTCTGAGCTTCTGCAGAAAAGGATCCTACATAAGGTAACTTAAAATAATAAGATGAAACGGGTTGTTGAACCCGAGAGCTATCTGATGGGCGGACTTGAGCTCTGCTTACGTATTGGTTGACAACCTTATCTATAATATGAACAGGGAAAAGATTTCTACGTAGGATACGAGTGAGGTTCTTAATATCATCATGAAAGCCCAACCAGGAATTGTTGATTTTGTAGACCCTGTCAACCAGTGTTCTTACAAGACCAATTTTGTAAGAGAATGCAGTAAAACTAAAATAGTTCGTAAGGAGCCCTGTGAACGTTTTCTTACGGAAAACTGAAGTCTGGAGATAAAGAGGATTGTTATGAACTAAGACATCTAGGAATGCTAATTTATGATCTACCTCTTTCTCCATGGTAAAACGTATGTTTGGGTGTTGAGAATTGATGCCGTGTATTTATACTCGCGCGCATTGTTCCATGTCTCGCGCATTTAAATGCTGCACGTTAAATTTAAAATGTATCACGAATGTCGCGTATCACGCATGTTACGCCATTGCTTGTAAAAAATTCAACTTCAACTGTAAACGATTCCACAACTGAAGATGATCGTTGGAACGATCGAAACATGTCTTGCAAACTAAAAGTTGTTGTACATTTTTTAAAAATATTTGTTGAATAATAACAAAGGATATCCAGAGTTTGAGTAGCCAATCAGCGCGTGCCAAAAACGCTATCCACTGTTTTAGTATATACTGAGGGGGACATGGGGGTTTGCGGTGTTGCGGTGACCTCAAACCCTACGGTGTGCGATGTTTGTGTTTTAATCTACGGTGTTCGGTGAAACGAAATTATTAGCGGTATAACGGTTTCTTGTCTAACATTTGCATAACTACATTTAGCCTTTTCCGCTAACTTCGCTCTCGTTACCCCACTCGCTTCGCTCGCGGAACCCTACTCGGGAGACTGTTCGCAGGCTAAACTACATTTATAACCCAATCCTAATACGTTTTTATTGATAGGTAACTTGATTATATTGCGGTGACGGTGTTTCATCAAATTTTCTTGCGGTGATGCGGTGTTTATGTATTATTTTTGCGGTGTTGCGGTGTTCAGGGGCCCCCCACTCTCCACTAATATTCTGTATACCGCAACATTCCAAAAATAGGCCCTTACGAAAATACGCACCCTCTTCTCCAGCCCCGCAAATAAGCCACCACCCCCCCCCCCCCAAGCCTCAGATGCAAAAAAAAAAACCTTTCCAGCAGTAAACCCTCCCCAATATAAGTCCATGCACGGGCACGAGTAAGCGTCGTGTGGTCCGCAAGGTGGAGTCCTTTTCCAGTTCCTGATGCGCGGCTTTTACAGCGCAGTCAATAGGAACGTTGATGAACAGCGACTCTTCGTCAAAAGACACCACGATCGAATCAACTGGTGGTGGATACGAAATGAGCCGTGTTAGTCACTGTAAAATTCGAGCAACCTAAGATCAAACAAGTACGGCCCAAAAGACGCCGTTGACCCGGCTAAGAAAGACAGCGTGGTTTACATGATTCCCTGTGAATGTGGCAAAGTTCACATCGATGGGAGTGGTAGACCTATGGAAGACAGAATCAAGAAGCACAAGTGAGACATCCGACTTGCCCGTATTCAGTGCTGCGCCGTTTCAGAGCACGCACAGACAAAAATTTATTGAAAAGTTTATTGATCGTGGTCCTCACTGGTTCACACGAAGGGTCAAAGTGGCAATTCACATTAAACTTCACCGTAACAACGTCAACAAGGATAGAAGAATTGAAATTCCAGAAGCATGGATCAAAAAACACAACAACAGAACTATACGACAGCAGACCACCGAAGGAACAACAATACACCGGAACAGCGAGGATCGAAATACACTAAACACAGCTGTGGAAAACCAACCAATCACAGCGAGGCATCGTGTGATAATAAGGTTACTTAATAAGGTTACGCATAACCAGTCGACCTTATCGCCCGATAAGGTGATAGTGCAAATTACCCTTAATAAATGAACTGTAGTTAGAACTGTTGAGCTTGTTAAAACCTTTTTTTGCGGGCCCAAGAGAGGCCCGCAACCCTAATCTTGACAGTGACCAGCGGATTGCGTTTTACGCGTGCGCGCCACGTTTATAAACCAGGACCGAACCGGAAGTTGAAATTTTTTGTTCTTCCACTAAGCACGATCGGAATGCGAAAATGTGTTAATCATGACAGTTTGTCGTAACACCGGAAGAGAAAAATCTGTACTCCAAGAGCGATAATTTTAAAAACAGCTTGTCACATTAGATAAACCTTCTGTGACATTGAAGGCGTTGTGTGTTGCTCTTGAGAACATTGTATCACAGATAAACCACGGTAAAGCGAATAATTTCAACAACGGTTATTGTCGAGAAATTCGTTATAACACTGACAACATAGCGAGTTTACCGACTGAGAAAAATCACATCTAAATTCACACTGCACCGCGTGCTAAAAATCCTTGTGTGACGCGTTACTCAGAATAATTGTCTATTGTCCATTTGATCATTTCAGTCCTCCTTGTTCAGTCGTTTATTTATAATTATCGGCACTGCCAACCAGTACCTTGTCTAAGTGCGTCAAAGCCCGCACTTTCTAACCTGTGGTTACCACTAGTATTTGTTAGTAGTTGAGACAGGTTATTTGTGTTCTTTGCAGGGAAACGATATCCAGTGTACCTCTTTCACTGGCACCCTGCAAAATCTCAGTTTGAATGGCGTAGAGACCTGGACATAAAACATTCATTTAGAGCTGTTCTAATTGGGCAGTACTTTGCAAATTTCTTTATAAGACAAGGTAAGATATATAGAGGCTTGTTTTATTTCTTTGCCTTTGGGTCAATATTTTAGCATAGCTAGCGCTGGTCAATAAGTTTCTGTTTTAGAAGCACTCGCTGACTACACACATTGGCTATTTCGCAGTTAACTATCGTAATGGTCACGCCCTCATTATTTCATTACTACGGGTGCAACTTTTTTCTGCAGGATCCGCTGATGGAAAGTTTCCGCAATAATAATTCCTCTTTTCCACCAAACATGAACAAGCAGACAGCGTCCCAGTCTCTTATCGCTACTTTATCACCAAAGCAATTAAAGTAGCAACCAAATAAATTAGACTATTATTGTGACAAACCTACGTTTTTACTAAGGTTGCATCATGGTATGTAATTCCATTTGTGAGTAACTTGCAGAAAAAACGCAATAAAAAAAATCCCCTGAAAGAAAAACCGCATCTCTCAGTCTCGCCAAACGCCAAATCTCGATGATTTGGTAAGTGCAGAATGCAATATGGAACAATTGAAAGTATGATGTTTTATATATGTTCGTGTTTATTTGCTTTATTTTACTTTCGGAAAAACTGTTCACAGGCTACTTGTATTCTTTCCCAGGTGTTCCTTACTCTAATCTTTGCAAACGTAACACGACACTTTTGTTCGTTTGTAACAAAATACTTTTGTCTTCCTTGAAAATGCGATAACATGAAACTTTTGTTTTTTGTTTGTTTTACGGCGGCATCGATGACATTGTTTAATTTAATTAAGTTACGGTTTAGACTGCACGAAAGACGATTCTCAAAAACTAAAGAAACAAATCTAATCAAAAAACATATTTTTCGACAGGTTTTTTAAAACGCAGTACAGCTAGGATATTTGTTTCCTGGTTATCAGGTGTTCACGCCGAAAATCCCGGTGCAAGTTTTTGCATACCTAATTACGAAAGAGCTGTGAAAGTCTCAAAATCTAATTTAATTAATTTGCGGTTTTTACTTGGCGCCAAGAAGTCTGCAGGAAGCCTACCGCAAACACGTAATACAAGCGATGTTCATAATAGTTCCAGAAAACAACGTAGACTAATCTGCGCATGCGTTTGGTGTAAATTACGTTAAGTAGTACCACAAGGAGAGCAAAGGGTTTTCTGAAACAAATATATACCTTTGAGATCGTCATATGAAAGTAACGTAGATGTGCTCCAGGTTTTACCTAGGGGTACGGTCAGGTGCTCCCCACCCCCACCCCCTCCACAAGGAATAATTAATTAATTAATTGATATTAATTAATTAATTGGCTATTAAAGTTTACACCATAGCGCTTTAGGGGTTTAGGGGTTTAGGGGTTTAGCGGACGACAGCCCCGACAAACCATCACAATAGTGCATTCTGCACTAAAAAGCTACCAATCCGCAAAATTAACCCATTGGTGCCTGGAGATTTTTTATCAGTAAAAGCACATTTTTTGAACATTTTTGACATGAGCTAAAGCTGCTCCAAACCGCTCAAAAGGGCACTTGCTAAATGAAAGCATGCCCTTTTTCCCACTAGCATCGCATTTTATCGTTTTATAACATTTTTGCTGGGGCACACGCAAATGTCGAACGTTGAAGATGTTTTTTGGACGACAAAGTGCCCCACCACTTTTGGCTTTTAGTTTTATCATTTTTCTTTCGCTTTTCCTTTTTCCCCTTCTCTTATCTTTTAGCTGCAGTTTTTGGTCCTCCACTGGGCTTGCTTTCAGTTCAAGAATTCCCGAGATAGCATCATCTAAACAGGAAAATTGTTGCCATGAATTCGAAGTAGCCAATTCCAAGTGTGGTTGAGGCATATTTTCGTTCGAGTTTTTCACTCAAATTTCCGTACATTTTCGTGAGTATTTTAAGCTCAATTAACCCAATCAATCTGGTCTGGGTTACATTGGAAAGTTCTTTTCCTCATGCAGAGATTGAGTATAAGCGATGCCTTTTTTGTTTGTCACAGCCAGTTTTGGCCTACACAGGCTCCAATGGGTTAAACTCCCACAAACACTATGTGCCTGCACACGGTAGTCTTTCTCCTAGATTGTAGTTAGTTACTAATAGTTAGTTACTAACTTGATCTCCTCGATTATTATATTTGACAGATGACTTTTATTTAGTTTACACAAGAACATATGCATACATGTTTTGAAGTCATTTGCCTGCTGAAAAACAATGACTCATCAAGCCATATTTAAATTTTACAGTGTTGTATGAAACATTGGAAAAAGGCGTTTAGTAAGTACATAACCAGTAGGAAATTCTTGAGATTTTAGGTTAACTGCATCGTCACTGTTTTCTCCACAGCACAATACAGTGGTCATCAATTCCCCAGTGAAGAGGAAGAGAGAGCCGCGTTAATTTTTAACTACAAACCAACTGATGTACAAAACTACTTGCCCTTTGTACAAGCCTACTTTTTTTAAGTTCACTTGCTTGTAACGTATAATGCACAAAAATAAACGAGCTAGAGAGAACAAACAAAAAATAATTAAAAGTTACTGATGGCAAGTTATTATGAAAGGAATTTTAAAGGCGGGAAATATACTGAAAGAGATTGTGCAAGCCGGCGGGCGGGCGGGCAAGCAGGCTGGCAGGGAGAAAGAAGTTTCTAAATTAAAGGAGTCGCAACATTACTTCAGCAGCAGAATATATTTTATACAACGTTCCAAGATAAGCATAACAACGTTTTGTCTTTTATGGACATTATACAATGATGAATCAAAAATCCAAAACAATGTTACCCACTGAAAGGGCTTAATACCCTTATTTTCGCGGGGACTGAATTTCGCGAGATTTGGAAGAGGCAAATTTCTTGACACATAAATATCGCAATTTTGCAGAAATATCAATTTGCAATGACCTAAATTTCGCAAAAAGCAGGGTATCAGATTTCGTTTTTTTGAAATTGCAAGTCCCGCGAAAATGAACAAAAATAAGGGAAACTGAATGTTACACCTTCATCTTCTTGGATCCTTTCAGCCTTTCTTCATCGTTTGTGTCGATGTTCCTTTTTGATAAAGTTTCTTTGTTAAACAATTCAGGAGCATACTTAAGGCCCGTAACATGGGCCCAAAGGCAGAGTTCAACCTTGTGTTCATTCCATTCTCCTTGGGAATCTGAAAAAAATTAAAGCAATCTTCATTATTACTATCACCTTTACATAATGCCAGCATTGCTTTCCCTTAGGGTCAAGCCCTGGGTCAGCCACAGCGATGTGCTTGGGTATATAGATCTTATAATAATAATATCAATGACGATAATGATAATCATTATTTAATACTGATGAATTAAAAAATTGCATCTAAAGCTCCAGCTAGACGGATTAAAGGACGCAAATTATGATTTTTTCCCCTTTCACTGCTGGGAGTGAAAGGGAGGCACGGTGGCCTAATGGTTACTGCGCCGGACTCTGGATCGAGCGGTCAGGGGTCGAGCCCTAGCTGGGGTCACTGTGCTGTGTTCTTGGGCAAGACACTTAACTTTTATTGTGCCTTTCTCCGCCCAGGTGTATAAATGGGTACTGGCGCCATAATGCTGGGGGGGGGGGGGGAGGAAGGGGGTTCCCTGCAATGGACTAGCATCCCATTCAGGGGGAGTAGAAATATTCCTAGCCACTTAATGCAACGGCATTAAACAGCATTTGGAGAGGCAGTCACTGAACCACCTGTGACGTTGTCAATTTGCATGTCAGTGGATTTTTGTGATAAGCAACTGATACAGCTAGGATTGGCCTTTTCACAGGACTGTTCATTTTGTATATCGACTGCATTCTGACAGAGATAATCGAAAAAAAAGCATCCGTTTTTGGTACGAAAGGGGTGCTTAAACAGGCCAATACACCTGTACAATTGATGAAGGTTCCCTTTTTAAGAGAGGGAAAAAGAGCAAGAAAAAATTCGGAACGGTTCAGCCCAACGAAAAAATTGACTTATGCACATGTGCCAAAGTAAAATCTTGTAAATTTGTACATGGAATCTTTATCAAAATGTTGTTGCAGCCTGAAAAAGTGCTTTTCTAGCAAAAAAAATGTCGTGTATAGTGGTTATGCACTTAACTTTGAGATAGCTAGTTTGCAGGCATGCCTCTGAAACAGAGGAAACAACATTCTAAATGAACATAACATGATTAAAAATCCCAACTGGCAGGAGGCAGACCAGTTGGCTATATATGTTGCTGCAGCATGAAAAAGTGCTTTTCTAGCAAAGTTTACGCAAATCTACCATCGTAGCACCAAAAAAATAATCATTTTAACAGTGACAGAAACGCGTTTTTCTGAGAAAATTCAGCTGTGAAAGTGCTAAAAATCACGTGGAGGTTTAAATCACTCGAGAATTCCTATAGTTCTTTGACTTTATATATTTTTGGTGGTCAATGTTTTTTTTTTAACTTAGAAAGGTGTATTTTTAATTGAAAGAGGAAATAATTAATGAACGACTGATGTTAATTTAATACAGAAACCCATAAGGGTTTCTGTTTAATATTAAAGGCCATGCAACTAGAAATGAATAACTAACTTACTAATTAACTAACTAACTAACTAACTAATAATAATAATAATAATAATAATAATAATAATAATAATAATAATAATAATACCTTGGTGTGGATGAAAGACAAATACCTTGGTGTGGATGAAAGTGATGGTATACAGCATGCCAAGATAAAAGAAAAAGTGAGGAAGGAATACTACCGCAGAGTAAGGATGGTCCTAAAAACGGAGCTCAATGCTGCCAATAGATTTGAGGCAATCAACACCTTAGCCATCCCAGTGGTGACTTACAGTTTTAACATAATCGACTGAAGATGAGTGAAATCGAGAGATTAGACACAAAAACAAGAAAACTACTCACCCTGTCAAAGATGCATCAAACATGTTACAGCCCGCTACACCCGCAGGGGTAGCTTTGTAGGAAACCCGAACTTGACTTGTATTGTACCCCGTGGGTACCCTACAGCGGCGTCACGTGCTCGCATCGTGTTCGCTGTGCTCAAGTTGTAGTCCATGCACAATCGAAGCTGTGAAACAAAGATTGTTTGTACACCAGAAGCCGTGAATAAAGACGTTGAGTTTAACAAAACAAAACAAAAGCAGATGTAGACAGACTCTACCTCCCAAGAAATGCTGGTGGTAGGGGCCCTATCCAATTAGAAGCCTCTTACAAAACAACCACGATAGGGGTCGATACATACCTAAAGAACACAGATGATGCCCTAGTCAAACTAGTGCAAGAACATGATGGCAGAAAGAAATTGTACTCTATACAAAAGCAAGCAGAGCAATTCAAACAAGAACTAGACCTACAAATCCCAGACAAACAAGCAGATGAAACAACCACCAAATATGCAAAGAGAACCAAACAAATGGCACGAAAAAAGACCCAAGAAAAATTAACAAAGCAGTGGGAGGACAAAGCTCTCCGTGGGAGATACCCAAAGAGAATAAAGGAGCAGATGTTGACCACCACAAAACCAACCAGTGCCTGAAAAGCAGTGGACTGAAAGCAGAAACAGAAGGATTCATAATCGCAGCCCAAGACTAAAGCCTAGCTACCAGATCATACCACGCCAGAATTATCAAAGACGGTACTAGCCCCCTATGCAGGATGTGTAACAAATACGACGAAACAATCGACCATTCGTGGCTGGGTGTCCTGAACTTGCAAAAACAGAATATATCCACCGACACGATAAAGCAGCCGCGTATATACATTGGAATGTCTGTCACAACTATAATATAGAGACATCAGAAAAGTGGTATGACCATAAACCGGAAACAGTTACAGAAAATGAGGATGTCACAATATTATGGGACATGACCATACACACAGACAGGAAAACAACAGCCAACAGACCAGATATAGTGGTTAAAGACCACAAAACGAAAACCTGTAAATTTATTGACATGGCAGTACCATCAGACCAAAACACATCCGTGAAAGTCACTGAAAAACTACCCAAATATAAGGACTTGGAAATCGAAACAAGCCGAATGCGGGGCATGAGAACAGAAACGATACCAGTTATCATTGGAGCACTTGGAGCTATCAAAAAGGGACTAGAGATTATATTGGAAGACTCCCCGGCCAAATAAGCATCAGTGAACTACAGAAGATAACCTTGCTGGGTACAGCGCATATTTTGAGGAGGGTGTTGTCAACCTAAAAACTGGCTACCCTTTAGTGCCCCAGGACCATGGTTTGGTCTCGGCGCTAAGGACTTTAAGCAAACATTACGTAAAGAACATAACCATAATAATGATAATAATAATAATAATAATAATATTAATAATAATAATAATAATAATTATAACAATAATAATAATAATAATAATAATTATAAGAAGAAGAACTATTATTACAGAAATTGCAGAAAGTGTGTATTGTAAAGAGTTTCAATAGTTTTCCTGTTGTTTTTGATTGCTACTCGCGTACGCCAGATTACATCAAACGCACAATGTAACTGAAAATGAACGATTTATTCCAAAAACGCAACAGAATTTATGACAATATTCATCTGTTGTTCGACCAACGTCGAGCACACGTTTTCTTTTACAACATCAACCAAAATATCTGCCGCAAAACTGACAAAGTGTGTTCAACTCCAGCATGGAGTTCACAGCGGTGAAAATCATCAGTCAACAACCTAACAACAGGATGATTAGAAGGCAAGATAATAGGATGCTTCTCCTCTTCTGGTAACAGTGACTTTTTTAATTTTTTAAGAAATTCTAGTGAGCAGCACACAGCAACAGATCTTGTCAACTTGCCTTATTTTCTCCGACCGGTTTCGTCTGATCAAACAGACTTCATCAGGGAGTTTGAACAAGATACATAAAGGAACTTATTTTATACCTATGCTATAGAGTACAAATCACGTTCCAACTAGGGTACGGTGTGAACAGCAAAAAACACCTACAGAATTGCGTACAGGATATGACTAAAATCCTGCAAATGTGCAATGTTTAATTTTGGGGCTCACGGTTTTAACGTTAAATCCGTGAGCCCCAAAATTAAACATCGCACATTTGCAGGATTTTAGTAATATCCTGTACGCAATTCTGTAGGTGTTTTTTGCTGATCACACCCTAGTTGGAACGTGATTTGTACTCTATAGCATACGTATAAAATAAGTTCTTTTATGTATCTTGTTCAAACTCCCTGATGAAGTCTGTTTGATCAGACGAAACCGGTCGGAGAAAATAAAACAAGTTGACAAGATCTGTTGCTGTGTGCTGCTCACTAGAATTTCTTAAAAAATTCTCCCTCCAACACGAAGAAAACAACTAGTCGGACACATAAATGGGTTTAAATTGGCCAGGTTGCTGTCCTTCAGTGGACCATGCTGTTTACATGACGCAATTTCTTCAGTAAAACTTTCTTCTTGTACATGAGATATCAACCATTCTTCTGCATTTTGTATCTCTAAACCAGTTAAAGGGCTGTCAATTCTTTCCTCTTCTTTCACTCTTGAGTTGCTAACGAATCTTCTGATCCAAGCAACAGTTCTTAGCAAGCGACTATATTTGCTGAACCTTGTGAAATCAATAAATGGCTCTTTGGGTTGCACAACACAACTGACACTAGCTTTACTCTTCCTCTCTGGGTCAACAATTTCACTGGAAGGTTTTGACCTTAAATCCTCGGGCCAATCTTTTTCGGACTCTTGCAACCAAGAGGGTCCTTTCCACCACAAAGGACTTGCTCTTAACTGACTTGCAGGTAAACCTTGGGTAGGTAGATCAGCTGGGTTCTGCAGTCCTGGACAATACCTCCAAACACTGGGATCCAAGAACGACTGAATTTCAATAACGCGATTAGCAACAAATGGTTTCCACTGTGAGGCTGCTCCTCTGATCCAGTGTAACGTTGAAGAATTGTCGTCCAACAAACAATGCGGCTAATGGGACAATCAATTGCACCTTTGACATAGGTATAAAGTCTAGCAGTAATTACAGCAGCCATCAACTCTAAGCGCGGAAGGGTAATCTTCCTTACAGGAGCCACTCGGGTCTTGGACATTACAAGACTGGTAGATACCTTTCCATCTTCACCAACAACTCTCAGATAAACTGCAGAGGCATAAGCAACTTCTGACGCATCACCAAATGCGTGCAGCTCCACTTTAGGGTTCTGACTTAATGGCAAATCAGTGTAACATCTCGGAATTTGAAGTTGTTCAAGTTCAGAAAGCTCTAGAACCCACTGATTCTATTTTAATGAGACTTCCATGGGAATTTCTTCATCCTATCCAACACCCTTGGTCCACAAGCTTTGAAGAATTAATTTTGACCTCACTAAAAAGGGTGCGATTAAACTAATCGGATCAAATATCTTTGCTGCTAAGGACGCCACCATTCTTTTAGTGTACACTGTCTTTGATCTCGACTTAACAATGTCCACATCAATTGCAAAGACAAGGTTGTCAGTGCGTGTATTTCACTTTAATCCTAACACTTTCGTGATTGGATGTGCTTCTGCTAGACCACTTTCCAGGCTGACAAGACTACCTGCTGCTCTGTCCCTCTCTGGTATGGCCTCCATAAGCTCAGAGGAATTGCTTGACCATTTTGTCAAATTAAAAGCAGCTTCAATGAGATCATTTCAAAGTACGATCTCCAGAACTTTGTAATGGAGCCATTGTCTTCTTCACTATATAACTTGAAAAGATCAAGGATCTTGATGAAGTCTGCCATCTTTAGAAGCCTATTAAATTTCTCAGCGGAAATGTCTTTAATATCCACTATGGCATTAGTGAGTTTTGAGTAGTTGGTTGGGTGACCGTTGTCCTGAAGCCTGACAACTTGAATCCTCTCCACATGTTGCAAATTGTTTGAAAAATGTCTCACAAATACCAGGATGGTTATAAGACAAACTACTACACTAGAAACTGATTAAAAGATAATAGCTAGGAGGCTATTTTTGCGAAAAAGAGGCAATTTCTCACCTTCTACTGATTCAGCAAATTTTCAAGATGGCGGACCCTGCCATGTGGTTGCTAAGTTTATGACGGGACAAAGGCTCAAAATACATTGTGGTACAAACAAGCTAAGGCGAATAAAAGGGGAAAACACGAAAACAATTGATCTTTTAGTAATAATTGGGTTGTAAACATAAGAAAACGACTTTTGTAATCAAGAAAGTAGCAGGAATGTTTTTTTTTTACCGTTTCCATGGCAACTGGTGGAAAGCAAAAAAGATAAAAAGTGTGAAATGTGGCAAAATACTAATTTTAAATACGTTTGTAAAAAGACTTTATCGCTTTTAGGCGTGTTTTTTGCGATTTGTATTGGAGATTTTACATTACTTGTATTTACAAAGCAAAACTTATCTCCACTCTCCCCCCGTAAAAAGCATGTCATATCTCCCTTATGCACCACTTTCCGTCCTGGTAACAAGTGGATTGAGAAAATTCAGGCCTTTAGCTTTAATTTGATACCAATTTCACTAGGTATTAAGGGGGGTGCTACGAAAACCTATTTTTAGGCCCCTTTTGAAATTTGGCTCATGGACTAATAAGCTCAGTAGCACTTTGCTGTAATTTCAGCGTTTCCTGAACATTGTCTCTCCCTGAAGCAAAGTCATCAACATACTGTAAGTGTTCCTCAAGATTTCACTCGATGCAACAGGGAATGTTTCTTTACAACTTTTCACATGTTCTTGAATAGTGCCAATGGCAAGAAACGGACTGGAAACAACGCCAAATGTGACCCTGGTCATTCTGTAAATCTTAAGCGTGGCCTGGGGGTCCAAATCTCTCCACAGATACCGGTGCGAATCTCTGTCTTCTTCTTTTAACCGAGTCTGCAAGAACATCTTCTCTATGTCACCCATGATACCAACAACATTCTTTCGAAAACGGAGAAGAATTCCGACCAAATCCGGTTGTAATGCTGGGCCTGGCTCTAAGCAGCTGTTCAGAGAGACACCATTACTATCTTTCGCCGATGCATCAAACACGACTCTTGTCTTGGTTGTCTGTTTGTCTTCCCTGATGATCGCATGATGAGGGAGATAAACACGAGACGCCCATCTGTCGGTGTAATTTCATCACAAGGTACTTCTTCAGCAACACCATTCTGAACATACTTGTTAATCGCTTCTCTGTATGACGCAGCTTTCAATGGCTCATGAAGCAGCTCCCTTTCTAGATTGTACAACCTTCTTTCCGCTTGCCGGTAATTATCTTTCAATGAAACACAATCTTCCTTTCATGGTAAAGATACTTCATAGCGACCATCATTGTACGTAAGTGTCTCTTTAAACTTCTTCAAGACCACATCTTCTGCATGAGTAGTAGAAATTGAACTTTCAGCAGGTCTAACACCAACGGACTCCAAATCCCAGAACTTTTGAAGTGTTTCATTCAATTGTTCCTCGACATTAATTTGAACATTCCTAGACACAGTACATTCTTGGTCATGACCACCTGTTGGCCCACAGAAGACCCAACCCAAAGTTGTGCGAACTGCAACTGGCTCACTGGAACCCCCTCTTACAATGTCTCTTGACACAAAGTAATAATAGAAATCCAAGCCAATAAGCACATCAATCTCCTGTTCCTCTCTGGGGAATTCTTCAGGAAATACTATGTTTCGAAGGTGAGACCATCTTGATGGATGAATATCCACAGCTTCAGCTGGCCGGCATATTACTGGTTTAGTAAGTGCCTCAATACCTTGAGGCTGTCCTGATTTGTCAATAGGTGCCACAGTTAACGCAATTCTCTTCCGCAAAGTGCTCTTGGTGGCCTCTCCACCAAATACAGAAACAGCAATTTTAACACTCTTTTCATCAAGACCAAGCTCATCAATTACACTCTGCCGAACAAATGATGTCTGAGAACCAGGATCAAAGAAACATCTCACAACTTTTGAACAACCATTTGATCCACACAAAATAGCTGGCACGGTCTGCAGAATCACCTTTCCACCTGAGCTCACTGCAACAGAATTTGCCACAACTGGGGATGACACAGCAGGACCTGACGACGAGGGTGGTAATTCAGGGGGTGATTCCACTTTGACTTCTTCCAAGGGAGGACGAGCTGAATCCTGATGCAGGAGACTGTGATGTCTGCCTTGGCAATGCTTGCATGGGAGGTTACTGGCACACTTCAACTCTATGACCAGATTCAAGGCATCGGAAACACAGGCCTTTAGACGTTGCTTTCCTGAATCTTTCTTTCACAGGTAATGACAGAAAAGTGACACATGACTTCAAACCATGGTTTTTGTAGCAAATGACACACTTGCTTTCTTGCGTTGCCGCACATAATGCAAAGGTGGATGATTTTCGTGACCGGTGACCGGTTTAGACGTTGACCGGTGACCGGTTTAGACGTTGCTTTCCTGAATCTTTCTTTCACAGGTAATGACAGAAAAGTGACACATGACTTCAAACCATGGTTTTTGTAGCAAATGACACACTTGCTTTCTTGCGTTGCCGCACATAATGCAAAGGTGGATGATTTTCGTGACCGGTAAAACTTGAAACGACCTTCACGATTTCCAGGATTCTCTTTGACGAAGCTTTCGAATCAAGAGAAGGAGGCTATGAAGACTCTTTAGCTCTTATCAATTGTTCCAAGAAAGCAAACAGTGTTTTCACTTCCACACAGTCCTGTTTAGCTTTCTCCTCATCAAGCTCTAACTCCTATTTTTCCACAACGTCTTTTGGCAGCTTGTCGACTATTAAAGGTACAAGAACTGGAGCCAAAATTTCAGAATTAAACTTTTCACCCATGGACTCAACAGAGCGAACGTGACCTATCACTTCATCGTAGAATTTACGCATGGAGGTTGCATCATCAGAGGTCAAACGTGGCAAATGAATCAAGGATCTTACATGCGCATCAAGTATTAACCTTGCATGCCCGAATCTTTCTTTAAGGATTTCCAAAACTGGCTTCTAATTCGCTTGTACCACTGCAAAACCTTTCACCGCTTCAGCAGCCGAACCCTTTAGCGATCTCGTCAAATACTCTAATTTTTGGGTAATTGTGAAGAACAGCTCCCGCTAACCGACTGTCGGTCGACTGTTGGTCGTTTGTCGGTCGTCTGTCGGCCGACAGTCGGCCGTTTGTCGTCCGTCTGTCGGCCGTCTGTTGGCCGTTTGTCGGCCGGCTGTCGGTCGTCTGTCGGCCGACAACCTGCCGACAGGTTTTGGCTATGATGTCGGCCAACTGTCGGCCGACAGCCGGCCGACAGGCGGTGATGTGTCGGTAAGGTGTCGGTAAGATGTCGGTAAGTTGTCGGTTATACAGTAACACTAACCTTTTTGTTTCTTTATGTTTTTCCTCCGTAACGGACCCCAAAATTTATGAGAAATTGAAAGGAAAGGTATATACTCCTGAGTTTCGGTCATCACAGCCTAAAACTAGCTTCTGCGCTGCCGAAATCGACCGGAGAATTTACGCGAACACAGCTACTCCATTTTTCTCCGCCATATTGGATTGGTTAACTTAGTCTCATTCCCCCTCGGAAGGGGTCGCAAAGGATTCTAGGGCGACTTCAGCGAGTGCGTGTGTGGAGAAGTTTTTGCACTGTTTTGGCCTGAGTTTTGGATAAAATCATCTTCGAACGTGATTTCATTGCTTGCCTTATGGACTTTAAGTTACGTAGGTGATATATTTATAAGAGATTGAAGTTTGCATAAAAGAAAATGTTGGCGAGGAGTCGATTTGTTTTGTAGTTAGTACCGTAGTACAATGAAATACAATGTTTATAAGTCTCATCTGTTTTAATCGCTTTCTGCATTGGGTTTACTTCTGTGTTTACTGCTCAGTTTTACAGTAAAATGTCTGTTTTGGGAAACTGTCGGTAACCTGTCGGTGGGCTGTCGGTGGCCTGTCGGTAGTCTGTTGGTAACCTGTCGGCCGACAGTATACCGACAGTCGGTTAGCGGGAGCTGTTCTTCACAATTACCAATTTTTGGACATCTGCCAACGACGGATTGTCAACTACCGAAACTGTGACCTTCCACGGGAAAACGTACATTAACGATTAACCGGTAAACGACTTAAAATTAACGACGAACGAACGACTAGTAAACGACTTTCTGGAGCCATTTAACGACTTGGCGAATGCTTTGAACGACCACGCCAAAAATGTAAACGCTTTTCATTAACGATTTAACGAATGACCTCGATTCTTTGAACGCTTTTTCCAAACGATTTTAACGAATACCTTAACGATTAACAGTAAACGACTACGATTAACAGTAAACGACTTACGATTAACAGTTACTGAAGTATCGTACGGTGTAAACGAATAGATATCCAACGCTTCGATGTTGTCAAGCAAACGACATAAAATTATTTGTTGCGATTGTTATTGTAGCGCAGCCGACTGAATTATATACAGCAGACAAATTTCTGTTGGCTGTTAGTGGTTTGGCCGCCGAAAAACACACAATCAGACATCTTTACAAAGGTTTATAGTGTTTTATTACTTACCGACCACACAATCAGAGTTTAAAGAAACTAAACAAAGTTTCGACTCTGGCAGACGGCAAACCATGCTGGCATAAATTAACCACATGCACAGCGAACAAAGCACATCAATGATTCCAACACACCAAAATAACCCGCATTTCTCAAACAATCGCTTAATAGAATTTCAGTTCTTCGACCAGGATAACATAAAACCGCTTTAAAGATCATTTTGAGGGTTTCTCTTCCATACTCCATGGTCTCAAAGTCGTAAAGTTTTGGCTTCGATCGGATCCGAACGCGTGCAAACGATCATGAACTCATCAGCTTGTCCCCAGACTACTCCGTGCAAAGCATTGTCATAGCATTGTCATTGGCCTGGGGACAAGTGTTTTCATGCGATCGGCCTGCGATCGGTCGAAAACGTGGTTCCTTTGGACATTCACGTTAAAATATAAATTCCAAGTTCTCAAACATTCTCCAATGCTGAAAAGGAATGTTGTTTGCAAAAATGCTGATCGAAAAGCGCTTAGAAATTGTGACTAGAAATGTAGCTATCGTGTTGGAAACGAACGATTTCACATACGAAGCTCGGCACACATGAGAAGTTTCGCCGAACAGAACAGTTCATTTAGTCATGATTTAGCAGTTGCCGGGGAATAAGGTATGTTTGTAATGTATGTTTACTTCTTTTCAACGAATAAACGAACTTGAATTGCTACTTGCTTGCTTGCTTACTCGTTCACTACGATGTTAATTATTACATGTTATCAGAAAAAATGTTTTCTGCGAAAAGTACCGTCGACTGCAGATTGTGGATATCGATATCAAATTGAGCTCAGTTTTAACTGCTTATAAACCAAAAACTGACCAGCTGATTGAATGAGGTTTCGATCAACGCTTCAAACGCCGTTCAGAGGAAATTTCGACGCTTTACTTTTAAATTGAACGACTTCTTAAACGCCGTTCAGGGGAAATTTGAACGACTTTTTGAACGACTTTTACTGACGACTTTAACGACCTGTGAAAACAGTTCAAACGATTTCTCTAACGATTTTAACGACAAGGGAAAAAAGCTTAACGATTTTCCAAATGCTTTTAACGATTTTCTAAACGATTTAAACGCCAAATGAACGATTAACAAACGACTTGAAGCGTTTAACGCGAAGTCGTTAATGTACGTTTTCCCGTGGAAGGTCACATTACTTTTATCGACTGATAATAGGGTTGCCAGTTCAAAACATTTCCGTCAAAGGTTGGTAGATTGATCTTGGGTAGCTTAACTTGTACTTGAGAAGACAACTGGGATGCGGGTGGATTGCTTCCTAACAATTGCACTTCGGGAACATGTTTACTTGCCAAAAAACTTGTCATTTTGGCCATGCTTTCAATTACACGCGCTTCGTAGTCATTATGACTCGCACATTCCGTATCAATGTCTTCATCCTCTAACATTGTGCACATCGTGGCTTGCACTTCCTGCAAGTCGTTCCACTTACTAGCGACGTTATATTTCAACACTTGAACTCCTGCATTATTATCTTGTTGTGACAAGGCTTCGTCGATTAACTTCAACGTGTCTGTGACAGATTTTCTCAGGAATTTTCTCTTTTTCTTGATAGCTTCTAATTCTTTCGACATTTTGAAACACCATAAATTTCACTGACCTCAAATAATCGCAACAACACAGTTTCTGCACATTCACAGAAGTTCCACTCGATCAAGGAGCTGATGCAATACACGTGTTTTGGCGCCAAATCGCCGATGCAATTTTCCCTTTCGTAAACGGTCGATGCCATTTCTTAGAACGGTCGTTGCCATTTGAAACGGTCGATGCCATTTATACTTTGGACCAAATCGCATGAAAGGATCTTCCAAACTTCTTGAGAGTATCAGATGTTTGTTTAGAAATGTCAAGCGATTCCAAAAATTATTTTGGTTTTCTAGTTGACGAAATATCCGAGCGTCGGTATACCATAAGATCGCTATGTTCTCGACACTTGTAAAAAATTTGGCTCAGCCCGGAAGTAAGAAATATTGAAACAGAAAACTGCAGAAAACCTCACGCAAACGAATGAATGGATGAATATCTCCATTTACTTTAGTAACCTAATGAGAATATTCTATGCCTGTTTAGAAATGCCAAGCGGTTCTTAAAATTATTTTGGTTTCGAAGTGGACGAATTCTTCGAGCATGTGCATACTATTAAACCGCTACGTTCTCGACATTCGGCATGCCGGTATGCACAAGCTCGAAGAATTCGCCCTGAATTCGTCCACTTCGAAACCAAAATAATTTTAAAAACCGCTTGGCATTTCTAAACAGGCATAGAATATTCTCATTAGGTCACTAAAGTAAATGGAGATATTCATCCATTCATTCGTTTGCGTGAGGTTTTCTGTAGTTTTATGTTTCAATATTTCTTACTTCCGGGCTGAGCCAAATTTTTTACAAGTGTCGAGAACATAGCGATCTTATGAGGGTCCTGAAGGGGTAAAATGGGAACTGGGATTTGCCCATTTTGACTGGGATTTGCCTATTGTTTCACTGGGAAAATGGGATTTGGGTCACTGGGACTGGGATTCAGAAGCAAAAAATGGGCATGGGTAGAGTGTTAGTAAATGACTAAACATACCGGTACATATTTTACGCTCTGTAATATTCTTTAAGTCCGGCATAGAATAGTTAAATCGCTGAAAACTCTGAAACAAAACCACTCCACTGAACGAGTGTCCATCAAGTGGCGAGCAATTTCCGTGTAACTGATTAAGTTACTCAGCGGAACAGCTATGGAGCATGGGCACAAATGGAAATATTCAAAAGAAGTGATAGCAAGTTGTTGTCAGTCTGGGTAGTGGTAGGTAAGAGATAAAAACTTGATAGCTTTAGTTAAAGCTACTAAAAATTTCTAATTCTTTACAAGACAAGTGAACAAATGAAACTTTAGTGATGATCTTAACAGTATTTGTGATAATAACTTGCAGAAATAAAAACACGATTTTGGATAGTCCAGTCCCTACACTATCCCTTTTGCGCCCTATGAAGGGGTAAAACCCAGGAGCGAGAGGAGAGAGTTCAGGATAACTTGTATGTGCATGCTCAAAACAAACCAATCAAAAACGACAGAGAAGTGTAGCATTTCTTACATGTAATGTGCACTCCAGGGTAAAAATAGCTCGCTAAAATAAAAAATTCAACTATGCAACCAAAGTGCGCAATCTGCAAGAAAATTTGTAACCTTTGTCTAAAGTCATAATTAAAAGAATAGGTACTAAATCTACAAATACTAAATTTTTGAATTTATCATCTGTACGCGTGCATGTCCAAAGGTTCTGTGGAATATGGTTTGGTTTCCCCCCATTTTAAGGGGGGATGGGGGAGGGCGGGACGACGGATTTCTGAGCATGCGCATGCAAGTTATTTATGGACTGGCACTCCTGCGCCTGGGTTAATCCCCTATATAGGGCACCGAAGGGAAAGTTCAGGGAGTGGACTACATTTAAGACAATCAAAACAACACTGACATAATGCGCTTGAGACCAGATTTTCCACGCACTGGGAATTTCACTGCTGGGACTGGGATTTAGACAAAAAATAGGCTGGGAAATGGGATTTGGGCAAAATTTGGGCTGGGAAATGGGATTTGGGTAAAATTTGGGCTGGGAAATGGGATTTGGTACCCCCACTTCAGGACCCTCTCTTATGGTATACCGAAGCTCGGATATTTCGTCAACTAGAAAACCAAAATAATTTTTGGAATCGCTTGACATTTCTAAACAAACATCTGATACTCTCAAGAAGTTTGAAAGATCCTTTCATGCGATTTGGTCCAAAGTATAAATGGCATCGACCGTTTCAAATGGCAACGACCGTTCTGAGAAATAGCATCGACCATTTCAAATGGCGACGACCGTTTACGAAAGGGAAATTTGCATCGCCGATATGCGAAAACCAACTTCCTCGCAACAATAAACGGATCTAACACTTCTTTTGCTCGACCAATCGTCGATACTGTTTCTTCAAATCCAATATCCGGCTCGAAGGACCATGAAAATAAACGATTTACTCCAATAACGCAATGGAATTTATGACAATATTCATCTGTTGTTCGACCAACGTCGAGCACACGTTTTCTTTTACAACATGTCCTAACTTGGACTTAGTCCCCACTCGATAAATACAAAACGCGCCTTGCACAAAATCAACATAAATTTTCAGCTCGGAACAGTAACCATTATGTTTCCTTTGCATTTTAAATCGCCCATTCCAATTTGAAACGCTTCTCAGCTTTTATTCATTTTCTATTTAACATATTTCGCTTTTCATTTTAACGACTGTATTATAGAACCTTTTGTTGTAAATAGTTTTGCGCTATAGTTAATTTTTTAGAACCTTTTTATCCACATGTTCCCTATTTTAAAATATTATAAGCAATTATAATATCAAAGTCGCTTTAAAACCACACCAAACCATCGGCAATTTGTTTCCAAAACCGAAAGATCCATTGCCAAAAGATCAGACTCGTGGCGCAATTTATTCAATTCCCTGCCAAGTTTGTGACAAAAGCTACATCGGAGAAACGAAACGAAAATTTTCCACCCGACTCAAAGAGCATCAAAAAGCAGTTGAAAACAAACACTCACACAAGTCAGCTTTAGCGGAACATTGTTTTCATTCTGGCCACACCATCTCGTGGGAATCGTCAAAGATCTTACGTACAAGCACAAATTGGCGCAAAAGACGTATTCTGGAGGCTTGGGAAATTAACACTTGCAATAATCCGCTAAACCGCGATGACGGCATGCATTTACCGCACGAATTTCTAAATTTAGCCTTTAGGGACAAACATTAGCTCTCGATTTGCATATTATATAAGAACGTGCTTTTTTGTATTCACTTATCACTTTCCCCTGATGAAGGCTTTAGTTTAAGCCGAAACGTTGGGACATTGTAGATATTTTACGAACATTTTACTACAAAATTTTTAACCAGAGTAACGTTTTTATTTCTTAATGAATCAACCACCTGGTTACAGGTCCATTTTTAAAATATTATATAAAGTTGTTGTTTTATTTAAATATATAAAAATTATTATTATTATTATTATTATTATTATTATTATTTAGTTCTTATTAACTGATCAGGTGGTCTGTATGGGAGAATCTTGGCCGAGGTTGTGAGTACAGACCAAACGCGGTGAGGTCTGTACCCACGACCAAGGTCAAGATTCTCCCATACAGACCAACTAAGCTTGGTTATAATTAATAAGATGTTTATTATATGGCCAAACAAGAAAACTTAAAACACCTCTTTTCATATTTGGAAGGTATTTGTGCACTTTTTTACCTAGCTAGTAGACTTACCCTTTTGTATTAAATTCTTAAGGCAACTTCTTATTTTCTCAAGATATTGAAGGTAAAACTTCAATGAGTAATCAATTTTTCCAAACCCCGGTATGGCTTGCATTGCCTCATCTGCCATGAATGGTACTTGGCGATTACCAGCACACAAAATAGCTACAGCCAAGATAAAGCAAATTAAAACATGTTATAACAACTGCACAATGGTGTCCCATTTAAAGATGATTTCCAGTCCGTACTGCGCAATCTCTGCCTGCAATGTTTGTGAGTCTCACAAACAGAAGAATGTTTACTAGCAAAAATAAAAATTCCGGGACAAAACTTACCTTTTTCTTCATTATTAACGCCAGATATCCATGCAAAACAATAATAACAATAAAGGAAGCTCGACAGGATTTCAAACGGACGTTTTATCTCATCGTGAATTCGTGAACGGATCCATAATGGCGAACTAAAAAACTTCATGTACGCTTTCACCGAAGTGTAACGTTTCAACAAATTCAAAACAAAAATGAAAACAAACCCTGAGTCTGCGCAGTACGGACTGGAAATCATCTTTAAAAGAGTTAAGAAAACTTACAGGTAAATGGTAAAAGAGTAATAACAACTGGAATACATTGTTACCAGAGCTGTACTAATACAGTATCAACGCATTTAACTACAGCTAGCTCTGGTCGTTAAAGTTTTGGTTTTGCATATTTAATTTTTTGTCTTGCAGCCATGATATTTAGTTCCTTGAATTTTTGGTTTGTTTGTTTTTTCTTTCTGGAGAAATAAGCGATAAGGGTTATGTTACTTGCAAATGTTTTTGGCTTTAATTTTACATCAGTATTTTCTTTGACCATTATTTACTGCCATTTTTTAGTGCAGAATAGACTATTGTGATGGTTATGTGGGCTGTCGTTTGCTAAACCGCTAATGCACTAAAGCTCTAAGGTGTAAACTCTTATAAAATGTCAATTAATTTATTATTCTTGTGAAGGGGATAGGGGATGGGAAGCAGCTGAGCGTATGCCCAAGGTAAAACGTGGTGTATATGTACATTTCTTTCATATGAAGATCGCAAAGCTATATATTTGTTTCAAAAAGCGCTATGTTCTCCTTGTGGTACTATTCTTTCTAGAATAAATTACTTTGCGCTAAACGCATGCGCAGATTAGTCTCCGTTATAAACTGAAACTCTTTTGATGATCATTGCGTGTATCTCGTGCTTGCAGTAGGATTCCAGACTCCATGGCACCAAGTTTAAACCGCAAAAAACCAATTAAATTAGTCTTAATTGGAATGTCACAGCGGTTCATGTGAAAAACTTTTTTGTCATGTAAAATGGCAGCGCTGTTTTCCTAAAAAAACCGGGGGGGTAGAAACAAGGTCTGTGACCGAGTAGTGATGTTCTCACAATATGCAACGCGATCAATTCCCGATCTAGTCTGCGGTGTTTGGACGATGATGCAGCAGGCCATCTTTTCCCGCAAAATGGAAGCTATAGCAACCTCAACAACAATGCCGTGGATTCAGTGATTGTAAAAAGGTCACACCTTTCTTTCTAAGGAATTAAATGCACTGTTTTTATCGCAAAATATTGCCGTAATCAGAGAATTTTGTAATGTCTCGTTATTTTTTAGCTCTGAAATGCAAATGATTCTACCACGATTTTCTACGCACGTACGTGGGGCTCACAAATGACGTAAAACGATGAAGGACCAAGTCAACAAACAAACTCGAAACAATAGAGCTGGAACAATAGCTCCCACCGGCACGGGAAAATTGGATTGCCACGTTTTCATTGCCATTTCCGCCCTGGTTTGATTTCACAACAAAAACCACACCAACAAGAACCTTTCTGGCGACATTATCATCACTTTTGACACAACTTAGAAAACTCCTTTTAATGCTATAAATAGGAACTGAACTCTCCCACTGGCTGCCATGTTGTTGTTGTTTAACTATTGTTTTGACAATTTCAAAAATAATGAGAAGATCTACTCATGCGCCTTTGCAGTATCCGCCGACTACCGCTCCAATGATTGCTTTGAAAGTTGTGAGAACATCACTCAGATTATCGATATATGTGTTACATTTGGTTTTAATAGTTGAAGCAAAACAGGTTCCATCAATGTCGCCCTGTTTGTTTGCCCAAAAAAATGTATCAAGTTACATTCGTTTTCGAAAAAAACAACAGTGTCGTGTTACATACGTTAAGGACAAAACTATCTTGCACAGAAAGGGAAAGTATCACCTTTGCTGTTTCAATGTCTAACTAAAATTCAAATCAACAAAAGTAAACATAACAGGTACGTGTTTGGAAATTTTGTATGCACTTTGGAAATTATGTTTGCACAGCACTTACGAACCATGCTGACAATAATGCGAAACAATTACCAAGACAATATTCAATTTTATTTTGAACCTTTCATTAGCATTTTTACCCGCACACAAACATTTTTATTGTTTTTATTATAATTTTCCTTTTTCACACTTTTTATAGTATACATTTTAACGTTCACGCTTTTTATTCATTACTTGTCAAAGACTACAGACTGGTAGTCGAAAGCTCGTTTTCATCATATTTTTAACCAGAGATCGCTTTTTAATATTTTACAATGTCTTATACCCTCTTGTAAAATTAACATCACAAGACTATGACTCTGAAATAGAGACGAAATATTATATTTATAAAATCACATTTTCTTGAAATAAACCAAAACTTGTTTTTTACAATGATACGCTTTTTGGCCTTGCCTTCTTTCTGTTATACTCTAAACTGTCAGATGGCTCCGGATTTTAAGCAGGTGTTAAACATAGAGAACGTAATAGGACAGTTTCCAGAAGTGGTGGAGAAGCAGAACAACGGTGCTGATGGTGAAGCAGAAATGAGGTGAAAAAAGCGTAGAAGAGCGAAGACCGGCAGAGCCAGGGATGCTGGGAAGTGGAATAAGGAGAAGACCTTCCTTGTGATGCGAAGGACTGCACCAGATTTAGTGAACTTGATGTCTTGGCGAGCGAGATGGTGGCTAGAGTCAAACGAAGCGGTTGTGGGGACTGTCAAGTCTGATTTGTGAAGGAAGGAAAAGAAAGCAGTGCAGAATAATGCCAAGACTGCGAAGTGAAAAGGAAGGCTGGTGTCCAACTGACGGCGTACATGTATATGCAGGAGTATAGTGGGGGTGATAGGATGTTTCTGATGGTTTGCAGTACCGTTTTAATCGGCACTTGCTGAAGGTAATGTTGAAGCTGTCTAGGGCGTCCGCTGTAAAACCATTGTAGCGGTGAAGGAGTCTGACGGCGTTTAGGTGATTCAAAATGTACTGGTATGATAAGGTCTTACGCGAGAGATACGATGCCTAAGAAGCCAAGGTGTACGATGAAGCAGGTAGAGGAGTAAGGTGGTAATTGCAGCAGAAATTCAAGAACGACTTCCATTGAGAACGCAAATTGCGTAGGGCCCGGGAGCGTAGGCTTGTGCTTGGATATGGGAGACAAGGTTGGACGCCGTGAGAGGATCGATCTTTGCGATCACACGGTTCGGTAATTTTCTGTGATTTTGCGATTGTCTGCGATCCACTGCGATCGTCTGCGATCATATGGAAACCAGGCTTAAGGCACCAGGGACTGACGTGCCTCTACAGAGAAGAGAAAAAATTTAGAAGGCTATTTCAAAGTCGAAACATCCAGGAGGACAAGCCGCGTGTGTGGTGGGAGTATCCGCTGTCAACTGCCTGAATTGGGTTTCGTGACAGGGAGAGAGGTGCCACCAGCTGAGGTGGTCTGCCAAAGTGTTGTGTTGGCCAGAATTGATCACAAGAATGCTGTTGTTGTTGTCACAATTGAGTATGAAATGTTTACTGAGCAGGGCAGGGCCCCAAAGTTTAAGTGCTGCCATAATAGACAAATGGCAGGCAGAAGGCAGAAGTTGTGTTGTATGGAGTTTTAGTGCCACCGAAATCGTCGATATAATTAGTACAGCTGTATCTGAGACCATGAAGCATGTAGGACACAGCGTTCGTTGTCCATTGGCCCATCATGGCCGAAGAACGAAGACCAAAACGTGAAGCCAAGTTGAAGTATAAGAAACCTTTACGTCGATATCCGAGGAGGTTAATGTCGCGAGGGTCAATACAGAGTTGGTGGTAAGCCCGGCTCAAGTCCTCCTTGAAAAGATGGCATCCAACACCTTAAATATGGATGATGTGGATGAAAGCATCGATGCCACATCAGATTGGAGTTTGGCATGAATGGCGATCATCTGGGAGGTTAGCTGTGGTCTGACAAGGAGTTGAGGTAGACTTGCTTATATGTCGAGCCCACAGAGCACGGAGCGTGAAAGCGAGCGCGAAGCGCGAGAGCTCGAGCACGGAGCGTGCAAGCTCGGCTTGTTTCCCCTGCAAATAAATGACGTAATTTTGGTGCAAACTTTTCCGAGACAGTAGGGTGTCAAAACTGTCAAGGTGTCAAAATTACTTTTCTCAACTCGCAAGTAATGGCTTTTGGAGGCAAAAGCAACTCATGTTCATGCTCCAACGAAATGTTTTGTTCGCGTCGCTGTACCTGAAAATATTTGTTTGCAATGTGGAGGGTCAGTTGAAAATGCGGCCTTATAAAGAAGATTGTTCTCTTAGTCGGATAAGACCAAAACAGGCCGAAATCTGTAGCTTCTTATTAGAGATATGATTCAAGATAAATCGGCAATTATTTGCCGAACTGCTCAGAGTGAATCAGACCGCTCTGCAAGAAATCTTTTACATAGCTTGCGAATACAGCTGCCTCTCATTCGCGTCCTGCAACGAATGAGACGCGAATGGGAGGCGGCTGTATTCGCAGGCTATCTCTTACAATGCAGGAGAATTTTTGCAAAACACAAGTAGCCTAAATATCAGGCTTTTCAACTTGGATAGCTCAATTTAACTGCCATTTGCGTAAAGTGCTTAACGAAAACCGTCCGATGAACGCAAGGACATGACTGTGGGAGTGAAAAAATTCTCATCGAAGAAAAATTATTCGATGCAAAGGAAATTGCTATTCCAGTAGAAGTCGTTAATGTCGTCTCCTTTTTCACCACGCTGTAAATAGTCCAAAATGTATGGAGCTACTTTGAATTTGGTTAAGCTCTTTTCCGATCCCGTCGGCGCCGTAACAAACATATCTTTTCCGCTGCAGTAAGCACTTTTTGGTGATGTTCTCGGGCAGCCATACACGATTGCCTACTCAATTTAACACATGATGAAATAATAAAGGAACAAGAACAGAAAAATCGATGATTCCATATTTTTTCACAACACAACAAGAAAGTCTACGTGCAACTAACAGATCAATCATTATCTGGCGAGGATCTGGTTTGATTGAAATGAACTTGTTCTCTGATTGGATAATTCTACAGGAGGAAAATTTCTCCTGTTAGTTTGGCACGCTGCAAGAGATAAAAGTCTTTCGCACCGGGGTCTACTACCACCAAACCGGAAACGAGAAGCGAACAACTAGGAGTTGGAGTGGTGCTGGAGCGGGAAGCGGTAATAGTCAGTCCTGCAGATCGAGTTGAGACCTAGCATCAAGCTGGGACAGGAAACTTGCATTTTGGGCAGTCAAGGGCGCGGTGATCGGAGACGTGAAGTTTGGGTCATGATGAGTTTGTGCAATCGTTGTGCCAGGTCGCAAATGACGAATGGCGGCGCATGCGAATGACGGAGAGGTAGGTGATGGCTCAGGAGGTTGCCTTGATTCTTTAGGCTAATGTTTGGCTACCAAGGCAATAGGGGTGAAAAATGGCGGCTTGAGCAACTGGAAAGAGTGAAACGAGCGGACCGCTGACCACTTGTAACTGTAGGCGGGACCATGAGGTCGTGAAAATGGTTGAGTTGGGCATCATAGGGAAATCAGGTGATTTATCCTTAGGCTGCTGGAGAATAGTGATAAGCCTGCACAAAATGCTGAGGGGGGGGGGGGATAATTCGGAGAATAATTGTGGCTCACCTGGAGGAAAGATGTGCGGCCAGGGCTGGGGAAAGATCATCCATGGACTTGGAAGCTTCATGCGCTGTAGTGGATTGCCTTGGGACTTGTGTGGCGGGTGGAGAGATCTTGGCCAACTAAAGCTTGAGTTCAAGCTTGGGGATCTCCAGCTCTTGCATCTGTTTGAGCAATGTGAGTGCCGGAAATCGTCCTTGTTGTCATCGAGCGCCGCATTGACCGGTAAAGTGCAATTGCCTCCGATTTCTTGGGTCTGGTCTTGGTCGGTTTGGAACTGGTGGAGAGCGGGTGAGAATCAGATCGTACTGTAGTTGCTTTGCTGTTGATTCCTTTGATGCAAGCGAAGTTGAAGGATCGCGGCACTCTGGCAAAAGGTTGTCCTCAGGCTGAGGTGGAAGGTTGATGGCTGGCAAGTCAAGACCTTGGGATTTTTTCCATTTCAAATTGCTGGCAAGCTGTGACTGTTGCTTGTTTTCCTGGTGAGTTTGTTGGAGGACATAATTTAAATGTGTACAAAATTACAATGTCCCTGAGCTAACGATACAGAGCAGGAGATGATGAAACCTGAGACACCAAAGATCTGACGCAATGATCGAGATAATAATTAACAACTATGATCCGAGATCAAAACAATACAATGCAACTTTTTCTTTCAGGATTGGCCTTCCTTCCACACGTATCTGGTAAAAACAGTGTTCGAAAATGCTCTTGCTCTTTCTCACATAGTCACTTTCTCATCAAAAGTCAAAGTCCTTTGTTATTAAAAACTAAAATTTCACCTTAAAACTTTTTTCTTTTGAAGAGATGATGTAGTCAATGCTTTATGTCATGGGCCGTCGACAGGTTCTTTTTCGCTTTTTCGCATTCTCGTTCCCAGAGCCCATGTCCCCCTAGACCAGCGGTCGGAAAACATGTTTCCCGTCTGCTGGTCTAGGGGGACACGGGCTCTGGGAACGAGAATGGCTTTTTTGCATTGGGAGTGACTATTTCGCACGGAGTTGATGTAGTGAGACTTCTTATTTTTTCATACATGAGGTATAGATCACACTTTTTTTAAATTAAAAAAAGTTGAGACCGAGAGGATTCGAACCTGGGTTGCCGGCATGCTGAGCAGGAGCGATACCACTAGACCACCGAAGACCAGCTGCCAAGGACCCTGATTTTTTTAGATAAAAATCCTAACCCTATTGTAAAAGCTAACCGCAAGCAACCCAGGCTAAAGTAGGCAAACCGGAATGCTTTTTATGGTTAGCCGGAGTGCTAGTTAGGCTAACCGCAGTGCTAGTTAGGCTAACTGCAGTACTGTTTAGTCAGTAGTATTCTACATGACATGAGTGTTACGTGGTGTAAATATGTCATTAGGTGTCTCGCTATAGGTGGTTTTCACTGTCACGCCACTGTCACGCCGCGAAAAAAAAATCCAAAACTATTTAGCCAAAAAAATCAAGAATACTACAAATTGTAGAAAACTACTATATAAACAACTTGTCCAAGTCTCAGGTCTGTACGATATTCCGTACTCGAGGTATCCATCAAAATGTTTCACACAAATTTAGGGTGCGTTTCTTTGGGAAAATCCAAAATTGGATCATTGATCTTAGATCACACGGATACTTTGCTCCCAAAGAAACGAAGAATCTGAAAACGGATTTTTTGCCATGACAACCCCGTAAACACATTTCGCACAGAACATAAAATATCAGTACAAATTAACTTTTCGTCGAATGTATCCTAGCTAAAATAATTTAAGCATACAAAATATTTTACAAAAACCACACGTCGAAGTAGATCTTCTTTAGCGTTAAGCACAATGTGGCGAGAAAGCATCTGAGAGCGAAGAATGATTGCGAAATGATCATCATCTCGACGTTTCAAGGATACAACTTCCGTAGGCATACAGTGGCTGTTCTAGAAAACCTGTATCCCATTTAAAATGATACTACATACCTATCTAAGGCTACCGTTTCCTTTTATCGTGAAATATTTTTGTATTTTGATTGAAATAACCGGCAACTTTCCGTATGGCAGTGTTTACAAAGAGTGAACCTGTATTTTCACTGCAAAGACCGCTGGGCCAAGGTACTTTTTTCGAATCCTTTCCCAAAGAAACGCACGGATCATGAATCCTAATATTTCGGATTCAGATCTATATGATCTGATGTATCCACTCGAAGTGTGGATTCTTCAGATCATTGATCCAAGATTAATCCATTTTCGGATATAGGTAAAGAAACGCAAAATCCGTTTTTGGATCAAGAATCCGGATTTGGATTTTTCCCAAAGAAACGCACCCTTAGAGAGCACAGTATGGAATCGCCATGTTGGAGCCCAACTGCTTGGGCTCCAACATGGCGGCCGGAAATCAATGAAAACATCTTGCATTAAATTTTGCTACAAAAAGCGGTCAAATCACCCTCATGAACATGTAAACATTCACATAAACAATTCTCGCAAAACCTCAACTGTCCAGATTGTTAAAAATCACAGGATGAGGCAAAACGTGAGCCTTCAAACTGCCATCTTGCCCCTCGCGCCCCAAAAAGGGTCTCGACCGGTTTTAAAGATGATGTCACGTGAAAACTAAGAATTGTTTCACTACATCAACTGTGTGCACGACAGTTAGTCCCTTTTAATTTGGTGCTTCGATTGTGCGATCGACCACCGAGTAAGACTGGGAACTAATTAGATGGATAAATGAGACATGAACAGAGATAGACCCAATCTCGAGCCCAGAGTCCGTCTATGTCGGTCAGCGGTACGGGACGGACTCTGGGAAACTGGAATTGATCAGATCAATTTCAGGTCGATTTCAGGTAGAACCTTGGTCTTCCAGTTTTTATTGCGCATGCTCTCAGGTCTAAGCGGAAGTAAATTTCCCAGACCGGAAGTAAATCGGGAAAGTTGAACTATTTCTAACACAGTATCGACAGAACTGGTGTTTATCGAAGCAACAAAAGTAACAAAAACGTTTTGCAGTTAACAATAGAGAGAGTTAACAAAAGAGCGTCTGGTGTTTTGATTTCCGTAAGTCTCTTTCTTAAGCATACTGCTATATTGGTTTTAAATCAAAGATCTTGTTTGCCTTCCTGGATTCCGCCTGTGAAGACTGCGTGCGTGTGTCAGTTGTTAGGGACCTTAAGATCCGACGACGGTCAGCGTCTGCGACGGCGGTCATAACCTGCAGGGAATGGGAAGAGGTCGCCGTCTTAAAGCCGCTAAAATCAACCTTAAGAAATCCCGCTGAATGAGGGTACGGCGCACTCGAATTAAAAAAGTCATGGCATCCTTTAGAGAGATTCGTAACCTTCTCCTTGAAAGTTTTGACGGCGGAGATTTATCAAAGGACGAGTTTCTTCTTCTTTACGATGCTAATATATCCAAACACCTTGATTTTCCGTATGATTGCTATGGAAACTTCGATGTAGATGAGATGGATGACAGCGATTGCTTGACCGAGTTTCGCTTTCATAAGAGTGATATTTTCACGCCGTTCCTCCTCCCTCGGTTTTTAGATCCAACAAGGCACGATATGGACGGAATTGACCGCACGCTTGGTTGCTCTAAATCGGGGAAGCTCAAGGTCGTAGTTTGTTGGCATTTTTCCCCATGTCTGACCTCTCGGGATACTCGCTTTCTTGAACTTGAACGGCTCAAGGACTAGAATTTCTCGACATGTTAAATGTTCGGTTTGCCCGTGTTGTTCGGTCCGCTCCATGTTTGATCTAAGAGTCAACAATAATATTTACTTCTTACTTATTTTTACAATTTCCTCAAACACATTACTACATCGAGAGTTCTTCCAGCAAAGAGTAAATTATCTAGGATTTTCTAGTTCAGTTTTACTAAATTTCTTTTTCTAAACGCGAATTATAGCTTAAAATAAAAAAGAATCGAAAAGAAATGAAGAGAGCTTACTGAACTGTCTTCTTTGAGCTGGTTTGCATTTGCCCAGAAATCTCAGCGGCGACTTGTGCGAAACAAGAGAACACCGGTTTTACAACCACGGATAATAAACAAAAATAAGCCAGAAGTATTGTTAGTTCACAATACATCGAAAGTATTCGAATATTCCTTTAAAAAGCTCTAAAAATAGCGAAAACTTACTCACGTTTTAGACAGAACGGCAAAGTCTTTGTTTTGACGTTGTAGACAAGACAGCTACGGCAGGAAACTTGACACGACGGCTACCGGAAGTTCGCAAACAAGCCTTTTTGACTTCCGCCCGCCATCGTAGACATCAGCCGTCGTCGGATCTTAAGGTGGCTCGATCGGATTTTTGAGTGACGATACCTTTCAACTTTGAGCAACTTGTATGTCACCGTAAACAATCCGACTAAAAATCGATCAGTACAGCTGTACTAAAGAAAGATGAAAGTTTCGAATGAGATAAGTTTCATCGAAATCTGAGTAACCATAGCAACATAATGACGTCACCACCCATTTTACACGAGACCGATTTTCTTCTAATAGAGGGATAATTTTGAAAAAAAGGCTACTAGATCTTGGACTTGACATAGTTTACCCAAGGTCTGCGAAATTTGAAGAATTTTTATGAGAGCGTTTTCGAGAAAATTTTGGATGAAGTTTTCAGGAGCTAAAATACAACAAAAACAAAGCAGTCTTAAAACATTATTGAGAAAACGTTCACAAGGCCCGATCAAGTAACATTTTGGCCTTAAGTGAATCTTGAACTATCTGATTACCTTGGAAGAAAATCTCAGAGAAATCGTTTCATTTGATTTCTTGAAACATTGAAGTGTTATTTCGCTCTTTTATCTAAAAAGGGCCTTCGCTCACTAAAATGATCGCAAAATAAAAAGCGCTCGATAAAATTTTTTTTAAACTTGGCAGTCACAAAGAAGAATATATATGTATATATATGTCCGATTTTCAAAATAATTGAAACATTCTAAGGCAGTTAAATTTAAGCCTTAACTCAGGTAAACATTGTGCTGTTTTTCACCCTTCATCGGATCGCTGCCTCATTATAAGTCTCTATTGTGTCATGCCCCGTGCATTTGTAAATTTCAGCACATCTTGAATATGTATACACTGTAACAGCTGCTTGTTTTTTGAAAACTGCACAGAAACAAGCTAATTTAACAAGCCAAAATACACTAACAACGAGGAATAGGCTAGTAAAGCACTTGTATTATCTTCAGTATCCTAACAGTTTCAAGGCCAAGGCAGAATTGTCTCAAAAATCTCCAGTAATAAATAATTAGTGATTCACGATCTACTGGAATTTACAAATGCACGTGGCTTGAGACAATGGTGACAGATAATGAGGCAGCGATCCGATGTAGGGTGAAAAACAGCGCAATGTTTACCTGAATTAAGGCTTTGAATTAACTGCCTTAAAATGTTTCAATTATTTTGAAAATCAGACATTTCATTACGTACTTATTCTTCTTTTTGACTGCCAAGTTTAAAAAAATTCTATCGAGCGCTTTTTATTTTGCGATCATTTTAGTGAGCGAAGGCCCTTTTTAGATAAAAGAGCGAAATAACACTTCATATCAGTTCATATTCAAGCCGATGTTTCAAGAAATCAAATGAAACGATTTCTCTGAGATTTTCTTCCGAGGTAATTAGATAGTTCAAGATTCACTTAAGGCCAAAATGTTACTTGATCGGGCCTTGTGAACGTTTTCTCAATAATGTTTTAAGACTGCTTTGTTTTTGTTGTATTTTAGCTCCTAAAAACTTCATCCGAAATTTTCTCGAAAATGCTCTCATAGAAATTCTTTAAATTTTGCAGACCTCAAGAAAACTATGTCAAGTCCAAGATCTAGAAGTCTTTTTTCAAAAGTATCCCTCTATTACAAGAAAATCGATCTCGTGTAAAATGGGTGGTGACGTCATTATGTTGCTATGGTTACTCTGATTTCGACGAAACTTATCTCATTCGAAACTTTCATCGTTCTTTAGTACAGCTGTATTGATCGATTTTCAGTCGTATTCTTTACCGTGGCATACAAGTTGCTCAAAGTTGAAAGGTATTGTTGCTCAAAAATTCGATCGAGCCACCTTAAGGTCGCTGTTGTTTTGCAGACGACGGCGAAGAAATTTACATAATGCACAACGCACGGACAAGCTATTGTTATGTTGATAAAAATTTTGTTTGGCAACTTTCGTAGATATCAGAGGCTTCTCGCTAACAGCACATCTTTTCACGATAGATTGCATGTTTTCGAGCAAATAATTCTTTCCTTGTCGAATGGCGGTAATATTAATAAAGACGTTTAAGGCCACACCGGTCAACGCTATTCAAAAGGTATAATTAGCATTTCGGCGACTCAGCTCGTGCACACAATTCACGCAATTCACGTGCACACAATTGTACAATTCCCTTTTTTTTCAGCAAAACAACAACGCGTAATGTTCAAATTCTGGGTCATTAGTTATTATATTGAATCGAGCACGGTCTGCAATATTCAGTTTTTCAACCGTAACGGAGATTTGAATGAAAACAGTAGTTCTAGCGAGATTTGTAAGTCAACTATAAATTGAGTTTTCAATCGACCTTGTCCTTGGTGACGCCGTCATTGTTGTTTTAAAACTCCGTTCAGAATTGACTTTTAAAGGAAGTCCTTTTTTATTCATGATAATTCTTTTGAGTTCAAAAATGGTAGAATTAGAAAATACAGCCGAAGCTCTCTTAACGGACACTCTCGTAAGCGGACAGCTCTACTTACGGCCGCCTTGTTTGAAACCCCGTTTTAACTCCCATACAAACTCTGTATTTTTACATTCTCGTAAGCGGACATTCCCGTAAGCGGCCGCGGACACTTTTAGAGATTACGACTTTGACTTTTTCTTTGTTTTTAAGCTCCCGTAAGCGGACACCCAAAAGAAAATCCTATAAACAACATCTGTATCTTGTTTTTTCTTATTAACTTAATTACATCGCCGTTCGTCACAATGATTTTACAGTAATTACAGAACCATATTTCAGTGTTTGTTTTGTCGTCATCCACGTCCGGTTACATTTTAAAACACCACTTGCAATTGTTAGCTAGGCAAGCTCCCGTAAGCGGCCATCTATCCCCTTCACCTCTTGTGGCCGCTTATGAGAACCATTCTCATAGGCGGCCAGCTCCAGTTACGGACACGTTTTTCGCGTCCCGAGGGTGTCCGCTTACGAGAGCTAATCGACTGTACTTCATTTACGTAGCGCCATATCACGAGTTCTTAGGTGTTTTACAAAATTAAGGTGATACATCTGAACATTTGACCATGGAAAACAAAAAATGTTTTTCCAGGGTTTCCGGTTTGGTTTACTTCCGGGGAAGATTTTCAGACTTCCGTGTTGATTTCTATTGTTCTGTGAGGACCAGTAGGACACTGAATTGAAATTCAGTTTCGCAGAGTGAGTCCCGGCGACCCCCCGTACAAAAGCGCTAGGTCTAATTTTGTCTTCAATAGGTCTAGCAAAAGACTTCTAGACATTTCCTAGACCTTTTTCAGACAAACGTAATGTCTAGAGAATCTTGCAAAAGTCTTGAAAGACTTTTCGATGCTTGCCTCGCTTGTTTGTCTCGAGAATGTCTTGTTGATTTGTCTAGATAAGACCTCAAATAGATCTTGTGATCAGCAGTGGATCAGGTGACAGTAGGCATTGGCGTTATGACGAGAGATCAGATTCCACATTAGTATAACTTGAACGATTGTCTAAAAAGTGTCTTGAAGTTTTGCCTAGATAAGACCTTAGCTAGATCTTTACGTTAGATCATTCCGTGAATATAGAAATTATTTTCAATTATCGAGTACACGATCGGCTCGAATACCCTGCAGTCTCAATCTAAAAATTAGTTGAAGATGTGTAGTCAATTTTACAAGGCTGTTAATCTCTATAAAGAAAGCAGTGATTTAACACGAGCACTATCAAATTTGTATACAGAATTGCAGCATAAATAAAATTAATGTTTATTGCGGTAATAAGACTTGTAAATGGTAATTGTTGTTAGGTTCAATTAATTTGGTTTACATGTACATGTAACCTAACCGGTGTACCTTTTTTCAGGGTGATTAACATAATGAATTGGTGGCCTTTTTGTTAGGTGACAAAGCCTTCATAAATTGCAGTTTTCTTTTCTCCCGCAAGCGTTTGCTGTGGACATTCAAAATCGCCCTGGTTTGAAGCATCAGGTTACGCGTTCGCACGTGATCAATCGTGGAATTTTTCAACTTTGCACGCAACAGTTTCAAATGCAACTAACCTGGTAAAACAATGAGTCTTTCGTTTAAGACTCTTTTGCTTAGTGAAATATATCGCTTATTTGCTGAAATTATCATGGTAAAACATTATTTATTTCAGAAAAAAACAACCTGATGTGTGTGATGTGACAATGTCACGATTTGTAAACCTGATACCTCTTATTACGAATTCGTTTTGGCGGCCAACTTTTGAAAATCCGTTAACCGAACGGAACAGTTACTGTAAGATGCACTGTCCAGTTTGGTTTTTCACGTTAAAAGCAAACGCTGGGAATTAACAAGTTGTGAAACAAGTTGTGAAACGGTCCAAAAGCGGGAAACATGCTTCAGAATGTGTGGTAAATGTAGTTTTCGTGAAGCAAATGTGTTTGTTTACCGTGAACGTTACATTTCGACGCTGGTTTCAAAGTTACCTCACACAGCAGTGATGCGTGGATTTTGTACTTGATCTACGTTGTGCAAAAGGACAAGTATATATTCATTCGCACAGTGATAAGTTCACACACTGGCCGGCCGGTAAGTGATCACAAGTTTGACCGCCTTTCTTCCGAGTTAGTTTTGCACGGAACACTAAATTTGATGTTGTAAGCCGCCACTTTAAATCGTTCCTGAAATGCTTGGTAGATACTTTTAAAAAGAAAATTTAGATACATCGATTCAACTACTATCTGCATGTTCTAATGTTATTCAGATTTGACATGATCGGTGCAGAGTATTTGAGCTTATTTGTTTAATAGAGCAACACTGTACAGTATGTTGCCCTATTACCGGACACTTTTTGCACTTACCGTAATATCTTACTTCAAAACAGCACTAACGAGCTGAAACTTACCCACAATGTAGCTTCCACTGCTGGTAAGTAGGTCGTGGAGTTTTATCTTCTAAATCTCTTTGGCTTCTTTGTAATCATGGAAAGAGTTGGTCAAATTCGGTGCCCTAATTCCGGACGAGTTGCCCTAATTCCGGACGATCGTTACGAGGAAAATACTCCCTTTCTCTCGGAAATATTATTCCCGATCATGGCAAAATATAAGTCATTAGGGCTGAATAAATGATTATTCTTTTGAAAAATTGTCTTTCAGGCAAAATTTAAAGCATTTTTCTTTCAATTTTAGCGAGGAAATCAACAGGCCATTGACATAAACAATGTTCAGCGAATGTTTCGGCCACTTGAAACGAAGTTCGCCAAGGAAGATTAATCAATACCAAAACAGGTATCGAAGCTTTAATACAGCACAGACAGTTACAAAAATGCTTGTTTTTCAAGGCCTATTCCATAAAATTGTTTTCAAATAGGTAAACAAGATTGCTGTAGGTATGCGTCCGGAATTAGGCACACCTCATCAAAAATTCAACTTAACTCTTTGGTGACCGTGCTCGGGAATTAAGAGCGAAAACTGAAAATTTATTATATGCTGATAAACCTAGTCCTTTTACCTTTACTTTAATATATAAATAAATATAATATATCGCGCACTTTGCGAGAGCAGAGCGCTTTATTGAAACGATGTAGTTTGACGCGCTGTAAAACCGGATTTACGAAGAAAATTTTTTTTACCTACCTCCACGAAAACTTGAATTTTCCCCTCTAAACGGAGCGCAGCTCGGCCGAAAAAAGAGCAAATGAAAGCAGACTAATCGCTAAGTCTTCTGAACTTTTTGTTTAACTTAATTTTACCGTTACGACGATATACGAAATTTTTAAGTCGAAGTGTCCGGAAATAGGGGTGTCCGGGAAATAGGGCAACATACTGTACATTTCAAATTCAGTTGAAAATCTGAGATTTACAAATTTAATAAAGCAGCTCTACTAAAAAATAAGCATCAATCTTTTATATTTGTGTATGTCAACTAAAATAAATGATCTTAACTGTTTATTAATTTTTTTATTTGGTGGAATAACTTTCATCTATAAATCTGTATTATTGTCTGCCGGGCGCGTGTACACACGTCAAGGCTGCTGTGTGCATGTGTCATTTTGTTTGTAGCGAACGTTGACTCTGTTGACCAAATTAGGGCTTGCATTCATTTTTTTTTTGTATAACTACTACATATACAACCTCAAGAAGGTTTCGAAGAAGGTTTCGAAGTCATCATGGAACGCTAATGGTCACATACAGCTTTGCGTGAAGGTTTGTTTGTTCAGAGAAAATGAAAGCAAACTTTTTGTGCCACGCGAAACATTTTATGCGCTTCCGATCAAGCTGTTATAATTTTGCATTTTAAGGCTTGTAAGGCCTATTTTTAAGCATAATGAGCCTGCTTTTTAAGCTTTACTTTTGCTTTGTATTTATGTTATTTATCAATTAGCTAAAGCACACTGCTGTTCATGCTTACGTTAATTTACACGAGCGAATGCACTACGACGAGTAAATTGTGATCGATCACTTCGTTTTGACCGAGGTGTTAATTGAAAAGTCTTGAATTTGTCTTTCATTCTAGACAATTTTAAGACATTTAGACGTTTTCTAGACATTTTCAAGACTTTTATACCGCGGGAACCGCTCTTGATAAAAAGTCTCGAGAATGTCTATTTTTAATCTAAGAATGTCTAGCTGTCAAAATGTCTCGAAAAGTCTTTCATTTTAGCTCAAATTATTGGCCTTTCCAAGACTTTTCTTTGAAAAAAGCCGCCAGACAAAAATAGACTTTTTCAAGACTATTTTTAAGATCTGTTCTAGACATTTTTTAGATCTACGCGTTTGGTGCGGGCCTACCGCTGACCAACCGCTGACGGATCGCGGAGCCGGGGGTCACTCTGGGCTCGAGATTGAGATAGACCACGAGCGGTCCCTATTTTTTCGCAGAGTCCGTCAAGCATTTGCAGAGTCCCGTTAAGTGTAAAGCGAAAAAATAAATGACCGCACGTAAAATGGGAACGAGGTGGACGAGGCATGGACTCTGCGAAAAATAGGGACTGCTCGTAGTCTAGAACAGAGATGGCCTGCAGTGCAGGTGTTTTCTGCAGGTGTGCGAGTTATCAGTATAAGCCTGGGATAGAGTATTACTTAGATTCGCCTCCATGTTGGATGAGGGCAGGGAGAGGTTTGGAAGCAAGAAAAGGCACGAGAGGGTGGCCGTGGGGGTGGGGGTTGGTTCTGCTAAGGGATTTCTGAGACAATCGCACGAGTTCTTAAAAGTTTCATCATCAAAGTGGCTCACAAGCCCTTATTCGTACCATCTCTTACATCCTGAAGAAACCTCAGGATACTTTTCGAAGACGATTGCCATGAGAATACCTCAACAATCTCTAAATTGGGTGAATTCAAGTACATCTTTAATCGTTCAAACTCCATCTACTATTGATCTTCCCTTGATAAAGCCATTTTTGTTAGGGTGGATAAGATTAGGTAGAATAAGATCTAATCATCTTGCATTGCTCTGGATGCAATTTTAACGTTGACATTTATTTAAGAGATTGATTTCCATGGCCAGTTTTTGATGAATCGTCTGTCTAAATTGTCTTTCTTTCTAAAAAAGAAATCATAGCCTGTTTATGTTATGTCCCTGCTTGTGAGCAAAATTTAAAGCGTCGATAAAGAACTTCCATATCAATGGTGCCAGAAACACCATTCCCTGGCATTTTGTTGTTGGGTCATTCCACAGTATTCCGTCTGTTGCGGAGGAAAAATTTAAAGACACTTTTATTGTTGTGGTTTAATAGGTATTTATCAGCGCTCTTACTTCTGATTATCTATTCAGGGTTTAAGTCTTCAAGAAAGTTTTTTTTGCTGCTGCCCTACTTTTTTCCAAAATACATTATTTAGATCACAGAGCCTCAAAAGAGGGCTGTTGCAGAAGGGAAAAGAGTAAATGGCGTTTTCTGTTTTAAAATTTCATTCTCAAAATTCTCTGAATTTTGAAATTCTTTTCTGTACCTAAGAAGTTTTTTATTCTCCTCATTAAATGTTTATTAGAAAGATCACAAAAAGAAACTCAAATGTTTAGTGTTTTTCCAGTGATGCAGAATTTAAGAACATTGTTCGCTGCTGTGGAAGGGAAGTTGGGGAGGGGAAAATTTGTCCTTTTCAGTATTCACAATAAATAAGCAGTTAAAAGATGGTGATAACCCTCACATTTTGACAATTTCACAATGACATTTAAATTTCTTTAGCCTTTTATCCTTTTTTGGCAGTTATGGGTTAATTAACATGTACTTTCTGTGAATTTTACTAAGTAAAGTCAAAAAACAGGTATGAAAATACAACCGATTCATACACGTAACAAAGCAGTGTCAATGTTTAACAGCAAACACCCATAGATAATTGAATGCTTCTGGAAAATGGAAACAGATGTGAGCCTGGTATGTTTCTGCTCATGGTCATTCCCAAATTGTACGTAAAAGGGCAATTGCCTTTTAACTAAACTGGCCCATAAAATACAGCTTACAGGTTGAATGCGTGTAACAGTGCAATGCCTGTTAGTGCATATGCACCTGTAAGATACTGTAAGGTTGTGAACTTTGGTGAGAAAATGCTTTCTCTTGCCAATGTGAATACCATTGTTAGTTAAATTTCTTTCAAAAGAGATTTTGTTCCCAGAACAGAATTCCCCTCCGCAACAAAATTTCCCCTCCGCAACAGTATTTCCCTCCGCAACATTATTTAATCATTCCTCTTAACTACGTACGCTCTTAAAACATAAAATCTTTTTGACAATAATAAAAACTTAACCTTAGCCCAAAATTAGAAGATGTAAAAACATGAAGTTGATTTTGTTGATTACAAGCTAAAAAACAAAACTTTTAGGCCTTAAAATGTTGCGGAGGGTAAAACAGCATACAGATTAATTGTTGTCTGCTGCTGACACACTGAGAGAAATATCAATTTTGGGTAATGTTAAAGTTACTTTGTCTTAAGTTGTTTGTGTCCCATACCATCTCAGCAAAATTCCTGTTTTCTATTTTTTACCAGTAAAACATATTACTTTGCCCTCCGCAACAGCAATTATCACTATTAATGGTAATTAATGATAATTTATGCACAAACAACAATTGATGACAAAAAATCTTTATCATTTTCATAAATTCTAGCTAATATGCTATCAATCTGTCTGAAATTTGAGTAGGTTAAACAAATTTGATTTTTCAAATTTTTTGTCCATAATACGGTGGAATGACCCTGTTCTGAAAGGATTTCATTGCTTTTAAATTTTCTTTGGTTGTAATTTTTTTTTATCCAAGAGTCTCCGCTGCTCATCAGTCAACACATAAGTATTTGTATTCTTAAGGAACTGGTCAGTCATTAGATTGTCACAGTCACAAGAATCTGCATCACAGAGTTTTGCATAAAAATTTTGAATCTCCGTCATTATTTGTTTTGGATCAGTCATACATTCTGTGCTAAGATGAAAATTACTATCTTTGATGTGAACTATGTGATTCTTCAGGTGTCAGTTTTCTGCTTGCTTCAGGGCATTTTTCAAGCAGCACATCATGATATAGCTAGTTAACAATGAGATTATGAGCTTGAGATTTCTAAGAGGTGATAGTTCATGAGGTCGAAGGTAGTAGAATTCTAACTCATTTTTCTTTAAGGTGGCCCGCGGGTATTTATGAGGCTGACAGTTCCCTTTTTTAAGTGCATTTTAAAACGGGAAAACGTGAAGTGATTGCTTAGATTTTTGAGAATCTGAAAAAATAATGCTTAAACTATATAAAATGATAAATTTTATGGCGATCAAACGCGATTTGTTTAAGTTATGAGCGATTTTTGGAAGCCTTCGTTTTTAATAAAATGCGATTATTTTGAAAATGCCCGGTGAATTTTTCTGTAATTACCCCAAAACGCTGCCAATCAGTTGAAGTTTACTCCAACAACTTACAGGAAAATCCACTCCGTAGATTTCCTGAACGAGCGACATCTTTTTTTGCCTTTAAAAACTGTTGTGTTATGCGTCTGACGTGACCGTCGCATAAATTTGATACTTATACTAACCCAGTACCAGCCAGTTTTGAGTCTGATGTCACCTTAATCTTGTGTGTAAAAGTTAAAAAGATCGTGTATATACATCAAATGTTAGCATTCAATAAAGATGGATGGTTTTCAGTCGAATTTTTGAAAATATCAAACAAATGACGTTATTTAGAATTGCGGAAAATTTGTCGATTTGTTTTTCATTTTTTTAAAGCTGCAGCTAGAACAGGATATTGCAAAGATTTGTGCCGAGTTTCAACGTGTTCCTATCATACGGTTTGAAGAATTTCGGTCGCAAAGTCGGGTACATTTGCTTTCCAAGTTCTAATCGCTTTGTAAACCTCGCATTTCGAATGAAATTATTCTGTTGTTGTTTGAAGAGAGGTGTTACTTCCAAATTCCGCACGATCTTCTACCGTCAGGAAATACATGTGCAGGAACGGTATTTGTCATTTTAGTAGTAACTATTTCAGGCTGTGTTATTTCCAAGTGGCAGAAGATCGTGCGGAATTTGAAAGCAACGCCTCTCTTCGAAAACAACAGTATATTTTCATTCGAAATGCAGGGTTTACAAAGCGACCAAATCTTGGAAAGTAAATGTACCTGACTTTCCGACCGAAATTCTTCAAACCGTATGATAGGAACACGCTGAAACTCGGCACAAATCTTTGCAATATCCTGTTCTAGCTGCAGCTTTAAAAAAATGAAAAACAAATCGACAAATTTTCCGCAATTCTAAATAACGTCATTTGTTTGATATTTTCAAAAATTCGACTGAAAACTATCCATCTTTATTGAATGCTAACATTTGATGTATATACACGATCTTTTTAACTTTTACACACAAGATTAAGGTGACATCAGACTCAAAACTGGCTGGTACTGGGTTAGTATAAGTATCAAATTTATGCGACGGTCAAGTCAGACGCATAACACAACAGTTTTTAAAGGCAAAAAAAAGATGCCGCTCGTTCAAGAAATCTACGGAGTGGATTTTCCTGTAAGTTGTTGTGAGTGAACTTCAACTGTTTGGCAGCGTTTTGGCATGGGGTAATTACAGAAAAATTCACCGTCGCATTTTCAAAATAATCGCATTTTATTAAAAACGAAGGCTTCCAAAAATCGCTCATAACTTTAACAAATCGCGTTTGATCGCCATAACATTTATCATTCTAATAATTTAAGCATTATTTTTTCAGATTCTCAAAAATCTAAGCAATCGCTTCACGTTTTCCCGTTTTAAAACGCGCTTAAAAAAGGGAACTGTCAGCCTCATAAATACCCGCGGGCCACCTTAAATGATGATTTGTTTTTGTACATATGAAATACTGCAGCAATAAACTTTATGCTTCAGCAAAATCGTGCACTGACTGAATTGTGATTTGAGACATTCAGTTTTTTTCTTCATGCTTATCAATTCATTCAGTAATTTTGATGTTTTTAAACTCATGTAATGATGAATTTTATAAACATTATAAACACTTATTTCAAGACTGTACCTGAAGCTGTTGCTGGTCCTACAGCTTTTAACTTTGTTAGTTCAGTGATTGCCAATTTCACGTCAGGAAGACACTTGAACGCCTTGCTTGTCACCTCCTTTACAGTTTCACTGCTGTTTGCCTGTATGAGTTGAGTGAGACGAGGCCTGAACTTTCCACGCTACAGCAGTAAGTAAATAAAAGTACAAAATAAGTTGATGGTTGGTTAGCTTTGTGGTGTGTATTATTATTGTGCTGAAGTGAACTTCAAGTAACCTTAAACCCCAGTGAAGAAGTGGGGATCAGTACAAAATGTGTACCCCCAATCTGCCATCCCCTCCCCCCTTTCTGGCCCCCATTTGGACCCCATCTGGATCCTGATTGGTCCCTTTTTACTCGTGAATGCATAATGAACGAGTATAGTGGGGGAAGTTGAGCCATCCGTCCTTCCTTCCATCGTTGTTAACATTATGCAAATTAGGTATGCTCACACGTGCGTAAAATACAGCTTTACAAAGGTATCATTTCAAAGAAATAAGTGTAGAAAATACTTCACCCTGTACGTGAGAAACAATCGTTTCCCAAACGATGAAATATTGCCTTTTCGTATATAATAATCGCGAACATTCGGAAACGACCAGTGACTTTATGTATGTGTTATTAAAAGACTGGGAAGGTTAAATCACGGCACGATTTATTAAAGGATAATCAGTAAAAGTGTATGATAGACTTGTTTATCATGATTAAATACAATAGGCGGAAATGCTAGCCAAGCCCAAAAGATATATGTACCGATACAACCGCAAGTAGCTGGCATATCGCGATAGCTTTTGAGCGAGCAACAACAGCAAGAGCGCAGTTAGCAACTGTAATTTTTAATTTTCTTTTTGTAACTCAATGGCTGCCCCGTTTGACTTTCAAAGCTGGTGCGAGACTAATGGCCTAAAGAAGGAGACTTCCGAACTCCTGACAAAGCAAGACCTGGACACAAAAGAGGCCCTCGCTCTTGTGACCGAGTCGGATGTAGCGAGCTTGGAAATGACCCTTGGTCAGCGAAAACTACTCGTCAAAGCAATCACTGGGCTACGTAAAGGCTCCAACGCAACTCTATTAGATCCAGACCCAGTCACCACAAAGTCACTGTCAAAGGACGGTGGCCTCGACGAGATTTTAAAGAAAATCGAAGGAATTGGCGCCATAGACGACCCTTTGCTGACGTCGGGTGCTACGGAGACCCCTCTCCCACGCCTAGACAACGATCCGCAAGTGTTCCTAGGAACAAGTGCAAAAGCAGCGCAAGGAGCCAAAGGAGGTGAGAAACCACTGTTAATAACAGACTTTGTTAGTGTAAATAATCTAGCAAGCAACGAAGAAGAACAAGAGATTAGTAGCTCTGGTGGGGCAAGCATTGTGATAAGAGCACAGAAAGGAAAACCGAAGTTAGAAAACATTACGCTGTCAATGTGGATAGCCGCAAACGTGCGAATTATGCATGAGCTGCTGACCACAGGGAAACTGTCAGGCACACCCAGCATCGCTGACTATTTGGCATACACAGTCAAGTTTGCAGAACTTTTGGAAAGCCATACTTTCCTCTCCGCTCTTCTTTATGATAACGAATATCGAAAGTTGCAGCACAAATATGGTTTCAGGTGGGGAAGTGACTCCCAGCATTTGCACACTCGCTTTCTCGTGAAACGCCGCCCTCCCGCAGTTCCGCACAGGCCCCTATGCAAAAATCTTTGGCGCGAAATCGTCAGCATGTGCCCACACCTATTTGCAGGCAATTTAATTCGCCGACCGGATGTCAATGGCCTAATTGTCGCTTTCAGCACGTGTGTATCATTTCCAATTGTAACCAGCCTCACCCACAACACGAACACCCCACTCCGCACACTGGCATATGACTTTCTTCCACTCTGCACAGCTCACCGCTAAACTTAGAGGCCTGGCGAACTTACTTACATGACGACAGCGATATGGAATTCATTCTTAACGGCATCGCAAATGGCTTTCACCTCATCTCCCCTGATGCGATTGTAACACAGGCGGAAGTACTGAATTACCGATCTGCGACTTCGACGGACGTGCGTGACAAGGTAGAAAGACAAATTCGCGACGAAATTCAGATGGGAAACTATGTAATAACTAGCACAAAACCTTCAATTGTCAGTGCCCTTGGGGCCATCCCTAAACCAAACAGCGAAAATATTCGACTTATACACGACTGCAGCCGCCCAGCACACAGCAACGTTAATTCGTACGCAACTACGCAACATTTCTCTTACATGACACTTGACAAAGCGGTCTCGCTTATCAAGCCTAACGCATATCTTGCCAAAATTGACCTAAAAAGTGCGTATCGACACGTCCCCATTCACCCATCTAATTACAGCGCTACCGGACTGGCTTGGCAATTTAGCGGAGAGCGTCACACCACCTACATGTATGACTGCAAATCACCTTTTGGCGCCTCTAAATCACCTGAAATATTCCACAGAATCACGCAAGCGATTACCCGATTCATGACAAAGCGAGGTTTCTGAACTCTATACAAGACAGATGTGTATAAAATATCTGTGAAAAAAAATAAGAAGAAAAAAAAGAATTTTAGCCACAGGGTATGAGAGTCGATCCCGGGTCACACGCTTCAGAACGCAGAGCAGTACCACTGAGCCATCAGTTTACTGAGCAATTAAAATAATGAAAAAAGTAATTCTTATACCTAAGCAACTTGTTATATGTTCACCCTGAGATCTCTAAATAAAGTTGATTAATATTATTAATCACTATAATGAATATTTTCCATCGATACTATACTGTTCAAAGGAACGATTCAAATATATCTAACGCATTCACAAGTAGGTCATAGACCTCTTTGATTTTCTTCTAGAAAATGATTATACATGTAACTAGTGGTAACCACAGGTTAGAAAGTGCGGGCCTCGATGCAGTTAAGAGAAGGTACTGGGAGGAAAGTGTTTTTAATTTTATTCCGAGTAAGGTCGAGTAACGCGTCACGCGTTACTCGACGTTACACTCGTTCCTATTGCGGCGAACCAATCAGAGGTTTTTTTATTATTGACAGTTTTGCGAAGTGTAGTTGAGCACGAGGTGTGAATTGAGATGTGATTTTCCTTCGTCGGCAAACTCGCTTTGTTGTCAGTGTTTAAGGAATTTCTCTAGAATAACCGTTGTTGGAATCATTCGCTTTGCCGTAGTTTATCTGTGATACAATCAAGGCAGATCTTCTCAAAAGCAACACCTATAAAACAACGTCTGCAAAACGTAATGTCTGCAAGACAGAAGCCTCGATCTAATGTGACAAACTGTTGATTTTTCGCATTCTTATCGCTCTTGGAGACAGGGTTTTTCTCTTCCGGTGTTACGACAAACTGTCGTGATTGACACATTTTTTGCATTCCGATCGTTCTTAGTGGAAGAACAAAATTTTCAACTTCCGGTTTGCAGATAGCCTTTATAAACGTGGCGCGCACGCGTAATACGCAATCCGCTGGTCACTGTCAAGATTAGGGTTGTGGGCCTCTCTTGGGCCCGCAATAATAAGTAAAGGAAATCGCGTGAACGCGAGTACAATTCACGATTTATAAAAGGTACCAGCAGTGACGTTTTGAAAAATCTAAAAATTGCACAAGCCTCTCAGCGAGCTCAGTTTGAGAACTTTCAAAACATCACAAGTACCTAATAAATAATAAAGATTGCAAATTTTAAGCTTGGTGATAAATAAAAAAGATAATAATTATTACAATATAAAATTATAATGAGTCCCTGACAGGATCGAGTCAAACCCATGGCCTCCCAGATACTGTTTGGGCACTCTAAACACTGAACTATATATTTTTAGACTTGTGGTGAGCTGGGCCACTTTACCATCTTTATAAATAATTACACACTTGTTGATGCTTTTGACACTACTGATCCTAGCACTATACAGGATGCGTGTCACATTTCTTGCTGCTTCTTTGGAGGGAAGGGGGGACGTCCATATAAAAGTGATTGGGAACACCTTAAAGGCACCAAAATCACAATAACAAGAACCTCTTTTGGAGGTGGTTTAGTTTAGTTCCACCCTGTAGTAATTTATTTTACACTTGAAGATACCAAGAAACTAAGACGGTCTGACAAGCATTTCTTGTCCTCAAAGAGGGGTCTAAATCTTTTTCTTTTAACACAAACAACAGCAACATAAACACAATGCTGAAACTCATGTAACAATAATTAACACAAAAAATCTCATTAACAACATTTAAGCATCCACTAGAGCACGATATTGTGGTGGTGGACAAAACACTGACCCCCAGTCCATGGACTACCCCCATGGACTACTCAAATGGACTACCTAAAATGGACTACCCCTAAAAAATGGACTACCCCTTAAAGTACTATTCCGAGTGTGTAATACTTGCTGAGCTGTTGTTATACGCACATAATTTGCACTTACTTCGGTTACTTTCGACAACTCTAGCTGCCATTTTGAATGAATTACACTATACATCTGCTGACCTCAAAAAGCGAAGACTCGTGCCCAGACTCAGCACTATTTTTTCCTCAGGATCTGTCTGCTTACCGGTTCTGTTCTCCTCGCTGGGCTGCCAAAGTTATTCATTCAAAAATTTTCTCTGGCCACCAAATGTTTAAGATGCGTCTCAAGCAACTATCTGATACTATTTATAAAAGTTTGGATTTTCTGTAGTGCAGTGCAGTGCCTGTTTTGTCTGTCTCTATGAGTCCAAAGATTGATTGCTTGATTTGAGTCTACACTTTCGTGATCAGCGGATGTTCAGTACTTTGTAAATGCTTCCCAAGAAACCTCTCTTGAGCAAGATGGTCAAGTATAGTGCCGGGGAAACGGTCTTTTTATCCCTTATGCGCCAGCTCTGATGAATAACGAATTTACGAGGCCTTCTTATGATTCGCTTTCATAATTATTCATTACGAAGTTAATTAATTTTAAGGAAAAATTTTACTTTCTGAGCCTTAAGCGGGAAATATGTACAGCAAAAACACTACGAAGATTATTTGCGAAGGCTACACGAAAACGTTTCCATAATGACCGTGCGCTGTAATGGAACGAGCTTCAAGCTTTTTTGACGTCATAAATTGGTGTTTCTGATGACTTTGCAATGAATTGCACGTGCTATGATATGTTGCATTACTTCCTTTCCTCAGTAATGTCACTAATTATTATATAAACTAAGCGAATTACCAGCAAATAACTAACTGAGAAAAATCATATCTTTCACATCTGAAAATGTGAACATCCGAAACATTCCTACATGTATCAGGGGCACCCATCGAGAAGGATAGCACCGTTAAACGTATTTTAGTATTTAAACGGTAGATATAGGCATATTTTTATCCCCTAAAATTTTTTTATCTGTTCGAAATTCGTAGCTGAAAGTCTAGTGATCCGAAAGTTATAGGGATCAAAACTTACCTTTTCAAAAAAATTCTAGCCAGAGAAGGGCTCCCGAAAATTCTAGGTGACCTTTTTAGAGTGAAAATCCGTTAAAAATGAACAATTATACCATTTTTTAGATTTCGGAAATTCCTAGGAAAGGCAGGCAAGCAAAAAAATTTACAATGAATGTTCCGAAAATTCTAGATCTCAAATCGTCTTCCGAACAGATATTTTAACGAAATATTCCGTTAGGTGCCCCTGTCCTATGACCTTCCGATCGTTCCTACTATTATTATTATTCTTATAACTTACTTCGCAGCACTTTACTTGCTATCAGCAACTCCTAGTTTAGTATAATATATTCAAAATGGCGGCGAGAGGGATACATACGGCTTGAAAATAAACAAGGTAAGACGTAAGTGCAAATTATGTGTGTATAACAACAGCTCAGTAAGTGGTACACACTCGGAATAGTACTTTAAGGGTAGTCCATTTTTTAGGGGTAGTCCATTTTAGGTAGTCCATTTGGGTAGTCCATGGGGGTAGTCCATGGACTGGGGGTCAGTGTTTTGTCCACCACCAATAAGAACAGTGGATGATAAAATGGAGTATACAGAGAGAAGATATAATATCAATGCTAAAATGATTTGCATCGACTTTAAGAAAGCCTTCAACACTGTATTAGTAGAGATTTCTTGTTCAAAACCCTTGATGCCTTCGGATTTGGAAATTCATCTATTCAGTGGATTCATACATTTTACAAAAACATATCAAGCTGTGTTTTGAATTACGGTTTTTCTACTGCACCTTTTCCAGTTGAAAGAGGCGTAAGGCAGGGAGACCCCCTCTCTGCTTACTTGTTTATCATGGTGCTAGAAATACTATGTTTAAGCATACGCAGAAGCAAAGACATTCAAGGAATTACTGTAGGAACAAAGGAGATAAAGCTGGGGTTGTTCGCAGATGATCTAACCGGCTTCTTAAAGAATGATCATTCACTTATAAGTTTTATGAAACTTTAGTAGAAGCTTTTGGAGAATGTTCAGGTCTCAGAATTAATCTCAATAAATCCGAAGGTATTATACTAGGTAATAGGGGGCACTGCTCACTACGAAATGATATTGAAATAAAAAACCTAAAAATTAAACACTCGGTGAAAATCCTAGGTGTTCATTTTACTTACGATCAATGTGCTAAAAGAATGTTACATTTTTGATGAAATCTTCACCTCAATCAAACAAAAATTACACATTTGGAGATGGCGAGATCTCACGATAATGGGCAGAATTCAAATTGTCAAAACATTTATAATTCCCATTTTCCTGTATAGGGCGAGCATGATTTGCTCGGACCAAGAGTTTGTTAAAGAGCTGAATAAAATTATTTTTGAGTTCATTTGGAAAGCAGTCAAGGAATTCTCGAGCCAGTTGATACTCCCACAGACTGGGTGTCGTCAATGGTTGTTGTGTTGAAGAGCAACGGAAAGATACGCCTCTGCATAGATCCCACGCTTCTGAACCAGGCGCTGAAGCGAAACCATTACCCACTATAATCAACGACTTGCTCCCAGAATTATCAAAGGCAAAGGTCTTTAACGTAGTTGACGCCAAGAATGGATTCTGGCACATCCAGTTGGATACTGAAAGCAGTTTCCTCACCACCTTTGGTACCCCGTGGGGTAGATATTGATGGACCAGAATGCCCTTCGGTATTTCTCCTGCACCTGAAGAGTTTCAACGGTGCCTCGACAATGCCTTAGGAGGTCTTAAAGGTGTCATGACATCTTGATCTACATGTATGGGGTTGGAGAGACGAAAGCTGCAGCTATTGCAGACCATGACCAGCAACTCATAGCTCTGTTGGAACGCTGCCGCAGTTAAGGCATCAAGCTAAACAAAGAGAAGTGCAAGTTTTGCCTTCCTGGAGTAACCTTTATGGGACATGTGCTATCAGAAGAGGGGCTGAAACCTGATACAGCCAAACTCCAAGGGGTTAAAAAGATGCCGACCCCAACAAGCAAACAAGATGTGAAGAGACTGCTGGGTATGGTAAACTACCTACAGAAATTTGCACCTAATCTCTCTGCAGCCACTGCCCCTATGAGAGAACTTCTCAAAGAGCAAAATCAGTTCCTGTGGGACAATGACATTCAAGGCAGAAGCTTTGAGCAGGTGAAACAGATCATCTCAGACGCTCCAGTACTGAAGTATTTCGACTCCAAAGCCGACACAGAATTACAGTGTGATGCATCGGACAAGGGACTTGGTGCCTGTCTCATGCAAGAAGGGCAGCCAGTGGCCTATGCATCAAGAGCCATGACTGATGCTGAAGTTAATTACGCACAAATTGAAAAAGAATTACTTGCTATTGTATATGGAGTCGAACGGTTTGAGCAGTTCGTACATGGTCGGCCAGCCAAGATAGAGACTGATCACAAGCCCCTCGAGAGCATTTTCAAGAAGAGTTTGGTCAGTGCACCAAAGCGTCTACAGCGCATGATGTTACAACTGCAAAAGTACAATCTAACAGTCGTCTACAAGAAGGGATCAGAAATGTATCTTGCAGATACTCTCAGCAGAGCTTTCATCCAGTCATAAAGCAATGAAGACATCATGAGAGGAGAGGTAGCGAAAGATACAGAAAGTATAAACATGGTCCAGTACCTTCTAGTCTCCGAGGCAGCACAGAACACCATTCACTCAGCAATGGAATCAGACCGTGTTATGAAAGAACTAAAGACATCAATCAGAAAAGGTTGGCCAGAGACAAAGGACCACCTACCAGTCAAAATCAGAGATTACTTTCTCTTTAGAGAAGAGCTGACACTCCAAAATGGGTTGGTTTTCAAGGGCGAATGACTAGTTGTGCCTGCAAGTGCTAGAGAAGAAATGAAAGCCAAGATTCGCGCGAGTCACATAGGGATTCAGGGTTGCCTTCGCCGTGCAAGAGAAGTCCTCTATTGGCCCGGCATGACTAAGAAGATAGAGCAGCATATAGATCTCTCTCTGTGCAATCTGCAACAGCCACCCAGCAGAACAAGCGAAAGAACCGTTGATCTGCCATTCCATTCCCACCAGACCCTAAGATTGCGGTTGACTTATTTGAGCTTGATGGGAAGAACTTTATGGTGACTGTTGAATACTATTCAAGCTACTTTGAAGTTGACAGACTCAACACTCAAACTGGAAAGGAAGTCATCGGGAAACTAAAGATCCGCTTAGCTAGACATGGGATCCCTGATGAGCTTGTGTCCGATAATGGACCACCATTTTCTTCCACTGAATTCAATGCATTTGCCAGTCAGTACGGATTTGAACATGTCACCAGTTCACCAGGATATCCCCAGTCAAATGGCAAAGTAGAAAATTCAGTCAAAGTATCAAAGAACCTCACGAGGAAAGCAATTGAGTCCAAGAGTGACCCACATCTAGCTTAACTGAAAACACCTAAGGCGCACTCGTGAACAGCTGGAGCAAGCAGTAGTCCATCCACAAGAGGAAGCAGTGATGAACCCGATAGAGAACACACCAGCTAGTGCCCTGCGGAACAACGCTCCAACTCCTCCAGTAGAGGAGCAGCCTGTTTCCAAAACAACACCTGCTAAGGAAACACCAAAGAAACCTGGACAAGACGACCTACCAAGGGAGAGCAAACCAAGCTCGGACACTGCTGTGATCAAAACCCGCAGTGGGCATGTCATCAAGCCACCTTCCCGATTTAAGGACTAGGACAATGTCACGGGACTTGCAAGGATAGAGACACTTATTTCCGGATTTGTTGCGTGAAATGTTTAAGGACAGTGACACTTGATATTTCTGGATTTGTCGTGTGATATTAATAAGGTGAGAGACACTTGTTTCCGGATTTGTTGCGTGAGATGTTTAAGGACAGTGACACTTGATTCTGGATTTGTCGTGTGATATTAATAAGGTTAGAGACACTTGTTTACGGATTTGTTGCGCGAGATGTTTAAGGACAGTGACACTTGATTCTGGACTTGTTATGTGATATTAATAAGGACAGAGACACTCAGTTTCCAGATTTGTCGTGTGAGATTTCATTAATAAGGACAAAGACATTGGCTTTCTGTGCTCTTTATTTGCACTATTTCTTTGTATTATTTCTTTCCATTATTGTAAGGAGGGGAGATGTCACATATCTTGTTTATTTCACTTCCGCTTAACAATTATACGTCATAGTCACGTGGTGTCATGCATGAGTGCACGAACCATACTTTCTGCTTTTTGAGATCTGGGAGACGCCATTAAAAGCTGTTTACGGATTCAAAGTGTTCTTCGTTTTTATAGCGCACTCAAGACGTTACATCTATGATTGAGACTCAGATAATTATGTGTTGTAAAAAGTTAGCCAGTGACGAATTAACTAGCTGGAAGACTATACTACTGCATTATTTAGAGCCGGTTGGAGGTAAACTTATCTAAGGTTGCAATTTCGATGTTAAAATGCTACCAATTAAACTTCCACCTTTTACGAGGATTGCTTAAAAGGCTTTGCAAAATGTTCTGTGGCAACTAGTCAAAGCGTAGAACTAACTGATGATATAAATACAACCCTCCAAACCATAATTTGGAACAATAAACTCATCTGTATCGACGGAAAACCTGTATTCTTTAAAACGTTGGCAGAAAAGGGTAGTCTAAGAATAGGAGACCTGATTTCTGAAAACAACGAGTTAATAACCAAGCATAAGGTGAGAGAGCTGAACCTCACTCCCTTGGATTTCTTTAGACTTATAATTTCCGTGGTAAATGCCATGCCAAGTCAATGGAGAGACTTATTAACAAGGTCCTCTCACTCTGACAAAAAGACGTTCAATTTACAGGACCAAATTGTGTTGAGTTTAAATGGGCAAAAGACTCCGATCAATAAAGCAGTCTCGAAAATCATTTATAAGGAACTTCGAAATAGAGTTATTAGTACCCCATCTGCTCAAAAGAAAAATGATATCTTTGATTGGAGCGAAATATATAGCTTACCACATCGTGTCACCTCCGATACAAATTTCAATCAAACTATTTTAGGAACCTGGTGACAAATGATTTTTTAAATAAAATTGGTGTGTTGCCTTCGATCCCTAGCATGCTCTTTTTGTGGAAAAGAAAGCGAATCCCTTGAACATATCTTTATCTCTTGTCATTATGCCAAAAATTTCTGGGCAGAGGTTATTAAGTGGCTCTGCAATTTAAAAGTCAATGTGAAAAATCTTAACATAGAGAAATCTTGCTTGGAATGCCAGGTTGTGAAGACGATTTTTTTTTTTTCAATCATGTAATACTTACCGCTAAACATTATTTGTATTCATGCCGTTGTAAGAACACCTATCCTCTCATTAATGTTTTCACTGCTAGACTAAAAAAGATTCAAAATCTTAATGAACTACTGATTGCGAAATCAAAAAATAATCTCTCTAACCATACTGCGAAATGGGGCAAATTTCTAAGATTAAGATTTATGCAGTTAAACTACGCTTTAGACACTTCTTATGCATATTAGTGAACAATATTGGGTCTGTCGTGTGTTGTGATGTAGTGTATGTGTGCTCAAATACATGTGTTTCTGAATGCGTGTAATTGTAATATATTTAAAAGATTCTAATTGGGCTTTATATTGTAACAAAGGTAAATGATTCTCTTTAAATTGAAATATTACAAGTAATGATTTCATCTTTTTCCCCGCTGTTTTAAGTGATGTAATGTAATGTTTATTGTAAGTAGTTTAATGTGTAATGTATATTGTAATTAGTTTTAATCTTATGTGAACATGTAAAGTGTTGTAAAAAATAAGCAGAGTGCTGAAAAAATAAAAAAATTACAAAACAAAAATATTCAGCCACTTGAAACTGGGTGTAACCAAGGGCCTAAGCAAATCGATCAGGGTGCAGTTAGATACAGCCTCCACTTGTAACACACTGCCAGAAAAACTTGCTCAATCATTGATCCCTCCTGGGTATAAGATCACAAGCTACCTCACCCCAAGTAAAGCGACCTTATTCACCTATGACAACTCTAAACTCACACCAATGGGTAAACTAGAGTTACTAGCTGAAACCACAGCAGGGTACCACCTCCTCACATTTCATGTCTTGAGGGACTCGCACATACAAGCAAAGCCACCCCTCCTGTCTGGCTCAGACTGTCTGAAGCTGGGACTAGTGAAGATCCGTGCAGATGAAATTCGTTCACTTGGAAAATCACATAGCACTGCCACACTCCAGACACCCCACCCTGAGCCCTCAGTAAAACTGCCAACAACTGAGAACTCGCATGCCAGCGACATTCCTAAGTCATCAGTACCAATACCAGCATCACGGATGTTTTTGACATTTCGCATCCAAACACATCGTTGCCATCCCTCCCTGCGAAGATGACTCTTGAGTGGGTTCTCACAACACTTCCTGATGTGCATACAGGGTTGGGACAGTTTGGAAATCCTGTTTCTTCTGATTTAGACCCAAAAGTCTCCCAGTCTTTTATTTCATGCCCAGAAGAGTTTTTTTACATTTGGTAAATACATGCAAGAGTAATAATAAACAATCAAAAAGAGCACAGCCACTTAGAAATAGCTAAGGCTAATCGAGCTAAAAGTGGCTGGGCCAAGCCGAAAAAAATATTGCAATAAAGTTACAGAGTATAAAAAAACGGGACACGATTTCCATTCACACACACACACACACACACAGACAGAGAACGGACGTATACAAAACATGGACCCGGGTCAATGGACCACCCCTGTGGACCCGGTCCATGGACCACCCCTAATTTTTGAAAGCAAATAAAGTACACAATGGGCAAAGGGTATAAAATTGACGGCATGTACTAAAACACAAAACAACGGAACGATACCACCGAAACGAAACGACCGAAACAAGTGAAACCCCTGCACCTACCTAAATGAAACCACCGAAACAACTGAGACGACCGAAACAAGCGAAACAAGACAAAATCACCGAAACAAACAAACCCTATTACCATTATTGAGAGCTAACCGTAAACAAAGGGAACCGAAGTGCTATTCAGGCTAACTGGAGTGAAAGGTGCAGCCACTCCAGTTAGCCCAGCCTCGTCCCCAGGCCATACCGCGCTATGCGAGTGAGCGGAGGAGGACTGGAACCGAGCGCGATAGCGCGAGGCCTGGCACAAAATGGCAAAAAGTCCCAGTTTAGCGAGAAAAAGTCCCAGATAATTATAGCTCGACGAAAATGTACGTTTTTCTGCGAGGAAAAGAAAATATTTCTGGTTCATGAGAAAACTGCATCCCTTTTGAACATTTGTGGACGATTTTAGATGGTTGAGACGAACTGTAATGCCGTTTTTTCCTGCCTTGCAGAATGGTATTGGTCGTATTAGAGTTAAGAAAATTATTCTGTTATCATTAATTGTTTTCGTTCACTACTCGTAGTGATACATGGGTCTACATGTATCTAGAAGTTCTTTGTGGTAAGCAAATTACGTTCGCCAGGTACTAGTAACTGTGGTAGTTTTATTTAAACCTGAAAGGCGTCGATCTCAATGTTTATAGAGCTAGGGTCGGGATTTTCGACCTTTGTTGTTTACTAATTTATGTGCGAAAACAAAGAAACAATTCAGCTTACTTGAGAGAAGAGGGCTTATACCCCGATGCATGTAAGCTTGTCATTGATTACCTGTAAATTGTTATTTCGCTTTTAAGAGAAAAAAATAATAACCTAACTCTCGTAAACCAAAACTTTATTTGATCTTGTTGTAGCCTGTCTTTTTCTTGTATACTCTGGCTCATTTCATTAGCAGGAGATGTTAATCCAAATCCTGGGCCATGTTCAGGTAATATATTACAAGTACGCTTCAATCATTTTCGTCAATTCAATGAGCTTATAAAATAAAAATTACAGCTGGTCATGACTTATTGCAGATTCCGAGTGTGAATTAATAACATTTCCATTGTGTAGATCCACTAAATAGCCAACAGTTCTTGTCAGCCCAAAAGGTGTGAAAATTTATTTCAATTTCCCTCAGTTGCAGAGTTAGCATTTCAGCTGAAGTTTATATATTTTGCTGCCAATTTTTGTGTAGTTTTGACAAATTCACCTGCTGAGATGTCCAAAAAGAAACAGAAGTGCACTGCTTTCTCCTTTAGACAAGGTACATACTGTATCATTGTGATTTTACTGTTATTCACCGCTCTAGTTCAGCTATTGAGCACTTTGTAGCAGATGAGAATTTCACTCCATTTTTTGGTTATATACTGTTTTTATATGTTTATTTGCAAATAAATTAAAATATCAAAATATATAATGTTTAAATATTGTTTGAACCGCTCCAGAAAAGCTGGTTACTGGGGCTTTTGGACCAGCTTCTTTTTAATTTGTGAGCCCCATTCTGCATTTTTGACAGCCCAGAAATATTTGTATTTTTCCTCACATGGGTACATTGGCTATTTTTCCCATTCCTTAAACTACCACCTTTTTAACTCATACTTGCAGAGATATTAAACTGAGCTTGACTGACACACACACACATAAACACAGTTCAGTATACAAAAGTATTTACATGTATTCAACTCTGGCAATATATACTAAAACTAGTAGTAATTGGAATTTAGGGGAGTGCATTTGGTAGGGTGGGGTGATTTGGGGAGGAGGCAGGGAAAGCTGGAGGCAGTGGAAAGTGTTATATTATGTTTTCATATTCTCTTGATATTTGAGGTCTGTCCATAGAAAATGTATGACATTGCCAGCTGATGAAACCTGATCTGCTTGTACCAACCCATCTGTCTAAAGCATAAGAGAAGAATAAAGCCTTTTGATTGATTGTGCCAAGCTAAGTGACTAAAGGTCTTTAATGAATCCAAATAGAGTACATTGTATATCTAGAAGATACTCTGGATAATGTTTTTATAGTAACAATATAAATATAACATTAAATAACAGTAACAAACCACTTTTAAACTGAAATGTAGCCATTCTAAACATTTTGATACCAGTCCATTAGGAACAGTTTTTTGTTTCCTTACAATCATAATCTTGTCAATGCTTAGTGGCCGAAATGATTTTGGTATGTTAGGGACTGGTCAATAAGTATCAGGGGGGTGGGCCGGAGCAATTGGAAAAGTGGTGGCTCAAAAATTTGTGACCCACCCCTTCCGTCTGGCTCAAAACCGACTAACCCACCCCTGACAGGGGGTTGAAAATTACATGACCCACCCCCTTTGCTAAAAAAAAATCAAGGGACCTATCATTTCTTTATCATCTGTTAGGGGTTGGAGATTTTTTATTTGACTTCAGCTTTTTAAGTGAAATTTCCTACATAGACTTTTTCCCTGATGAACACTGCTGATCCATGTACGTCTTTTTTCCATTTCTTGACACACCAAAGAAGGATGAATTTATCACTTCTCATACTAGCCTATTGTAAGTTTTCCACATATTTGTGTGTAAAGTCCATGGGGAAATTTAGACACAAACATATGCAAAAAAAACTGAATCAGTATATGATATTAATTCATAATCAATTATATATTGAAGAGTTCATATTTTTATACAGAAATTAATAACATAAATAAAATACAACCACTGTCCATCATTCATATTTTCAAATTGTTTGAGAAATATATCTTATTAACCACGCGCGAGGACCGTACTGGGCGAATATTAGCCCGAGGTCTTGACAGTACGGTCCCGAGCAAGCTTGGTTAATAAGAGATTTATTACACGACTAGAAACTTTGTGTAGTGGAAAGCTACCTGGTAGATGTCGTGGAAAACAATGTGCGGCAGAACTTTTACGCTCGCTATTTATTTCTGTGTTTAAGGTCATTTCATTTTCAAAGCAATAAAAACTCCGAAAAAATCTTGCAAAAGAATCTAGCAAAAATCTTGCGCTAAATCGCGAGGGAATTAGCGCGGGATCATCCGGGACAAAACCCGGTCCGATACTTGGAAAATATCGGCCCTCGCGGGACCGGAAATTAAGTAATCTGATTGACTGATTTAGTTATTAGCCCTCGGAATAACTTACCCTAGTAAAAATAGCCCCGGAATTCCGGTGGAATTCCAGCGGAATTCCAGGTCCGGGGAGGATTCCAGGTGGAATCCGGTGGAATTCCGGGTAAGTGGAGCCCGGAATTCCGGAGTCCGGTGGAATGCCAGGTCCGGAGTGCGGAGTCCAGTGGAATTCCCGGTAAGGGGAACCCGGAATTCCAGAGTCCGGTGGAATGCCAGGTCCAAATGCGGGGTCCAGTGGAATTCCAGGTAAGGGGAACCCGGAATTCCGGAATCCAGTGGAATGCCAGGTGCGGAGATCTGGAGTCCAGTGGAAAACCGGGCAAGTGGAATCTGGAATTCTGAGTCTGCTGGATTTATATGGAGATTTTGTATTTCTTTGCTGCACCCAATGCCATGATTTTCCCCAAAATTCATTATGAGTGAGAGTTCAATCAAAATGATAGGCCAAATAATAGAGCTTCTGACAATCTACACAATTTTTTTCGTCTGTACAATTATTGCATACCGTAAGTCTCAAAAAATACTTGAAGACATGGTCTAAATGGATCGTTTCCACTAATTAAGCTTAATGTCTTCGCTAAAATACAGTCAGCAGTACAAACAAGTACAAAGAATAAAACACATTTATTTATATTTGTCTCAGTGGCCACTTGAGTTCAACGTTTATAAAATGTAAATAAAATGAGATAGGTACATATTCTTGTGGCTTAGCAGCTTATCAGTCGATTGAAGCAGGTTTATTGAACGAGTGTGTGGTAGCTCCACGGCTCAACGCTGGTTAACAGTGGATAACCTTTTAAAAGAAACTTTAGATTAATGAAGCTCACTCTATTCCAATCCAACAAGAATGCACGTGCGGTCATGCAAACACTGTGAGTAAACAATAGACTTGACTCTTTACCGAATCAAACCGCCGAGCCACAAACTAATGTCCTGTGTTCAGTAGTTTATAAGTTCTTCTGCGATGGAGAAATAGTAAATCCAAGAAATCCTTTCGTTAGATCTTCATAATCTTAAATAATATTCAGTGGCAGCTCGCCGTTCGTTCTGTGCGCCAAATCTAAATCAAATCAAATCTGCTAAATCAAGAGTTGGGTTGAGACTACAGCACACACTTACCACTCATTGCCCTTGTAAACAGGTTATGTCACTCATTCTTAAGTTTCTTGCTTCATTTTTAGGCGAGGACGTTAGTCTCGAGCCTTATGTTATGGAGCGATAAATCGGTTGGGTTTACAACGGGCGATGTGATGATTCGAACCGAGGGGGATTGGTAACTAAGAATATGGCTTGAGATTTGTTTTCCTCCGCCATCTTGGTTATTCGAGACTTTTTCACAGCCAGAAGCCTTGACTCGAAGTAAGATTAGTAGCTTAAATTTTTTTTACGCTCACTTACAAACATATTGAGATATCATAGTACACAAAAACCTTATCGACACACCGAACTAAATTGTGGTTTACGAGCTGGGAGTCAGCTGGCGAGTGTTGTTTCGGCAGACCTTTGCCTTTCAAGACTGAAGTTGAACTGGAAGCATTGAAAGCAATATAAGCACGGCTAATGAAACATCAGGATTGATATATTTGTGATCTGAACTACTGGCGACATTGTAACCTGAGCTTTAACTGAAGAGGAGAAGTGCAGAAGAATGTATTGCCACAACTGCTGAGGTGAGCTATCAAAAATTTATATCAGTTTGCTTGTACATGTACTTTATTGACTAACATAATGGACAAAGTATTTATGGAATCGAAATAACGATTTTAAAAGGCTAAATATCTGCTAGATGTTGTTAAATTTAATTTGCTGGAATTTATAGATTACTAAGCATTGAGAGAGCTTCATTCGCGATCCCTTCTGTCAACAGAACGTTTTCGTATACTACTAGGTCAGATTTCAACATTGATTTTAATAATGGTGTGCAAAGCAGCAGTAAATATAAATAAGTGATTGTAAAATATGGATACAAACAAACTTATTTCAGGCTGATAACAGAACTACAATTGATCACATTTATACAAATCTAAATAAATCAAGAGTCCAAACTGGTGTTCTCAAGACACACTAAAGTGACCTTAAAGGTAGGTGGTTTAATAGCAACCAAAAAAGAGTATATACATTTTTGTAGACCATAATAACTAGTAAATGATTTAAGAAGCATAGTGTACATGTAGAAAGATGTGTTTCAGAAAAAAGAAAAATTTAAGTAGCTACTTATGTTGCAATAAATTGTTGTAGTTAATCAGTCTTAGTGTCTAAACAAATATGTATAAAACAATTATTAAATTTTTAAAAATTGATTTTTTCTTTTATTATGTTTACAGAACAGAATTAAAAAACAACAGAAAACATCCATAATACAGTTTTCAAAGAATCCACTGACAGCTGTGTTTTGTCCTAATTGCTTCAATCTGTTTAATCTGCACTTTGTCAAGAAGCAGCGTGAATGTGTGAATGTGGCTATTGCATTGGAACTGCTTTGACTGGAACTGGTTATTGGCCTCTATTCTGCCTCTATGCAATATATAGAAAGCCCAATCCTCACTATGAATGGCAGATATATTTAAACAAAACACAGCGAAAACCATGTAGCAATAACACCTAAGTAAAAAAAATAAACTGTGTAAAACATCTCTGGATTTGCTACTGAAAGATCCTTCAATTCAAATTCATTACTGGCAAACCACTGTATCAACTCTACTTCCTAGACTCCGCATGTACTGTTGGACTTACTTGCATCACAAATTGTACAGAAAGTGCAAACAACTTTCAGCCCCATTTAAATTTAACAAGAGTAAATCAAGATGCTATATCAACTTTACTTCCTGGAAACTTGTACTTCCTTGCACTGCGTGTTTTACCTCTAAATGATATTAAGTTTTTGGACTTACTGCACAAAATTTACATTACAGATTGTACAGTGAGTGCAGACAACTTTAAGCCACATTTAAACAAGAGGCAATCTAGATACATTATTTCAAGACATTTTATTCTTGGCAAAGTTGTGGAAGTTTCCTCGCTGTCTAGTAAAGTTACAAAATATGTTGCCTTCCATTGTGAAAAGTCGTGATAAAAGACATCTTATTAGAGTTGTACGAATTAAATCGTGTCAATTTTGTGATTAAAGCAGCTTACAATTTGCCTTTTATTAATTACAGTAACATTGGTTAGAAACTAACCTTTCCTTGGAATGCACAACTAAAAACACCACCGGAAACAAAGTACTATATTTTAAAATTTTATTTACCTGACAAACCCATTTCCCCCCTTTTATAGCAAATGTCTCAGTGTCTCAACTTTCGACTTACAGTGAGGAGCCGAAAAGGGTGACCACTTTTAATGTACTAACAATTTTCCTTGCACGAAAGAATGTGAATTATTTAAAAGTGGTCACACAATTGGGCTCCTTGCTGTAAATCACACATCTTTTGGACTCGCATTTTCACTCAATAGACATTTTTGGCTTTGTCAGTGTAAATTGCCCATTTCAAAATCACATGATGCTCCCCAGAGAACTTGTTTTTAACTATCTGAATGCCAAGAGAATTTTTCTGAATTTGAAGAGTGATTCTCAAGAGTGATGTCACAGTCTGAAAAAGACAACAAAAAATCGAAGCCCGAAAGGTCTATTCTCAGTTCTTTGTCTGGAAGTTTTAACATACTGACTTGCTTTACTGGAATGTCCTCGCCTTAGTATGCATTGCATACCGGTTATAAATATCAGCAGCGTTTAGTAATATTCCATTTACGTCCATATTTTGCGGGCGATGTCCGCCACACAAAGTCTGCCGCTGTCTGCAGTTTCTTGCATTTGCTCCTTGAAAGTCTGATCTTAGTAAATCCGCTCCGAAAATTAAATCGGTTTGTTAGTGTCAGTATAATCCTGGATAGTAGAAATCCTTGATATAAAGAAAATGTTTGTTTTCAAAGACATATTTCCAAACAAGCCATGAAAATTCTGCATGCTTTCACTCGGTTGGATTTTCGTGACAACACAAACTGAAACGTGATCTCTGACATATGAGACGTTTTAATCTAATTGGTCAACTTTGAAAAACGTGTTTAGTTTTCCGCCTGTAATGAGACCTGAACGTTTTATACTTGGCCGTTTCTTTAAGCGGGAATCGTCTGTCCTGTTTCTTCATGTAATGTGCAGTTTATATAGGTAAACTCCTTCCTTTCTGCTGCTGGAAAAAAAGATTCTCTGCAGCGTTGTAAACAATGTAATTACCTGACGTCTTTTCATCGGAGTGGAATGCGTAGCGACGCCGTGTCTGTCCTGAAATGTTTCGATGTTTGAAACAGTTGTTCGCGTGAATGAAGTGGTCTCGTCAGCAATTGTGTTCAGCTATAAATTATTTCATTTCCTCAAGAAATGAAACAAGGCAACGATAGATCTTTGCATCGGTTTGTGGAATGCGAAGCGACGCCGTCTCTTTGTGCTGAAATGTTTCGATTTTTGAAACACTGTTGTATGCGTGAAATGAAGTGGTCTCATCAGCAACTATACTGTGCATGTTCAGCAATGATTTTATTACCACAAGAAATGAAACAACCTACGATCGATCAACTGAGAGGTAAGCACTTTTAAACAGTTTGTGTGCATGAATACAAATTAACACGGCGATTACAATCGCGAACGAAAACAGTTGGTCATGCGATCAAAGACATTGAATATCGCATCGTTTTATTATTTGTAATTCGCATGTTAACCACAACCAAGAATAAGTGTATCTTTCTTTCAACTTTCTATCTCAAGTTAGATTCACTTAATATGTACATGTTACTGTAGAGTTATAAGAATAGTTGTTAGTAAATAAAAAGGTTGAAAGTTACAGTGCATGTTTGTTTTTGATTTAAAATTTTTCTTTCGTTGCATTCATTTCACCGTGTGCAAAATATTCTTTGCATTTATAAGTACATTGAGAGTATATAGTAAACATTGTAAGGCTGCTTTTCTATTAAAAAAATCCATGTTTTCACTGCTCCAGTTCAAACAAGAAAATCAGTAGTGCTACTAGCTAATTCCGGCGGTATTCCGGCAAAACTCCAGTCGGAAAAGCTTCGACCCAAAATTCCGCTGGAATTCCGTCCGGACTTTAGTACAGAATTCCGGCGGAATACCGGGCTGAATTTTCACTGGAATTCCAGCTGGAAAAGTCTGGAATTCCGGCGGAATGCCGGCAATAATTCCGGGGGAATTCCGGCCGGAATTATCATGAAAATTCCAGCTGGAATTGTCCGGAATTCCGGCGGAATGCCGGCAATAATTCCGGTGGAATTCCGGCCAGAATTATCACGGAATTCCAGCTGGAATATTCCGGAATTCCGGCGGAATACCAGCGGAATGCCGGCAATAATTCCGGTGGATTCCACCTGGAATCCACCCGGATTCCGCCTGGAATTCCAGGCAAGTCCAGGCTGGAATTCCGGCGGGATTCCACCGGAATTCCGGGTCTCTTTTTACTAGGGTAGTCGTGTAATAAAAGAGTTTACTGGTATTTAAAGGCCTAAAGCCCAGCGTGAATCTATGCAGGTTGAAGAGAGTCAGGTAAAACTAATGATATGATTACAAGCCATCTAGGGGGGATCAGGGGGTATGCTCCCCCGGGAAAATTTTATATTTGGGCCTTTTGAAATCGCTAGAAATTCATTTAAAACTGCTTATATGGAGAAATTTATCAATTTTATATACTGATGAATACAACTTTTCTTGGAACTATAACAGTTAAAAGTAAGTGAATAAATAAGATGACCCACCCCCTACGTGTAGATCAAAATTACATAACCCACCCCTTTTCGAGGGCTCAAAAACTGATGACCCACCCCCTTTCTGCTCCGGCCCACCCCCCCCCCTGTACTTATTGACCAGTCCCTTATAGAGTCTCACAAGTCTGAGGTTCACAAGAGAGAAGTTGAATCTGTTAAGCAGCTGAGTTGACACATCACAACTCGGTATCGTCACCTACAGTAGGCGAATTGCAGCGTTTGTTTCCCAGAAAACAAACCACTACACAGCACTAGCTTTAGTCATATATTTTGCTACTGATACTTCGAATAAATAGTTACAACTTCACTTACCTTGGATAAAACTGCGAAAAATATTCGAAAAAAACGAAGGCAAAGGAGCAAAGAAAGCACACACGAAAGCTCAGTTGAAAGTACTGATGGATTATCAGCTTTGAGCCTTTTATCTTTTCACCGCTGTTGTTGTTGTGTAAGCGAGAAGCAAAAATACTCATCATACAACTTTCCACGAGCGACCACTATTCTATCTCCGTTCACCAACAGAGAAATCGATCGATAGAGACAGCTCCCATCGCCAGTTACAGTTTTTAGTGGAGCATATTCTTCAAGCTCTTTAGATGGTGCATAAAAATCGACATTTAATTTTTCTACCTTAAATAAAAAATCTCTAATTACTTCACGAGTTTGCTGGAAGACATAGATGAAGGAATCCCAGCCTAATTCTGACGCGTTTTTAAGTTCTTCAAGAAGTTTACTGAAGTTCAATCGTTGGACAGGCTCCGCCATATTGGATTTGCCGTTTATTGCCAGGCGTCCTAGGCGAACTTTCCCGACAAGCTTGGCGGGTGACGTCACATCCAAATTCACCGGGGACGACTGGGGACGAGGCTGCAGTTAGCCTAAAATAGCACTCCGGTTAGCCTCAATAGCACTTCAGTTAGCCTGAATAACGCTCAGGTTAGGCTGTCATTCTAGTATAAGGGACATTACTTTGGGTGTACCTCAGGGTAGCATCCTAGGTCCTGTACTGTTTCTTATATTTATTAATGACCTACCCTCAGCTCTACAGGACACTGTGGCAGATATATATGCTGACGATACTACAGTTAGTTATTCCACCGACTATAGGTTAGCACCTTGGGCCGTCAGTGACAGTCTCCAGTCGGATTTGAATAAACTACAAAAATGGTCAGATAACAACAAAATGATTCTTAACGAAAAAAAGACCAAGACAATGCTCGCCACGGGTAAATGGCTTGAGAAAAGAATGGGGCACCAGCAGTTGCAAGTTAAATTAAATGCCACTGAGCTCGATCAGGTGAACTCACAAAAACTGCTGGGAGTCACAATCGACTCCAAACTGTCCTTCGATGAACATATCGATGACCTCTGTAGAAAGGTTTCCCAGCGTATTGCTGTACTGAAAAGAATTAAGAAATTTCTCCCTTTTCAACAAAGGATAGCATATTACAACGCGATGATCAAGCAAGACATGCTCTACGCCTCCGTGGTGTGGTCGTCGTGTTCTCTGGGGAATTTGCAGAGGATTCTTCGCCTCCAGAAACGCGCTGCGCGCGTTATCCTTGACGCCGACACACGAGCGAACAGCGTTGAACTTTTCAAGATTTTAAATTGGCTTCCGGTTCATCTCGAGGTTAAAATAAACATCTTAACACAAGTGTACAAACGTATTAATGGCCAAAGCCCATCCTATATGAACGAACTTTTAGTGCCAAACTCTGAAATAAATGAAAGAAATAGTCGATATGGCTCTGTCAACTTGGCCTGCCCCCGTTTCAAACGAAAAACCGAAGGAGGGCGATCATTTAGCGTGAGAGCAACTAGACTTTGGAACACTCTTCCCAATTTCTTAAAGAAAAGTGAGAGTCTACATTGTTTTAAAAATGGCCTAATTGATTTTTACGCATCTAGCCTTAAGGACATTCATCATTTTACAGTTTTTTAATTCTTAATCCCTATTTTTAGAAATTTCTGTATTTTAATTCAAATTTTAAATTGTATATATTATGTAGTTGTAATTTGTAATCCGAGTATATATTATGTAGTTGTAATTTGTAATCCGAGGGCCGCTTGTTTGTCAGTAGTTTTTACTGTTTGCCGTTACCCTCTTTTAATAAAGTTGATTGATTGATTGATTGTTTACGGTTAGCTCTCACTAATGTTAATGGGTTTTGGTTGTTTGGGTGATTTTGTATCGTTTGCTTCGGTTGTTTCAGCGGTTTGTTTTGGTGGTTTCATAGGCCTACGGGCACCTTCGGACCTGGGGGGGGCGGAGACCTTATTGCCCGAAAAAAAAATTGGCATGGGTTGAATAAAGAGGCCTATATATCCTGTCCCCATTCTACACTTTGATTTTCTTTCGAAAATTAGGGGTGGTCCACAGGGGTGGTCCATGGACTGGGTCCACAAGGTGGTCCATGGACCGGGTCCACAGGGGTGGTCCATGGACCCGGGTCCCTGTTTTGTATACGTCCTCGTACCAGATCCAACTGAAGGAAATGACGAGTACAAAATCGCCGTCAAAGCGCTCACGGACTACTTCGAACCTCAGAAGTGTGTTGATCACCATGTTTACGTCTTTGGTCAGGAAATGCAGAAGTCCGGAAAGTATCACCGAGTTTTACACCCATCTTCAACTACTGGCACGAAAATGTGTGTTCGCCGATACTGACCTAGAAGTAAAGGGCAAATAATCCAAGGTACCTCATCAATTCGTCTTAGGCGCAAAGCGATCGAGCAAAACCTCAACTTAGAAAACCTGCTCAAGTCTGCTCGGGCAATGGAAACCGCGGACGGACAAACCAGTGAAATGCAAAGACAGGAATCGCATTGGGTTGGCGATAGTCGTAGCAAAACAACCGATGGTCTGAATAAAGGGAGCTCTGACCGCCCACCAAGATCTGGTTCTCCCAATACTAAGTGTGGTTTATGCGGTGGAAATTATCCACATCAAGGAAACTGCCCAGCTCAAGGAAAACGATGCCTGAACTGCGAAAAACTTAATCATAAGAGAAAACCCTCCGGTGGCAGACAACAAAGGTATTGCGCAAGGTTTGTGGATATAGAAGACCCCTCTGATGGTGAAATCTCAACCCCAGCAGGTGCTGAGAGTGACGACAGTGAAGAATATACCTTCGAAATTGGCACACAGGAACCCCAAACTGCCAAACCTATCTTTCAAGTCAGGATTATGGACACACCCATCCGTATAATGGCCGATTCTGGGGCAACTCGCTCAATAAAGCCATTATCAGGGAGCGGCCCATCATTCCCACCATCGATGATGTATTGGCTGACCTTAATGGGTGCAAAGTATTTAGCAAAATTGATCTTAACCAAGGATACCACCAGATCCCACTCCACCCTGACTCCAGGCCCCTAACTACCTTCTCCACTCACGTCGGACTGTTTCGCTACAGGCGCCTCAACTTTGGTATCTCATTCGCAGCAGAAATATTCCAGAAGAAAGTGAGTGATGCAATCCAAGGCATACCCTGTGTAAAGAATATCAGCGATGACATCTATGTTGGTGGTATTGACAAGGACACTCATGACCACCATCTACCGCAAGTATTCCACCAACTCCATGAGAATGGACTTACCATCAATTTACCTAAGTGTCAGTTCCGTGTTCCAACCATGCTCTTCTTCGGCCATGTATTCTCTGCATTTAAGGGCATGTCACCTGACCCAAGAAAAGTCAAAGCACTTCAAAGCGTCGCCCCACCAACTAATTGTATCAGAAGTGCGAAGCCTCCTCAGCTCTGCCGCATTCTGCTCAAGGTTCATTAAGGACTTTGCTCTGATAACCAGGCCTCTCAGGCAGCTGACATGTGACGGTATCAAGTGGCAGTGGACACAAGAGGAACAGTCTTCCTTTGAAAGTCTCCAAGCAGCATTATCTACCAAGACGACACTGGGATACTTCAACCCCAAGAAACCAACAGTCTTCCATCTTTGTCGATAGTAGTCCTGTTGGTCTAGGTGCGGTTTTGACCCAAAAAGATGAGTCGACCAAAGAAGTGACACCACTGCACTACGCTAGTTGCCCGCTAACTCCCACTCAAGTGAGGTATCCGCAAATCGACCGGGAAGCCTTATCGATCTACTGGGCCATAAAACGCTTCCACCTGTTCGTTTATGGTAAAGAGTTCAAGGTCATCACCGACCACAAGCCCCTCGTGGCTCTGTTTAACAACCCGTCTTCCAAACCGACTCAGCCAGGATTGAACGCTGGCTTATGGAGCTACAACAATACCGCTTCACTTTGGAGTACTGCCCTGGTGCTTCAAACCCAGCCGACTATGCTTCGAGGCACCCAGTTGGAGATCCAGAGTCTCACAACTATGAAGTAGAGTCTGAGGAACACATTTCTTTTGTCACAAGGAATGCTGTACCAAAAGCAGTCACACTGTCTGAGATAGAATCTGCTACTGCAAAGGATCCAGCGCTTCAAGCTGCCATGTCCGCCATCAAATCTGGCTGCTGGCACAAAGCTCCACCTGGTGTGTCACTATCTGAACTGTCACGCTATGAACAAGTGAAGGAGCAGTTAACTTGCACAGACACTGTCTTGCTGAAATCTGATCGCCTTGTAGTACCCGCTGCATTGCAAGAACAAATCATTGACATTGCTCATGAAGGCCATTTGGGCATAGTCAAGACGAAAGCCCTCCTGCGAGAGAAGGTGTGGTTTCCTTGCATGGATAAGATGGTGGAAACGAAGGTTAAGGCCTGTTTACCATGTCAAGTTGTTACCCCCATTTACACTAGGGAACCGCTTCAAATGTCTGTACTACCTGACAACCCGTTTGATGAAGTGAGCATTGACTTTGCGCATGTGGATGGTGAGACCCTGCTCCTGTTGGTTGATGACTATTCAAGATTTCCGTTCGTAGAACCAGTGTCATCTACGTCTGCCAGTGCCGTTATACCAAGTTAGATCATTTGTTTGCTACATTTGGAACTCCCAGTGTAGTCAAGTCAGATAATGGTCCACCCTTCAATGGAGAAGAATTTGCCAAGTTTGCCCATGTTCTTGGTTTTAGACATCGCAAGGTCACCCCGCTTCCGCCGAGAGCTAACGGGGAAGTTGAGAGGTTCGTGAAAACTATAAAGAAATGCATCAAGGCTGCCAAAGCAGAAGGGATAAATTGGTGAAAGGAGTTGCAAGTAATTTTGCGCAATTACCACACAACGCCCCACGCAACGACTGGTGTTGCTCCTGCTGTATTGCTGTTCAAGCGTCCTGTTCGTTACAAGCTACCCCAAGCAAACCACCAACCCTGTAGCTGAGATTCTCCGCGAACGTGACTCCTCACAGAAGTCCAAGATCAAAGCTCATGCTGACAGCAAAGCCTATGTGAAACCCTGTACTATCTCTCCTGGTGAAACTGTGCTAGTTAAGAGACCATTTTCTGTATCAAAGGGCAGATCCGTTTATGATCCTACCCCCATGACTGTTGGGAGCAAGAAAGGCAGTATGATAACTGCTGAAAGTGAAAACCACACAGTAACAAGGAATTCTTCATTCTTTAAGAGTCTGAAGCAACCAGCCACCAACTATGACAATGCCGAGTCTCAGGGTAATGGTTCCAGCCCTCCAATTGACGAAGGGTGCATACAGGAGCCGCCGCCTGTGGCCCCAACTGTGAATGCTCCGGAACCTGTGCGGCAGAAGGTTGTGACAATTCCTCATGACCAAACTGGTCTGCCGAGCTCAAGTAATTCTGTTCCTGTTCCAGAGAGTCAGACTCATGCCTCTCATCCTGAGAATCAGCTACCATTGCGCAGATCTACCAGGAAGCGAACTCCCCGGAAGATTCTAGACTTATAGTTTGAGTTTAAGTCAGAACTGTACACCACAACGGTGTGACTGTTGAACTGAAAGCCTTTGCTTTTGGATATAACATTTGTTTCCGTTTGACTTTGATTAGTGTTGAGAAGTTAAGATCTGTGAACAGTCACCGAGTTAATTCGATTTGTCTTATGGCTGTATACTTTAATCGTTGTTTTATTTATTGTATAGAGAGTTTCCAACTAGAAGGAAGGAGATGTAATGTTCATGTTAGCTCCGGAAGTATTACAACCGGATATCCAGAATTTATGTATCGCTAGGAATTATGGGAAGTGTTCTTCTCTCCCACCAACATGGTGCCATGATCCATGTGACTGAGTCTGCATTAAACCAGTGTTTATCTTCATGTATCTTATGCATCTGTTGTCAATATTCGGAAAGAACTTTACAACCTTTTTTTTGTCGCTTGCTTGTGTTAAAATCTGTAGTTTTGATTGGCTTAATTTGTCATGATGTCAGAAATGAAAAGGAGGCCAAGGCTTGTCTTGGGTGGTTTCGGGCAGCACAGTTGTCAATGCCAGGGTTAAAGGTACAAAAACATTTGCCTCTTACAAAGTCAATTAGGAAGTCAAGGTTAACGTTAGTGGTTTGGCACTGTTTAGTGCATTTAAAACTAAAATGACAACTGTTAGGGTTATTCAGATACCTTTCAGGGAATTATAAGCTCAGCACAAATTATAAGAGAAACAACATGTCAGAAATATTTTGTACCTCTCAGGGGTGAAAATGAATCGGTCAGCTACGCTCACAAAATTAGTTTATTTTAGCGTTCTTTAATGAAAATTCTTTTGGCCATCAATTTGACTTTTTATATAGGAGTGCCGCTAGTAGCAAGACAAGACAAGACAATTATGTTTATCACTGACAGGTCTAATATTGTCAGAGTTGAATACCGATGTTGTCCATGACAAATGTTAAAGCACAAAAATAGTCAATCTTTATCATAGGCGTACAAGCAATTTTTTGCAAGGGGGGGCAGTGAGACATTTGCCCAAAAAATTATTGCAAGTTGCCCAAATTTTTACGGAACAGTCGAGAAGAAAGGAGGGTCATACGATGCACTAACATAGGCTTACAAATGAAGTGAAAAATCTTACATAAGAATCTATCAAATGAGCTCATAAAACATGTTAAAAGAAATAGCTGTCTCTACCATATCGACGGCCGAAGATATCAACAATACGATCCATGTCATATATTGTTGACTACAGAGTTGGAATATGCCCATTAAATGCTAATAAGTGCAATGACAAGTAATAAATAAGGCCAAGTTGAAAAAAAATTTTCTCGTCTGGATTTCTAAAAAAAAAAAGCGGGCGGGCGAATCTTTTGTTCGAAAATCTATGTTTTTCTGCCGTCGTGAAATTCTCCAGGCCAGAAGCGAACTTTCAAAATAAATCCTGCAAGGTAATTGACCTATCCAGTACGGACCTAGCGTAACAAGGATTTTAAGTTTTGGCCTTAGTTTGTATGAAAACATAGACAAAAGCCATGTCTTACTCCATACAAAGTGAAAGCAAACATTGTTGGTTTTTGTTCGTTCTAACTTTTCCAAAAACAAATAATTAAAAAAGAGAGGCGCCCCCCCCCCCCCAAAAAAAAAAAAGAAGCGGGTAGGGACGAGAAACATTTGTTTTGTTTTAATTTTTTTACTTGGCCTTACTGGCACGTTGTCACCCCATCAGATGCTGCGGAGGTAAGTTTTCAAAAACGCGCTGAATGATCGTTCTGCAGAAACTGATGTAGCAGCTATCACTGCATGAATATGAACCACGTAAGGAAACTCTGAAAACCAATCAAATAGACCATTCTCTTGCATTGTCTCCAGCATTTTAATTCTATAACAGTCAAGTAGCCTAATCCACACACACCCGACAAAAACTCGCGCACATTTTCTGCTCGGCTTCCATAATCTCGCTGTCAATTTTGTTAAATTTAGCAATGCAGAGAAGCTTTTTTCAGGTGTTTTAACCTGTGACAGATATTTGCAGTACAGTGCCTAACAGTAAAAAAAATACAAATATGTATTTTAAAACCAGAAACTTGTCAGGTGCTATTAGCAACCACTGCTTATGTGAATTTAACTGGCTTTATTACACGCCAACTTCAGGTTAAAATAGAAAATAATCTATCTCTTAGAAAAAATAAACTTCTTTAAAATCTGGTTTTGCCCAAATTTCTCTTGCTGCCCAAAAATTTGGGGGGGGGGGCTGCTGCCCCCCCTGTCCACCCCCCTCCGGCCCGTACGCCTGTGATCTTTATGTGCTGGGAAAATGATATTAAATGCACCTATAACTTACCGTTAGCTTCCACTCCATGAGCTTGATAACTTCTTCTTGTGTTAGGAATTGTTCCGGTCTCTTGTTAATTTCTTGTGGTAGCTGATTCTGAAACCTACACATTGTTTAAATAAATTTCATTCACATTTACTTACAAAAATTATTATTACAATTATACCATTGCTGTGTTTTACCATGCAGAATAAAGATTTCTTAAAGCAAACCCACCAACCAGCAAGTTGTACGTTTTTGGGGGATGGGGGATGCAAGACACTGGGACAGGGGTGGTGTCAGGGAAGGATAGACTGGGGTTGGGGTATGGTGGCCATACAAGGACCAGACAACAAGCAACATTTTAAATGTCACGTTCGAGCAAACAATATTTTGGTTGTGATTCAAAGTCCGCTGTGGCTTAGGAAGCTAAATTGAAAGACGGTTACCTTAGGAAGCTAAATTGAAAGACAGCTAGATCCCGTACAAAATAACAGAGATCTTGGCAATCTCACTGAGATCTCGGACAAAATTTTGTACAGGATGGCAAAACAAACGTGGAACGTTGTTTTTATAACTCATGTGCATAAAGCTTTGGAACATCACCTCAATACAGTCACCTTGTTACTACGGTTACCTCATCACAGTAACCAAGGTCACTTTTTTGTCCCAACATAACACCCATACATTTTTTTATAACACTGAACCCTGTTAATGCAGCTAGGTGCCCTGTTAATATGGCCAGCTACCACATTCTGAAATCCCAACCTGAAAACTCCTTTACAGTCAACTCTTAATTTCTTAACAGACACCTTTATAAGACGGACACCTGGCGATGGTCCCTGCCGTTTTTCAGTTATTTTACTGTAATGTAACTCCTTATAAGATGGACACCTCTGAAAGACGGACAACAGACACTTTGAAATAGACGACGGACACTTAAAAAGTGTTTTTTGTTAGCGAATAAGACCTTTAAACTTCGTATCGACATAAAAAAAAGTTAGTTAGCCCCTATTAGGACATTACACTTACCAAAAACAATCTGTTATAGCAGATTACTATTTTGAATCTGTATTTAGTTAGCTTTACAGTGATATGCAGATTTCTGTGGTTTCTTTAAAGTAGCACACGTAGGAAGATTCTCCCTGAAGGCACCCTATTTTATAAACAGTATAACTAAGCAACAAGTTTCAAACTCAAGATTTAATTTAAAATTATTATTCTCCCGATTGGATATAAGAGAGAAAGGAAGCGAAAGAAAAACTGCTTCTACAGTGTATGTGCACTAGCCAGGTGCAGGGTGCACTAGCAAGCGATCAAGCAACTAAAATGAATCCCCTGGCAAACTCTTCTTGTACCTATAGCATGATCAGTATACTATTTCTAGCATCAGGCAAAAACCAACTAGCAGTTCTTTCAAATATCAAGTGAAGGAAAATAATTATTACTAGTACTAAAAAAAACTGCACGAATTTGCTTGGGCCCTTGACCCAGAACAGTTACTGATGTTTGTTATAACATAATCAGCTGATGGTCCCCTTAAAATAAATTATTATTATTATTATTATTATTAACATTAAATACAAGCGGGTATTAAAACAAATGGCTAGAGGATCTAGGGGGAGACAACCTTATATATGGGCTATAATATACTAGTTATAAAGTGCTTTTGAGTGGTATACTTAAAGTGCCACTATGATCAAATTTTCGATTTCCATTTTTTACATTTTCATGTACAATAAGACTTTCTTAATCACCCTGCCAATTTTCAATCCATTCCAAACATCATAAGTCGTTTTATTTTAAAGTTTATTTCCGATAATTTATGGCTGCCATTAAACAACCTTGTTCCAAGGCTTGGTTGCGAATAGGGAGAAAATGACGTCAAAGGTTCCAAAATACCTCGCGTGTTGAAATTATAATAACAATGTGTATTGAATATCACGCGAAAAGAAACAAACACTTTAGACTTGTTTTTCGTGCAATTTTCTATGCTGATTGTTATTCTAATTTCAACCCGTGAGGTATTTTTGGGCTTTGACGTCATTTTCTCCCTATTCGCAACCAAGCTTTGGAACAAGGTTGATTAATGGCGGCCGTAAATTCTATGGAATAAATGTTATAATAAAGCGACTTCTGATGTTTGTAATAGATTGAAATTTGACAAGGGGAGTAAGAAAGTCTAATTGTTCACGACAATGTAAAAAATGAAAATCAAAAATTTAATCATAGTAGCACTTTAACAATTATTCCATGAGCACGCGTTGGATATGAGATGGTACATGTAGATTGCCAATGAGGCCGTGCACTACGCGCCTCGTTGGCTATTATGATCTCATATCAACAAGCCCGAGTGGAATAATAGTCTGGGATAGGGTATAGAAATCAGAGAGTTTTGGTCTAGAATAGGGATCATTTGCTGGGAAACTGATCAGTGGTATGAAGAATTAAGTCCAGAATAGGAATAGAAACTCAGAAAAAAAGAGGCTTTTCTTAACGTAAGGAGCGGTCCATACGGACAGTGTAGTGTTTGAGAGAGTTGTCACGTGACTCGTCACCAGTCGAGCTTGCAGGTCTGACAATTGTTAGACAAGACACGTCTGTCACGTTCTTTGAGAACGTAATCTGTCTATCTAAAGAAAAATTTTCCCCAACACATTGACAACGGTTTTTCAGATCTTGCAGTGACTAAGGGAGGTAGCAAGTAAATGGCATCACTTAGCAAGGTAGCTTTTGCACAGAAAATTATTCGAGTCAGCCTTGTGACATTCTTCAATAATGATGTCCGTATGAAATTGCTACCTGGCTGACGTCACAGCAAGCTCAAATTTTAATCACTCACTGCTAGTTAGCGTGACGTTTATCCTTTATATGTTTTAAATGTCCTCTCATTTTACTTCCGGTATCTCCGGAATCCATTCTGTTTGCGCGATTACCGGTACTCATATTCATGAATCTGTTGCCATCTCACTGAGTTGGGCACTGGCTGTAAGTTTTTTATCAGTTTATTTTCGTGCAGTACATTTATCTCATGTTGCAAGAACCTTTTTTCCCTTAATTGATTGCCCAGAGTGCGTCCAGCCTTGTCACGAATTTTTTTAACCCATTGCTTAAAAACAATCATGGACAATAACAAGCCAGTTCCAGTCTAATTTGCATATGTATGTCTACGTGCTTGTTCCACTTGACCACGCAATTAACTGTTTATGTCTGGCGTAGCGTTCGCTTTCCCACTAAACTAACTCCATTAGTGTAGTGTACAAACACTACACTAAAAAAAATCATCATGGCAATGCTGTTGACAGATGGTTTTGAATTAAAAGCACAAATAGTGAGACATTTCTAAAAAAAGCAAGTCCCATTTAGTATAGGGTTGCAAAATCAGCTGAACATGGTCTGGTATAGGGTAAGGGTTTCAGAGTCCCAGTGGCACAACCCCACCCAAAAATATACACAGTGACCCCCAACTACGACCTGCGGACTATGGTAGCAAAACAGTGACTGTTTAGTCACAGTAGGAGGATGTGATGAGGAATTTTTCAGCGCAGACAAAGAGCATGCAGTCTTAACACAGGCAGCCCAAGCTCCTAGGAATTATATATGAAGAGGAAAACAGAGAACCTAAAACCCACCGGAATTACCTCCAAATGGCATAGAAATACAAGTTATACACAGGTAGGTCGATTTTATTAAATCCTTTTCCAGGCTATTTTGAATTACTGGTACTTTTACGATCATTATATTCTCATACAAACTCATAACTCATACAAATAATAACGTTATTATGCAATTTCATTTGTTGACGGCTCCTTTAAAAGCTTGGGCTACCTGTGGTGTTTATTATCAAATGCACATTTTGAGCTCATAAAATCACAGGCGTCCCAAACTGACGATTCAAGAAATCAATTGAATAGGTCTTTTATGTAAGCATATGAATGATGTATGTAAGTGTTTGAAGGATTTATGTAAGCGTATGAATCATTTATGTAAGTGTATCGATAGCCTGCGAATACAGCCGCCTCTCATTCCTGTTGTTGCGAGACGCGAATGAGAGGCGGTTGTATTTGCAGGCTAGTGTATCAAGTGAGACGTCGCTACTTAAAGTGCGCTGTGTTCTGTTAAATTTTGGGCCGTTGGAGATTTGAGCGCTCTATAAGACTTTGTATGGAGTTTAAAATAACGAGGGTCTTCCTTTGTAGTTTTTCCGGCCTTTCCTACAAAACAAAGACCCTGCCAGTTTCATATCTTTTGGCATCAGAAAAAGCGTTTGAGCGAGGGTCTTTGTTTTGTAGTTTCACCCGGCCTACTCTACAAAATGAAGACCCTGCTGTTTTTGCGTGTGATAGCTCTCCGAAAAAGCACTTTATCCAAGTTTTAACTGCCTGAAATTTAAAAGGCCTAAAATAAATTAAGTCTTCGATCAAACATTTTCGTCCAACATCGTGTTTGTCACACACAACATGGGTGGCTAAACGAGCAAACATTGTTTGATCTGTTTACGGTCACTTTGTTCCAAGGTCACTTCCTTCTACATCAGAATGTTTCAAAGAATTGTAAGATTGTTTTACTTTTAAAATGACGAAAATGTTAAGAAAATCTTTTTGCTCGATGAAAATGTAAAGAAGAACTCTTTGCTTGTTGTTTTTTTTTGGAATGTGTACAAGCTTGAAACCGTGGGGGTTGAAATGTGTTCAATGACTATGTCTTTGTTAGAACAGCCTCATCATGCCTAAGTTCAGCTAAGTTTGAAAGTGTTCCAGCGTAAATGTTTACTTACTTAAGAAAAGATGTCTGATTTTCTTATCGTTTTTCTATTTTGATCAATGAAGTTAGAAGCATTTAGCTGCGGATGCAGATGGGTCAAACCTTATTCACCGCGCGACATAAACAAACTTCACACTACGAAACCTGCGCACAAATTTCCAGCACAGAAAATAACGAGGTAAAGTGGAGATACTCGCTAGTTTGAATTTTTTTATAACTATTTCAAATTAAATTTTTCTTTCTGACATGATCTGACTATATTGTGTGAAATGACCTGACTATTTTGTGAAACAACCTGACATGGAGCAGTGACTTTGGAATGAAGTGACTGGATACCGTTTAATCAAACATTGAACAAAGCGAGCCCACAGAACGCTTTGTGTGCATTACTCACAAAGATTTGGTTTCTGATTGGTTGCTTTTTCTCGCTGGGCTTTCTGTTTGCAGAGGTGGCTAAAGCCCCGGCTAAACGATCAAACATTTTCGTCCGACATCATGTTGGAAGAGCATGTTTGACCGCCACTCTCAACATTGCATTTAAATGGTTTCCCATGTTTGATCTAGATCAAACATTTTCATTCAACATTTTGCTTCACTCGCAAATGTTTGATCGTTTAGCCACCTCTGCAAACAAAGCAAGCTCAGGCGGGAAAAACCAACCTATCAGAAACCAAATCTATGTGACGTTGTGCCATAATTTCAGCGGTAATACGCACAAAGCACTATGTGAGCTCACTTTGGTAGATGTTAACCTGCGATCAGGCGTTATTTTTCTCACGGCGGAGGGGTCAAGGGAAAAATGAACACCTGATACAATCACTTGTCAAGTCGTCTGTAAAAAGTCCAGAATCTAGACTTTTTTCTGATTGGTCAGAAAACAAAAGGCAACATTTCTGGTCCAAAAATATCGCGCGTAGATGATTGTTATCATGGCGGGTGTTGAGCGGAATGAAGTAGAAAGCGAGTTCTTCTAGCTTTAGAAAATCTCTCAAGCGTTTTGTTTACAAAACATTTAAAGGCGAACAAAGGGAGTGTATTCGACGAATAGTTTGTGAAAGAAAAGATGTTTTGGCGGTGCTTCCGACGGGATTCGGCAAGAGCATGATCTATCACCAATGGTGTCAAAGAGTATACATCACACCACCAAAGACGCCAGACGATCGTGCCAGTGACGAAAACTACGACCTTGAAATGTCTGATCATGACCTGAGCCGTACACAAAATCAGCCTTTGCAGAAAACAAATTTTAAAAACCATCTGATCAGCTCGTTTAAAATGGGTAATTTAAACACGTGTTTGTGAGAGCAAAAATATAATCTGAAGGCGCTAATCACGCTTATCTGATGGCATTGCCAACATTCTCGACGACGTTGACAGATATTTCAATTAGGGGGCGGCAGACGACTTGACAAGTAATTGTATCAGGCTTTCCTTTTTTTCTTCTTCCCTCCGCCGCGAAAAAAAGAAAGCCCGATCGCAGGTTAGGTAGATGTTTGATCAAACATTGTTTGCTCGTTTAGCCACCCCATATTGTGTGTGACAAACACGATGTTGGACGAAAATGTTTGATCGTTTAGCCGAGGCTTAAATGATCAAACATTTGCGCGTGAAGCAAAATGTTGGATTATTAATCCAACATAACATAACTTAATGATATACTATCCAATGTTGGATTATTAATCTAACATAGTTTTTGCTTCACGCGCAAATGTTTGATCGTTTAGCCAAAACATGTTTGATCTAGATCAAACATGGGAAACCATTTAAATGCAATGTTAAGAGAGGTGGCTAAAAGGTCAAACATGCTATTCCAACATGATGTTGGACAATAATGTTTGATCGTTCAGCCAGGGCTTTAGGTCTTCGTTTTGTAGACACCCCTTAAAATGTAACACAACACCACGCACTTCAAGTAGTCACGTCTCACTTGATAGGCTTACATAAATCATTCACACGCTTACATAAATCCTTCAAACGCTTACATAAATCATTCATACGTTCACATAAAAAAGCTATTCGATCGATTTCTCGAATCGTGAGTTTGGGACGCCAGTAATAAAATGATCATTATGAAACTAACGACTTACGAGCGCATTCCGATATTCTTACCAATTATCTAGTTCCAGAAGTTTCACTGCTCTTTCCTTCTTTTCTCTTTCGGCTTTAAGTTTTAATATTTTTTCATAGAGCTCAAATGTTTCCCTCCACGGTTCGACTTCACTCGCGTTATACAGACTGTTAGCCATTTTGTCAATCTCGAGCCCAGAGTCAGTCTATGTCGGTCAGCGGTACGGGACAATCTCGAGGCTCCGCGGTCCGTCAGCGGTTGGTCAGCAGTAGGGTCGCCGGTAGACACTCTGGGAAACTGAAATGTATTTCTCTTTCTCTATTGGCCCTCGCAGAACAATAGAAATCAACACGGAAGTCTAAAAATCTTCCCCGGAAGTAAACCAAACCGAAAACCCTGGAAAAACATTTTTTTGTTTTCCATGGTCAAATGTTCAGAAGTATCAGCTTAATTTTGTAAAAACACCTAAGAAATCGTAATATGGTGCTACATAAATGAAGTATTTTCTAATTCTACCCTTCTCTTTGAACGTAAAAGATACCATGAATAAAAAAACGGACTTCCTTTAAGCGTCGATACTGAACGGAGATTTAAAACAACAAACGACGGCGTCACCAAGGACAAGGTCGATTGAAAACTCAATTTATAGTTGAATTACAAATCTCGCTAGAACTACTGTTTTCATTCAAATCTCCGTTCCAGTTGAAAAACTGAATATGGCAGACAGTGCACGATTCAAAATAATAACTAATGACGCAGAATTTAAAGAAAAGCAATACGCATTACGCGTTGTTGTTTTGCTAAAGAAAAAGAATTGATCAAAAATTATAACACACGTGTGCACGTGCTGAGTCGCAAAAATGCTAATTACGCCTTTTCAATAGCGTTGACCTGTGTACGTGTGGCCTTTAACGAATTTATCAATATCACCGCCATTCGACGAGAAAAAAAATTGTTTGCTCGAAAACATGCAACCTATCCTGAAAAGATGCGCTTTCAGCGAGAAGCCTTTCCAATATACAAAAGTCACTAAACAAAAATATGCGAAAGTCGCCAAACAATTTTTTTTTTTATGAACAGAACAATAGCTTGTCCGTGCGTTGTGCATTATGCAAATTTTTTAGCCGTCCTCTGCAAAACAACAACGGACACACGCACGCAGTCTTAACAGGAGGAATCCTGGAAGGCTAACAACACCTTTGATATGAAACAAATATAGCAGAATGCTCAAGAAAGAGACTAAAGGAAATCAAAACACCAGACGCTATTTTGTTAAGTCTCTCTTTAGTTAACTGCAGGACGTTATTGTTACTTTTGTTGCTTCAATAAACACGAGTTCAGTCGATACTGTGTTAAAAATACTGTAGTTCAACTTTCTCGATTTACTTCCGTTCTGGGAATTTACTTCCGCTAAGAACTACGAGCATGCGCAATAAAAACCGGAAGACCAAGGTTCTTCCTGAAATCGACCTGAAATTGATCTGATCCATTCCAGTTTCCCAGAGTTCATCCCATACCGCTGACCGACTAGATGAACTCTGGGCTCGAGATTGCGGTACGGGACGGACTCTGGGAAACTGGAATTGATCAGATCAGCAGGAGGGCATTTTGCGTGCGCATGCGTCGATATGGGCTAGTGCGCACGACAGAGAAGTTCTGCTATCGATTGTTTACATATTTTTCACAATTTATGGCCTAATTTTTAGCTCAAAATAAAAGGTGTTTCAAGTTTTATTTGCTGTATACGATACTAAGAGTCCTTGCTTTATCTTCTGACAACAACAAACATACTTTGGTGTCGGCGTGCCGTTTATCTGATCGACTTTGGCTATGTGTATTAAACATTGCGCGTGGACAAAATGGCGACCGGATGTCGAGAACCTAAATACCTTGCCCATGTTTTTAATAGCCGGGAGATCTAAACGGACAAAGCGCTACGGCTTCTTAGTTCTAAAATATAAAACAGCAGTTTTAACTATACGATGTTATAATCAAGTATCCCGGGTTTGAGCGAATGATCATGATTTTGTTCAGATTTTTCATAAAACTGCAATTTCATCGTTCTCACGATGCGAAAATCTCAAAATCTAACCTTGATCTCCAGCGTCTACCGATGATATATGGAGCCTGAAGTACTTGAACTATCGTCTAATGCTGCGAAGGTAGCGTTAAAAAATGGTCTATTGTGGTAATTTTTAGCTTTCTTTAACGTACGTTCTCGCTGGTTTATTCTAACAGAGAAACTATCGTTTGTGATTATTTCCTTAAACTTAAGCATTGGTCAAAATAACTTCACATTTCGATGTACCACAATTATTCCGTTGAACAAGAAAAGAATTTCTGAGATCGGTCTTAATTTTAAAGTGTTATGGTAATTCTTTGCTGGTAGACTATTTGTTTACATTTTACTATGTTAATTAGTACATTTTTGGCTCCTTTATCAAAATCTAGCCTTGATCACCAGTCAAAAAATAGCGTGAAACGAACAAGCGATATATATATTTTTCAGAAACGTTCTAATAACTGCCGCATAAAATGTCTTAAGAAATAATTTTTAACTATAAACAATGTTATTTTCAATTTTTCATTCAACGTTTATTTCTTTAAGATTGATGTTCGTTCTGTTATAACGACTGTTTCACTTCTGTGTCGCCTAAATGTGATTTAAAGAACTGCAGTTTTTGTTCCAGGAAACCCTGTTTGCCAGTCGAGGGCAAGTTGGCTTTGCTTTAGAGTCATCAGTGAGCTGCATTATTATGTGCAGAACACCCAAACATGTCTTTCCCCTCAGGGAAAACCCTTTTCTTTGGTGGCCGTCCCTTTAGGCAAAAAATCTCCCGACAAGCTATAATATTGCTCGCAATCTGCCTGTATTACAGCAATTGATTTGATGTGAAGTTTTGATCCTAATATATCACACTCCAGCACACGAATAAATGTTTTCCCCTTTTACGGCCTGTTTGATTTTTGTCGGTGAAGGCTTTCCTACCTGTCCCACATATTTTCCCATTATTTGCAACAACGATCCCGAAGCAGGCAGGAAAATCTGCTTTATAAGAGCCTTGCCACACACAAAACACTTTTTCTTAGCGAAATTTACGTCTATATTAAATTATGTGACGATTAACAGTACAAAAAACAAAGTTTGAATCTTCCGCGCCATTTTTATTCCCAAGATCACGCGGTCTTTGTACAGCGGTTGCACGCATGCGCCCGCAAAATGCCCTCCTGCTGATCAGATCAATTTCAGGTCGATTTCAGGTAGAACCTTGGTCTTCCGGTTTTTATTGCGCATGCTCTCAGGTCTAAGCGGAAGTAAATTTCCTAGAACGGAAGTAAATCGAGAAAGTTGAACTATTTCTAACACAGTATCGACAGAACTGGTGTTTATCGAAGCAACAAAAGTAACAAAAACGTTCTGCAGTTAACAAAAGAGAGAGTTAACAAAAGAGCGTCTGGTGTTTTGATTTCCGTTAGTCTCTTTCTTGAGCATACTGCTATATTGGTTTTAAATCAAAGATCTTGTTTGCCTTCCTGGATTCCGCCTGTGAAGACTGCGTGCGTGTGAAAGTTGTTGTTTTGCAGACGACGGCGAAGAAATTTACATAATGCACAACGCACGGACAAGCTATTGTTATGTTGATAAAAATTTTTGTTTGACAACTTTCGTATATTTCAGAGGCTTCTCGCTAGCAGCGCATCTTTTCATGATAGATTGCATGTTTTCGAGCAAATAATTTTTTCCTCGTCGAATGGCGGTAATATTAATAAAGACGTTTAAGGCCACACCGGTCAAACGCTATTCAAACATGTCAAAAGGTATAATTAGCATTTCGGCGACTCAGCTCGTGCACACAATTCACGCAATTCACGTGCACAAAATTGTACAATTCCCTTTTTTTCAGCAAAACAACAACGCGTAATGTTCAAATTCTGCGTCATTATTTTGAATCGAGCACTGTCTGCAATATTCAGTTTTTCAACAGTAACGGAGATTTGAATGAAAACAGTAGTTCTAGCGAGATTTGTAAGTCAACTATAAATTGAGTTTTCAATCGACCTTGTCCTTGGTGACGCCGTCATTGTTGTTTTAAAACTCCGTTCAGAATTGACTTTTAAAGGAAGTCCTTTTTTATTCGTGGTATCTTTTGAGTTAAAAAATGGTAAAAAGGTGTATTCAAAAGGTGTAATTAGCATTTCGGCGACTCAGCTCGTGCACACAATTCACGTGCACACAATTGTACAATTCTTTTTTTTTTTCAGCAAAACAACAACGCGAAATGTTCAAATTCTGCGTTATGAGTTATTATTTTGAATCAAACACTGTCTGCAATATTCAGTTTTTCAACCGTAACGGATATTTAAATGAAAACAGTAGTTCTAGCGAGATTTGTAAGTCAACTATAAATTGAGTTTTCAATCGACCTTGTCCTTGTTGACGCCGTCGTTGTTGTTTTAAAACTCCGTTCAGAATCGACCAGTCGACGCTTAAAGGAAGTCCTTTTTTTATTCATGGCATCTTTTGAGTTCAATGAGAAGGGAAGAATTAGAAAATAGTTCGTTTATGTAGCGCCATATCACGAGTTCTTGTGTGTTTTCCAAAATTAACCTGATACTTCTGAGCATTTGACCAAGGAAAACAAAAAAATGTTTTTCCAGGGTTTCCGGTTTGGTTTACTTCCGGGAAAGATTTTCAGACTTCCGTGTTGATTTCTATTGTTTTGTGAGGACCAGTAGGCAACTGAATTAAAATTCAGTTTCCCAGAGTGAGTCCCGGCGACCCTACCGCTGACCAACCGCTGACGGATCGCGGAGCCGGGGGTCACTCTGGGCTCGAGATTGCCATTTTGTCACCATTTCTCGTCCCCAGAGCCGCTTGTTGCTCTTAGCCCAGCGGAGCCTGTGCAAGAGAAACAAAGAAGAGAACAAGGGAGGTTGGACGGTTGGGGACCCTTTGAGGGGGCATGTGAATTCTGCATTTCCACATTTTCACAAGTTGGGTTACGAGATTGAACAAAAATCATAAAAGGATCGTTGGTATGCTGAATCTTATATACGAGAAAGCCTTTTTAGTTCAAATTTGGCAAAAACACAAAACCATGAAGAAATTAAAACAAAAAAGTTCGTGATCGATCGATAGGGATCGCGATCAAAATGTTACGATGTTGCGCTATTTCAAGGCCGATATCTTTCGAGCCCAAATATGTACACCACGGAGAGAACGATATGAGGTCACAAAAATATTAAACTTTAAATAACCGAAAACATTAAATCGTTAAAAAGCTTTCTTTTAATCACAGCTCGCTGGGGGTACTGGCTGCGTAGTTTGCGTGATTGCCGCGAAAAAGCAAATGAAGAAATAGGCACAAAAATGATGAAAGCGCTTCTAATGCAAACCCATTAGCCAAAAACACGGCTTGTTCAGTCTACATTGGCTGTTGTGATTTGCTCAGTATTTCTAAAAAGTCCTTACAATAATCTAAAAAAAGTAAATCATCGTACTCGTCGAGGAAATTATTGCGGGAGGCTGACGCGAGCTTCCCTCATAAACAAAAATGTATGATTTTAATAAGACATCGAGAAACTAAGGAAGTTTTCACAAGATCAGGATTCAGAAAGACCCTAAAAGATCAATATATTGACCTGGTAAGTGATTTACCCAATAAAATTTTTTTATAAGATAGCATGCTGTAGGAGATCGATAAGCCTCCATACTTGTTTAAGCTGGTGTAGCCGTATAGTTAACGGCGAAAGTGCTTCTAGAGCCAATTTTTTCATAAATTAGCTTCAGAAATAGAAGCACCATTTGCAATTCTTAAAGGCTATTGACACATAGACATGGTTTTAGACCAAAATTCGTCCTGTTTATTAAACATAGGCACGCTAAGCGTGCAGGAGTTATTTTTTCAATTTGTGGGGTGGCTTGGGGTGAAACTGGGTGATTGTCCTGTTGGGATGGTTTATGCCATGGGTTGAGCTGTTTGTGTATGGCGCCCCACGGAGTCACTTTTTTGCACAAAGTTTGCTTGCAAACAAAATAATTTTACATGCATTTTGATACATCAGAACTGTTTTATTTAATGCGGAAATTTTCATCATTTAATTAAAAAACAAAACTAATTCAATTGTCAAAATGTCACCGAAAATGGCACGTTCTTATTCTGTTTAAGGTCGCGCGGGACCCTTGCTCATTAATAAATTCATTAGCCAAATTTCTTGACGGGGTGCTATCTTGTAAAGCTTTAATTCACTACATTTTGAATATCGATTCCTCTAAAATTTAACAAGGATATTCGGGGATGATGGAATTACACCATGATTGTCCTTTTACTGAGAGATGACCTTTGTCTGTGATGTTACAAGCCCTTAAACGTTTAACTGCAGATAATGCGATTTTGTGTCCAAGTTTTCGGGTAGGACAGCGCACCAAGTTAAATGATTATATAGCCTAGTGATAAATCTTAACCTCTTTTGTGCTATGGCTAGAACGAAATTTTCAATTTCAAAAACTGCTACAAGTTAATGGCTTCTAAGAGAGCAAAAATGTGAAATCTAAACTTTGAAACGTGCTATCTTCATTTTGAGAAGGAAATTTAAAAATTCGCTCTAGTCATAGCACAATAGAGTACACCAAGTTTATGTTCCTCGCGAATCAACTCTTGAAATTCTATATCGGCGGAGAAAACTTTGACACAAAATTGCAGGTATTGAGGCTTCCGAATACCTTCCGAGACAATGTTTACAACAACGTGTGATATATTCAAAGCTGTGAATCTAATTATGATAATTCCCTATGTTAATTCCAGCGCACGTGGCACAAAGTTGAGAACAATAACTAGTAATTACTTGTACAAAAGAGTTTAAAAACAAACATTCTCATGAATATTTCGTTTGTTGTCGGCTTCAGTCGTCCGGCAGTTCGTGCATACTCTTTAAATAAATACATACTAATGATTGCAAGGGTCCTGCGCGACCTTAAGGTCGCGGCGGATATATACAGCATGAATAAATTCATGAAGCGAAATTTTGCTTGACCTGCATCTTTTAAAACGCTTATTCCTCGGCTGTTATGAATGCGATTAAGCTCAAATTTTATAGAGACATAAAGAAATGATAAAAGATTATGTATGTCATCTTTTATTTGGTAGATTGTACCTACGGCGATGTTATAGCCACGATACTGCCAAATAGTCCATTTTACAGTTGCCTTCCAAGTAACCTGGCCTTTGAATAGTAGCGAGGCTGGAGGTGACCTTGCATTGATACAAACCTCCCTGCTTTATTATGTAAATGCAAACTAGTTAGCATCAGAACAACATGATTTACACAACAAAAGCAGTGAGGTCTGTATCAAAACAAGGTCACCTCCAGCCTCACTTCCATTCAAAGGCCAGGTCACTGAACAGACAACTGTAAAATGGTCTATTGGGAAGAACATGATTTCGTGGCAGAGTTTGTAGAACGAGTAGGAGACAGCACACTGTGATCTTGTGAAAAACTAATCAGTCAATATCTCTAGAGTGTCATAACAGAAGCGGATTTTTTAATTTAAAGTTTTCCGGCAAGTTATGGCGGTTTAAATGCGCAAATTTTAATTGAATGCCTTCTACCTCTTTCTAAAAGCGCTCTTTTAAAATTCCGCCTCTGTTATAACACACTACAGTATTCCTAGTTTACCTCTCTGCAGTGGCAGCTCATGAAGTTCTATATCCGCGCTGAATTCTCTGCCACAAAATTGTCGGAAAAGTCCAAACTTTGAGATTTCCGAAGGTGTCCCGATCAAAAAACGGTTTCAAAATGGTAATTATGGTAATTATATTCCACGCTTTTATGAATCACAATGCGTTTTCAAAGAGACAAACAATTCTAGACGCAAACACATCAAATCACGCGCGCGTGCTCATATTTTTTATGCAAATATCTCGTCGTAAAGTTCTCGATGTCAGTCGTTGAACTTCGTGCATACGCTTTAAGTAAATGCATAATGATGAGCCTAAGGTGTCCCCCGCGACCTTAAAGCGGTTATTTTGTTGCTAGCTTTTGGCTTTTTGCCAAACACTGTAACATGATACCGTTGTTTTTCTCACTTTTGTAACATGACACCTTTGTTTTTTTTAAAAACGAACGTAACACGATACCCTTGTTTTTCTCGAAAAAGCCACGTCTTCATATAGACATTGAACGAAAAGTACTACTATAATAAACGAAGTAATAAACGAGTCAAATAAAAAAACCACTCTCTGCGGAAAAGTTCTTTAAAGCGCAGTACACCTGGAGTATTTGTTTCCTGTCAAAACTGTTCAACAAAGATTTTCGTTCATTCACAACGTAAATTCTATTCAACAAACAAGAACTAATTGAGTTATCAAGTTGTCACGAAATGGCACGCTCTTATTCTGTTTTTGCTATCGATCGTAGTTGCTTTTAACAGTAAAGTTACTTGTACCGGTTCAACGTTTGAACGAAATATTAAATGTTTGAACGAAATGTTTTACAGTTGATTTCATTTTACTTTGGCCGCCCGCTTTGCGAAGTTTGTTGGGAAATTGGAAACTTTGTTATGAAGTTGCAATTACGGTGCGAGTTTGCGAATCAAATTGCAAACATCGATACAAATTTCCCGACTTCGGCCCGACTGAACTTTCCAAGTTTGGTAGTTGAGGAGAAACAAGACATGTTGCTCGAAAGTCATGGCGATTTCTGAACTCGAAGATTTTAGAATTTGTCAAGGAAAGTAGCTTGAAGTGCAAGACAACGTTTCGCATCAGCGATCATGCATATAGAAATTTGGTCAAATTTTTACTTTTTTGTATGAAAACACATATTTAACGATTTCTGTGAGGCAAAATCTTCACTTTCTTCAATTTCAAGTCTTCTGCGTTTGTAAACCGGATGAAACTGGATGGTTTACCCATATGTAAAATTGATTTTAATCGAAGCCGACGCGACGCGACAGGGAAGACTAATTTGTTCGAGACAACATGTTTACGGCTCGCTGAACATAAATGTTTTTTATTTTTATGACATTTGTTTCCAACAGTTTAGCGTAGCAAAGCCCTTTTTGATAACATAACTACAGAAGGATTTAATTAATTCGGGCCGAAGTTGGGAACTTTGTATCGAAGCTCACAATTTGATTCGCAAACTACGAATACGTTTCAAATCCATGATAATTCACAACTCACCAATTAATCTTTCAACGAAAACGAACTGCGACACGCTGCGACACATAATTTCGTCAGATTACGTCGCCTTTATAAACTGCAATTTGATTGGTTCTGATAGTACCTGGAATCTGATTGGTGTGACAAACAAACATACTTCACTGACCCACTGACTGACTGTCTGAGTCACGGAACATCGCGCCGACTAAAGAGCTATTTTGAAAAAATAACTCAAAAATTGTTCTCAAGCTGTTTCCTCGGGCGTCCACACCGCATCTCGGCTGCAAACTTCAAATTTATTTTTTGACTGAAATGACAAGTCTATTAAATACGGATATATTAAAGGCCGGCCGTCCGAAATTAAACAAGATTTAGACAAACCTTGGTTTAACTTGAATATTTAACAGCAATCCCTTTTAGAAGGTGCATGACAACAGAGAAAGGTAGAAGACAGAATTAGCTGCTTGTCAGAATACTTGGATGTAAATACATATATTTTGGTCATTCCACAGCTATACTCGAGACTTTATTAGGATTTGACTCACTTTGTAACTTCTTTCATTCTTTGGCAATCAACAATTCTTGTAATGCAGATTTATCATGCCTAGGGCCTTTCCAACTACATACTTCAATAAAAATATGCATGTTTTCATCATTTTTTATGCCAATTTTTTTGACAATTTCTTTAAGAGTATCAATAAAGTGCATCAATATCAAACCAGACTGGCAAGTAAGATTTCATACTATCTGCCAAAAGCAAGGACTAATTACGGAAAATTTAACATTCGTTTCTTCGGTGCTAAAGTTTGGAATTCCATTGATGACTCACTTAAATCTAAGAGTCGTGCTTGTTTCAAAAATCTCTTAAAAGAATTGATTATCTCCAACTACTAACTGGTTACATTGATGAACTTTATTTTTCTTTTCTGTGTGTACATACACTTTTCTTTTTTTGTTCTCTGTCTGTGTGTGTGTGTGTGTGTGTGTGTGTGAATGGAAATCGTGTCCCGTTTTTTTTTATACTGTGTAACCTTAATTGCAATATTTTTTTCCGCTTGGCCCAGCCACTTAGCTCGATTAGCCTTAGCTATTTCTAAGTGGCTGTGCTCTTTTTTTATTGTAAATGTTTCCTCTTGCATGCATTTATTTATTGTAACTCTTCTGGGCACGAAATAAAAGATTGTTGTTGTTGTTGTTGTTATGCACATTTGTTTATACCCATTGATATGTTATTCCCCAGGCATTATTGTAATGCAAACTAATTCAAAGAAGGATAGCCATAAAAAAGGCAAACTAGTCAACCAACTGAAAAAAACTACAGCATCCACATAACTAGTAATACTTGACTCGCAGGGCCTCGCGAAGCTCTGGGTTGGGGAGGGGGGGGGGGTGTTATAAATAAGGAGTGGATTATTTTAACCGGTGATTTGTTATTGTTGCCTAGTAAAGGGCATGGCCGCGACACCCTCGTTCCCAGGGTCTACTCCGCTTTGAAGATGGCGGCTCTTTCTGGTTCGTAAAGAGGTATAAAGCGTTGGGAACCCAGGCTATTTTCAAAATCATCGACAAATTATTGGATAGTCGCATTTTGGACATTTATTTGAGGGCATTAAAAAAAAAGAAGAACGAACGGCAGGAGGATTCAAACCCTCCGCTCGCGCGGATGGAGGGAGTATTATAAATATAAAAAAAAACCCTAGCCGGATTCGAACCCCCGCCCTCAGTCCCGAAGATCTGATTTCAAGTTCGACGCCTCACACCATAAGGCCACCAGCGCGCGGCCGTATGACGTCATTTCCGCCACACATCAAGCTCACAAATATATATATAGATATTATATATACCGGCGAGCCATGAAAGTGCTCGACTTGCAGTGAAGGAGCGCATTAGAATATCAGAAGACAGACTACTCAAATTTTGAGTGCATTGGATTTAATACAGCACTGTTTCGTAGGCCATCGAAACGATGGCCCACTCCTCAGTTAAACTCCGTTACACTGTAGCGTCGTAATTATGTCAACGTTATGATCGCGTAATGGAAAGATTTAAAATTTTACAAAGTTCAGTACGCACGCGCTTAATCGACTACAACACTTAATATATAGATTTAGGCACGCCTAAAAGCGGAGCTCCCCATTTATTTAATTTTCACTGGAGTTTACAATGTTTTCATTCTAGTGAATAAGCGGCCAAAGTACTAATGTTTATGGCGGTTTATAGGTGCAAGACAAATTTAAATAGCTCACGGTTAAACTGAATGTCAGCAGTACGATAAAAATAATAATCTTAAGGTGATTCCACTGAAATAGAAGGAGTATTAAAATTTTTCTGAAACTTGGTCCAGGTTACAATTATGTTATGAGCATTAAAAAAATGAAATAAAAAATGGGGATCACCGCGCTAGTTATTGTGTAAAATGGATGGGTATTATAGTAAATACACGACCCGCGAGGTAGATATTAGGAACCCTAGTAATTCGAATGGGGAACTATTGTTTCTAGAAAAAAATCATTTTTGCATTAAAGTTTTAGTCTATTTCAACAAAATAGACTTTGATCTTATTGCGGGCCCAAGAGAGGCCCGCAACCCTAATCTTGACAGTGACCAGCGGATTGCGTATTACGCGTGCGCGCCACGTTTATAAAGGCTATCTGAAAACCGGAAGTTGAAAATTTTGTTCTTCCACAAAGAACGATCGGAATGCAAAAATGTGTCAATCACGACAGTTTGTCGTAACACCGGAAGAGAAAAATCTTGTCTCCAAGAGCGATAAGAATGCGAAAAATGAGGCTTCTGTCGGAAGATTGCAGACATTACGTTTTGCAGACGTTGTTTTATAGGTGTTGCTTTTGAGAAGATCTGCTGTGATTGTATCACAGATAAACTACGGCAAAGCGAATGATTCCAACAACGGTTATTCTCGAGAAATTCCTTATAACACTGACAACAAAGCGAGTTTGCCGACGGAGGAAAATCACATCTCAATTCACGCGCGTGGTCGACTACACTTCGCAAAACTGTCAATCAAAAAAACAACTCTGATTGGTTCGCGGCAATAGGAAACGATAAAAAACATTCGTGACTTAAGAGTGACGCGTTACTCGACCTTACTCGGAATAATTTTCTTTTGTCCAGTGATTTATCGACACTGTCTGAAAAATTTAATATCGATAAACTTTGGCGTATTCACCATTGAAACATGGCAAACTTGTCAACATATGATTGGTAATATCAAACACGTAAAAAAATCATCATAATTTCGCACACATTGAGATACTGTTATTCTCGGTGGACAGACTCTCAATAAACAACCGCAGTTTATAAAAGAAATCTCAATTACCACAGTTATGCCAACTTCTGGAAAACTTCCTAAAAACTTCGACTTGAAGTAATTTTCCAAACTAACAAAAACACTTCCCTCCCAGTACCTTCTCTTAACTGCATCGAGGCCCGCACTTTCTAACCTGTGGTTACCACTAGTATTAAAAACTATTCTTATTGTACAGGAATTAAGATAACGAAAGAAATTAAAGATTTTGCTTTGTGCGCACGTTAACGGCACTCCTTAAAAACGTGTTTTTTACGGCATTAAAATTAAAATATCTCAATGTAGAATTTTAAACTTTTCTTTAAATCGCGTTATATTGTAGACAACCGTATGACATTTAAATTAATGCATTAAAAAGTGGGGGTCACCGTGCTCGTTTAAGAGAAAACGACCATTTCTTTCCCTACCGAGCGTAGGCTGAAGGGAATCTCGTAGTGTTCTGTGTGCGCGCGCGCTCGTGCGCGCGCTAATTATAAATGACGCGAAAATGTATGCGCAGCAAGGATGCGCAATGCAATTCCGTGGAATAATAATAATAATAATAATATCTTTTATTTAGACACGATAAATTTACAGCATAGCTGATGTGGTCGTGTTTAAGTTACCTAAGAAATAATCATAACAAAACTAACACTAAGATAAATACGAATACTAACTAAACTAATTTACAATATACAAGATATTTACAATATTTACATGCACTAGCCTATTTACAATTTACTATTTACAATATCGAGATTTTTGATGGTCTTTAGTTCCCTATTGAAGGAAGCTAAGCTTTCTTTAGCCCTCCAGGCATTGGGCAAATTATTCCACCTTAAAAAGCATCACTAATCGCTCGCGCTAAAATTAGTGTGTGATATTCTAAATTAAACCTTAAAATAAACTTTAAAATAAATTTTCACCTGTGCTTACACGTGGAAATAAGCTCGTTCCGCTTATTTAGAGTTGCCATATGTGGCCAACAAATTAGAAACAAACACAGGTCACAACGTTTTGAAGTGTTCGTGTACGGTTTGGCCTTAGCGAGAACTTTCCAGGTAATATTAAAATTAAAATCCTTGTCCTCCTCTTTGTCCTCCTCTTTTAGCTTTCATATGTATTTGCTTAGCTCAGTTTCCTTTTTTCGTTTTTAATGCTGAAGGACATCTGATAGTTTGCGTATCTCGCTTTAAAATTTTTTTTGTTTTTTGTTTGTCTTTTTTTGTTTTTTGTTTTTATTGAAATGCAACAATACATACAGAAAAAAAAGCGATTACAGTACACGATTAACACTACTTACAGTACTTAGACTACTAACAGTCTTTAACAAGACCTAAATACAACTTACAAAACACTACTTGGACTACTGCTTCAAAATTGTTGGCTGTGAGGCCGATGTACGTTTCCGTTTTATTTCCAGTCGTGACCGTAGCTTGATACACGATTTCATCCACTATGCATTCACCATTCAGTGGGCATTCCTTCTTTTTCCTCAGTTACACTTTCTACCTTCGTCTTGCTGTGGTGTTCTTACTTTAGCTTTCTTTAAAATGGCTTTGTTATGGCCATCTATAATTTGTTTTACGCTCGGCATGCAGCTGTAACTGAGTTTTAAGGTGTTCCTATTGAAAATTTTTCTCAGCTTGTGGCCCGGTGGGAAGGATCTTTCGATAAAGCTGATGAACTCACGCCCGAAGTTGTTCCTGATATTTCTGTTGTATGGTAGAGGTTTGAATTCAAGTTTGAATGCATAGCCGCTCTTCCGCAACGCTTCTTGATACGGCGGCGCTGCTTCGTCAAAGACCTCTTGGTCGGACGAAATGGTGGATAGACGCCGGTTGATTGCTTCCGGTATGTTTTTGATGATGCTTGGGGGGTGGTTGAACTGGCTATGTACATATTGAGGGCTAAATGATCTCGCAAAATAAACGGCTTAAAGGGCTCGAGGCGGCAAAGACTCATTCAACATTTCATCTTTACTTTTATTGAATCATTTAGAGCAAGTTTTATATTTTGTAGTAAATCAAAGTGACGTAATGTTTCTCTATATATCTTCTATATGCGCCATTGATTTCAACGTAACCTTATGTCAACAATTATTAACCACGAACACATAAGGTGGTCTGCCTGTGCACCTACTTCTAAAGACAGAACGAAAACAGCTACATGTTGTGACCGAAACACAACATCATTTAAACCTGGAATGAGTAGAAAAACAGCTTGAACCAGTTTTATCTTACATTGGCTACGCCACCATTTTCGATGGCTGTGACGTCACGATTGCCCAAGACCTCGGGACAACCGAGCTGACGAGTTTACCTGCCTCGTCCCCAGGCGCCGATTGGCCGGACGTTGAGGCGGTAAGGCGGGAAAACAGGGAGCGCGGGGATTGATGGTTAGGGAGCGAGCCGCGGAGCGCGTCCGCTTCCCCGTCCGCATCAGGCCCAGAACGCCAAGCGAACCGTGCACGTCAGTCCCACAACACCAAGCGAACCGTGCACGACCAAGGACGAGGACGCCTGGGGACGAGGCAGCGAGTTTACCGCTCCCTCCTGCTGAGAACGAGCTGAGAACGATGAGAACTGATTACGTGGTCATACATGACGTCATAAACATCCGCTGCGGAATCGCAGGCGTCAACAGCCATAACAACGCTCCTTCGCTCCTTCTCCTTCAAGTGTTTACGTTTACGAGAACGACGAGAAGGTCCGAAGAAAACAGTAGGTGTTAAATTTTGTGCCAAAGGCGAGATGCCAGCTAAAAAGAAAGGCAAAAAGAAGGGAAAGGGAGGTAACAAGGGCGAAACGGAAAGAGAGGAAGAAAGAGGAAAAGCTGGACCGACGGGAAAGGAGCAGGAACTAAGAAAAGAGTGAGTTAAGCTACCGTGATAAGCTTAAGTCTCCTATACACCCGGGTATACAGTAAAAACCCGCGAGTAAGAACCTAACATTTAAGAACCTGTTAGGCTATTAAAAATTTGCAAATTAGATAACAACTTACCATTTTTATAAGAACCTATTTAGCCTCAAATTTTAAAACAGGTTCTTGCTTTTCTAAAATTGATTTAAAAATGTATACTTCTGGAAAATCATGACAACATCACGGCGATGAAAATGTGTAATTCAGAGGACCCGAGTCAGGTCGGGTAAAGCGGGCTCTGAAAACGAGGTTCGAGTCCAAGTTTGTATCGATGTCAAAACAGGTTTTGAAAGCAAAACATATTATTTTGCTAGTAAAATGTTTATCGGCTCATGTTCAAAGCGTGTGCTGGCATCTATGGGAAACTAATCAAAATGTTTATGTTTAAAGCGTACGCTCACTTATCTAAGGGAAACTAATCGAAATGTTTACGTTTAAAGCGTGCGTATACGTTCGCTTGTCTGAATAAAACTTACGGTGGTTCTCATATTAAAAGCGTGCGTTCGTTTGTGTGAATGCAACAAAGAGCTTAATGTATACTTCTGGAAAATCATGACAACATCACGGCGATGAAAATGTGTAATTCAGAGGACCCGAGTCAGGTCGGGTACTTAATATTCAGAAGCCCTCACATCTAATCAGGATTCGTCTTGGGAGTCTCAAAGCGGGCTCTGAAAACGAGGTTCGAGTCCAAGTTTGTATCAATGTCAAAACAGGTTTTGAAAGCAAAACATATTATTTTGCTAGTAAAATGTTTATCGGCTCATGTTCAAAGCGTGTGCTGGCATCTAAGGGAAACTAATCGAAATGTTTATGTTTAAAGCGTACGCTCGCTTATCTAAGGGAAATTAATCGAAATGTTTACGTTTAAAGCGTGCGTATACGTTCGCTTGTCTGAATAAAACTTACGGTGGTTCTCATATTAAAAGCGTGCGTTCGTTTGTGTGAATGCAACAAAGAGCTTGGTCTCACTTTACCTGAATATTTCCTACGCGCCGACAAATATTTTTTTCCTTTGGAGCATACGTACGCGTCCCACAAGAATTAAATCACCACTTGAACAAGCTTTCAAAGGTGTTTATAACAGCAAAGAATTCTATAGTAAAAGAAACCATTCCTGATTAAGATTAAATTGTTGTGGTAAGTGTGCTTGCAATATTTCTGCGAGCGAAAGTATTTTTTTGATCTGTTGAATACAGGGTCAATACGCGCGACAAGTGATTGTTGTCACGAGTCAAGTCTCGTTGGCGCAGGTTGCTTTTTAAAGACCGAAACTTTTATCTTTTAATAAATGTTCACGGCCGACGCGGCGCATCATATAAAATTTCATAGAACAGCAATTCTTCTCATTGATATCATTTCACCGTTTAAATAAACGATTTATGCCAACGAAGAGAAATCATTCTTTCTACTACTTGCCGTGACGCTTCATCAGACAATGAGCCGACAATTATTCATTCCACAAACAAGTCTCGCCGGCACGCGCCGAAAGACAGAAACTTTACCTCGCAAAAAAGTTAATAAATTTTCACAACGGGTCATAAAAACTTTCGTAGACGATTGTTTTTATTTAATAAGATCATTTCACCGTTTAAATCACCGATTTACACCAAATAGAACCAGAGATATTATTTTTCCGTATTTGCCATGTATGCTACAATAGACAATCAATTAGCAAACAAGTCTCGCCGGCGTGTGTTCGAAACTTTCTTGAAAAAAGATAAACGTTTATGGCGCATCATGAACTTTCATAGAACATTATTTCTACCTATAAAGATCATTCCACAGTTAAAATCACCAAAAAACAATGAATGTCGTTGTTGTAGATGATCGAAAGTGCTTCGAAGCTTTTTGAAGCGCCATTCTTTAATTGTTTACGAAACTCGGCTTGCAATGACGCCAAAAAAAGAGGTCACATATTTAAAGCGAGTGTTTGCTTGCCTGAACTGAATTTATCAATGTTTTCACGTTCAAAGCATTTGTTCGCTAGTTTGTTTACTCGTTTGATCTACACGGATAAAACTGCATTCTGTTGCTAAGTCACTTAGTCCCCTCAGGGACATCTACCACTTCATGGGCATGCGTGAAGTAATAACTGAATTTGTAATGAATTACACATTATCATCGTCTTGATGTCCTTATGATTAAGCATCATTACAACACAGCCATGGATTAAATGTGTTGTTCAGAAATGGGGCATACCGCTGTCTTTTGACACCGAAAACTCGGTAATTTACTTGTCGGCAAGGTTCGGGTTTGCCCAAGTAATTGTTGAAAATCTTCGGAGATACGAATGAAAAGGACTTGTGACTTTTGAGGGGAAATTGTTTGAATGCATTTCAAAAGAACTTCCCTAGTAAAAATAGGCCCGGAATTCCAGTGGAATTCCAGCGGAATTCCAGGTCCGGGGAGGATTCCAGGTGGAATTCCGGGTAAGTGGAGCCCGGAATTCTGGAGTCCGGTGGACTGCCAGGTCCGGAGTGCGGAGTCCAGTGGAATTCCGGGTAAGGGGAACCTGGAATTCCAGAGTCCGGTGGAATGCCAGGTCCAGAGTGCGGGGTCCAGTGGAATTCCAGGTAAGGGGAACCCGGAATTCCGGAGTCCAGTGGAATGCCAGGTAAGGAGATCTGGAGTCCAGTGGAATACCGGGCAAGTGGAATCTGGAATTCTGAGTCCGCTGGATTTATATGGAGATTTTGTATTTCATGGCTGCACCCAATGCCATGATTTTCCCCAAAAATCATTATGAGTGAGAGTTCAATCAAAACGATAGGCAAAATAATAGAGTTTCTGACAATCTACACAATTTTTTTCGTCTGTACAATTATTGCATAAGTCTCAAAAAATACTTGAAGACATGGTCTAAATGGATCGTTTCCACTAATTAAGCTTAATGTCTTCGCTAAAATACAGTCAGCAGTACAAACAGGTACAAAGAATAAAACGCATTTATTTATATTTGTCTCAGTGGCCACTTGAGTTCAACGTTTATAAAATGTAAATAAAATGAGATAGGTACATATTCTTGTGGCTTAGCAGCTTATCAGTCGATTGAAGCAGGTTTATTGAACGAGTGTGTGGTAGCTCCACGGCTCAACGCTGGTTAACAGTGGATAACCTTTCCTTAAAAGAAACTTTAGATTAATGAAGCTCAGTCTATTCCAATCCAACAAGAATTCAATTGTACTCCAATCTTGATCGACTAAAATGCACGTGCGGTAATGCAAACACTGTGAGTAAACAATAGACTCGACTCTTTACCGAATCAAACCGCCGAGCCACAAAGTAATGTCCTGTGTTTATAAGTTCTTCTGCGATGGAGAAATAGTAAATCCAAGAAATCCTTTTGTTAGATCTTCATAATCTTAAATAATATTCAGTGGCAGCTCGCCGTTCGTTCTGCGCTCCAAATCTAAATCAAGAGTTGGGTTGAGACTATAGCACACACTTACCACTCATTGCCCTTGTAAACAGGTAATGTCACTCATTCTTAAGTTTTATTTACGTCCATATTTTGCGGGCGATGTCTGCAGTTTCTTGCATTTGCTCCTTGAAAGTCTGATCTTAGTAAATCCGCTCCGAAAATTAAATCGGTTTGTTAGTGTCAGTATAATCCTGGATAGTAGAAATCCTTGAAATAAAGAAAATGTTTGTTTTCAAAGACAAATTTCCAAACAAGCCATGAAAATTCTGCATGCTTTCAATTTTCGTGACAACACACTGAAACGTGATCTCTGACATATGAGACGTTTTAATCTAATTGGTCAACTTTGAAAACATGTTTAGTTTTCCGCCTGTAATGAGACCTGAACGTTTTATACTTGACCGTTTCTTTAAGCGGGAATCGTCTCTCCTGTTTCTTCATGTAATGTGCAGTTTATATAGGTAAACTCCTTCCTTTCTGCTGCCGGAAAAAAAGATTCTCTGCAGCGTTGTAAACAATGTAATTACCTGACGTCTTTACATCGGAGTGGAATGCGTAGCGACGCCGTCTCTGTCCTGAAATGTTTCGATGTTTGAAACAGTTGTTCGCGTGAATGAAGTGGTCTCGTCAGCAATTGTGTTCAGCTATAAATTATTTCATTACCTCAAGAAATGGAACAGGCCAACGACAGATCTTTGCATCGGTTTGTGGAATGCGAAGCGACGCCGTCTCTTTGTGCTGAAATGTTTCGATGTTTGAAACAGTTGTATGCGTGAAATGAAGTGGTCTCATCAGCAACTATACTACTGTGTTCAGCAATAATTTTATTACCACAAGAAATGAAACAACCTACGATCGATCAACTGAGAGGTAAGCACTTTTAAACAGTTTGTGTACATGTATACAAATTAAATGAACATGGCGAATACAATCGCGAACGAAAACAGTTGGTCATGCGATCAAAGACATTGAATATCGCATCGTTTTATTATTTGACCTTTTTTTATTCGCATGTTAACCACAACCAAGAATAAGTGTATCTATCTTTCAACTTTCTATCTCAAGTCAGATTCACTTAATATGTACATGTTACTGTAGAGTTATAAGAATAGTTGTTAGTAAATAAAAAGGTTGAAAGTTACATGTTGTGGATGTTTGTTTTTGATTAAAAAATTTTCTTTCCTTGCATTCATTTCACCGTGTGCAAAATATTCTTTGCATTTATAAGTACATTGTAGAGTAAACATTGTAAGGCTGCTTTTCTATTCAAAAAATCCATGTTGTCACTGCTCCAGTTCAAACAAGAAAATCAGTAGTGCTACTAGCTAATTCCGGCGTTATTCCGGCAAAACTCCAGTCGGAAAAGCTTCGACCCAAAATTCCGCTGGAATTCCCTCCGGTCTATAGTCCAGAATTCCGGCGGAATACCGGGCTGAATTTTCCCTGGAATTCCAGCTGGAAAAGTCTGGAATTCCGGCGGAATTCCGGCCCGAATTATCATGGAAATTCCAACTGGAATTGTCCGGAATTCCGGCGGAATGCCGGCAATAATTCCGGTGGAATTCCAGCCGGAATTATCACGGAATTGCAGCTGGAATAGTCCGGAATTCCGGCGGAATACCAGCAGAATGCCGGCAATAATTCCAGTGGATTCCACCTGGAATCCACCCGGATTCTACCTGGAATTCCAGGCAAGTCCGGGCTGGAATTCCGGCGGAATTCCACCGGAATTCCGGGTCTGTTTTTACTAGGGTTGACAATGACGGTTAATTATGGTCCCTTAAGTGCGTAGATTAGGAAAGGTTATATTGATTTATTATTGAGATGTGCTCTACAAGCTTGAGAATGAGCATTTAAACGTAATTTTACATTCAGGGCCCGGTTGTTCCAAACTCCGATTAGCGCTGATCAGCGAGTAAATATGCTAATTGGCGATTAAATTTAAACACGCGATTAGATTAGCGTTAATCAACGATTAAACTAAGGGTTAAATTTAACACTGCTCTGGGTGATGATTAACTCACTAAATATCAGCCGATTAAACTAGAAAAAAATGGCGGACTTGTTGTTTGTGAGACAAAGACGCCTGCGAAGTTATCAATATAACAACACCATACTGGCTTGTTGCGATCACCAAGCGTCGTTAAAATAATTTTATTTACTTGTATTGCTGTACATTTATTTTCTGTGTAAGCTTTATTTAAAGCTTTATTAAACAATAAATACAATACAAAAACAAGAACTACAGCCTTGCTGCGGCAGAGCGTCTAAAAATAATTCAATTACAAACCTCGTAGAGGCAGATTTAAGAAGCGTGGTCACACTCTGAAACTTATTCTCCAAATGCTATCATCACTAGTCATCACTATGATTTAATGCGAGTGGAAACATGATTATTTTCGAATCGGGCTAGTTAGTTTTACGTCGCCACAGCTGTTTTCCTTTTACCACAGGCGACACTGCGTACACCACCCGAGGGGGGGGGGGGGTACTCGCATAAATTTTGGATAGGGGTGTGCCGCCAAGGTTCTTAACCCCTGACCGTATTTAAGGATAAAGAAAGCGAAAATTAATACTCTTTTTAAGGCCCAAACCCGAAAAATGACACCCTATTTAAGGGGAGGAGAAGCGTTCCGTGACGACCCAAATAACGGCTAACCACGCACGGCAAGACACAAATCTTTATAAAATCGCTTTTCTAATACCTAAACAGAAAATTTTTCGTTTAGGTGGGCGTTTATTTTAGCTAATAGAATTTAGGTACCCTATCTAAGGATCACACCGGGAACACATTGCTAAACTTTTCACCGTATTAGTTTTAAAATAAAGGAACGTAACAGTCAGATACCAACAAAAAAGAAATGAGTTTGTTTGGATTCGATTGACTGCACTTTTCATAACAACAGACAAATTCTTGTTATTATGCAAATAAAAACAAACATTCTTTTGCGTGGCTTACTCGCTTATTTTCAATAATAAACAAACTACTGGTACACAAAATCACAATCCAACACTGTCAATTGAATTTCTTTTCGCTTGCGAATGTTTATTTTCACTTCGATGAAGTGAATATGAATATGCCAACATTCAACAGGTTTATTTATAATCAAGCGGTCTTAATCACTTTTCGCCTGCGAATGTTTATTTTCACTCGTTGACTAATGTTTTTCGTTGGTCAAAGGCCCAACCCAGTGGGCAAAGTTTTGCGTCAAATGCCCCACTATGTGCAGTTAACGTCAAGTCAAATTGCCGGGGTATGCCGCAGAGTGGGGGAATGGGCGGTCTTGGAATTGACTGATACATTACTGTGCATGTTTATCATGTTATATTCTAAATGATTAGTGCTTCATTTTTTCGACTATTTTGCTTGTTTACAAGCAGAAGTAGGAGATTAGGAGTGATGTGGGCAAAATTTGGAACATTCTTGTCTACTCTCAAGGGACTTTTTTAATTTCTCAAGGGACTGTTTTAATTTCTCAAGGGAGTTCTTTCCGCTTAGTGGGCGATGAAAGGGTCTCTTATTATTATTGCGTCACCACTTCCGATCTCGTGTTAAAGACGTGACTTGTCACATATTCCGCTGTAGGTGATGAAAGGGTCTCTCATTAGTATTGCGTCAACAATTGCGATCTCGTGTTAAAAACGTGACTTGTCACATGTATAAACGTTATATAACAGTTATTTTTATGCGTGAGTATCTCAAATGAGATATGACACAACTAATCGAGAATGTGAGTGGTTCAGTGTTTCACAGTCTAAAGCGTTGTACTAGTACAAGCGTCTCACTCACTGAATCCGGGCGCTAATATTTAACCTAAAATGATTAAGAACGGAAATTATCTTTTCTTTCACAAACTATTCGTCGAATACACTCCCTTTGTTCGTCTTTAAATGTTTTGTGAACAAAACTCTTGAGAGATTTTCTAAAACCTAGAAGAACTCGCTTTCTACTTCATTCCGCTCAACCTGCGCTCAACACCCGCCATGATAACAATTGTTTTTGTCTACGTGCGATATTTTTGGACCGGAAATTAGACTTGAACTCCATTAGCCGCTGTGGGTGATGAAAGGGTATCTCATTAGTATTGCGTCAACACTTGTTATCTCGTGTTAAAAACGTGACTTGTCACATGTATAAACGTTATATAACAATTATTTTTATGCGTGAGTATCTCAAATCCGATATGACACAACTAAGGATTTGTTTTCGCGACAATCGATTGCGTTAGTCACGCTTAACACGAGTGAATAATCATTTATTCGCGTTCTCAATTCAAGGGATTTCTTTTCGGTGTGGGTGAACAATGCGTCAGTCAACACTTGAAGGCAACGTATAAGTCGCGCTAATATTTAACCTAAAGGATTTGTTTTCGCGACAATCGATTGCGTTAGTCACGCTAAACACGAGTAAATAATCATTCGCGTTCTCAATTCAAGGGATTTCTTTTCGGTGTGGGTGAACAAAGCGTCAGCCAACACTTGAAGGCAATGTATAAGTCTTTCACAGACTAAAGCGACGCTAATATGTAACCAAGAACGTAAGAACGCAAGTTTGGACTGGTACAAGCGTCTAACACACTAAAGGAGCGCTAATATTTAACCTAAAACGATTAAGAATGCAAATTTGTACTTTTACAAGTCTTTCACATTCGCGACAATCGATTGCATTAGTCTCGCTAAACACGAGTAAATAATCATTTATTCGCGTTCTTCTTACACCGAGGATGAGGCAACATGCTTGTCCCAACTTTCAAGAAACCCTTTTCAGCGATAATATTTATTTATTTTAAAATTCCGCCGTAGCACGGAAAAATGAATGTTTCGCACATTTTATCGGGCAAAAGACGAGAAAAATACGCATAAGACTCACATTACGAGCTGATCGGATGGTTTTTAAAATTTGATTTCTGCAAAGGCTGATTTTGTGTAAGGCTCAGGTCAGTCATTTAAAGGTCGTAGTTTTCGTCACTGGCACGATCGTCTGGCGTCTTTGGTGGTGTGATGTAATACTCTTCGACACCACTGGTGATAGATCACGCTCTTACCGAATCCCATCGGAAGCACCGCCAAATCATCTTTTCTTTCACAAACTATTCGTCGAATACACTCCCTTTGTTCGTCTTTAAATGTTTTGTGAACAAAACTCTTGAGAGATTTTCTAAAACCTAGAAGAACTCGCTTTCTACTTCATTCCGCTCAACCTGCACTCAACACCCGCCATGATAACAATTGTTTTTGTCTACGTGCGATATTTTTGGACCGGAAATTAGACTTGAACTCCATTAGCCGCTGTGGGTGATGAAAGGGTATCTCATTAGTATTGCGTCAACACTTGCTATCTCGTGTTAAAAACGTGACTTGTCACATGTATAAACGTTATATAACAATTATTTTTATGCGTGAGTATCTCAAATCAGATATTTTCGCGACAATCGATTGCGTTAGTCACGCTTAACACGAGTGAATAATCATTTATTCGCGTTCTCAATTCAAGGGATTTCTTTTCGGTGTGGGTGAACAATGCGTCAGTCAACACTTGAAGGCAACGTATAAGTCGCGCTAATATTTAACCTAAAGGATTTGTTTTCGCGACAATCGATTGCGTTAGTCACGCTAAACACGAGTAAATAATCATTCGCGTTCTCAATTCAAGGGAGTTCTTTTCGGTGTGGGTGAACAAAGCGTCAGCCAACACTTGAAGGCAATGTATAAGTCTTTCACAGACTAAAGCGACGCTAATATGTAACCAAGAACGTAAGAACGCAAGTTTGGACTGGTACAAGCGTCTAACACACTAAAGGAGCGCTAATATTTAACCTAAAACGATTAAGAACGCAAATTTGTACTTTTACAAGTCTTTCACATTCGCGACAATCGATTGCGTTAGTCTCGCTAAACACGAGTAAATAATCATTTATTCGCGTTCTCAATTCTAGGGATTTCTTTTCGGTGTGGGCCGGGGGTGTGGGTATATATGAAGAATGTATTGAACCGCTGAACTGTTTGTTTGCTTTAGTAGGCCGGAATAAGCGTATACGCGACACGAGTACTACAGTATATTCAATGTGTTTTCGATTGGGTTTTCTTTGGCTCCTTAATTTGCGGTTGAGTTTTGTAAACAGCGCGTTGTTGACTTCTAGGTTTCAGTTTTAATTTAGAATGTTATGTGGAAGTGTAAAGTATTCAGGTAAGCTAAGTTATTTTCAAGACTTCCACTCCTAAACAACATGAAAAGCGTCTTTCACCCTTTAGCAAAACACTACTCCATACCACAATTGATAGCCAACAGATAGACCATAGCAAAATAGTCGTAGTCTCATAGAGACCTTTGATTCATAACCAGTTATGTGGTATGCAAATTTTATACAAGAAAAAGGCCAAATACCACTAAAATCTCTATGACAATTTATTGAAATTTTTTCTTCAGAAATTAAGAACCTAGCCTGAATTTCAGACGTCCCTCTCTGGTCGACTGCCTCCAGAAGGGACGTCTGAAAAAATTCCGGCCCTAATGCAGTCAGTGACGTCACTACACTTTTCTTTAATTCATGCAGAAAAATTTCTGTCAAGGCCATGACTTTGTGAAAGAAAAATCGCTTCAGTAAAGTATTGCACTGGTATAAAATTGTTTTAATAGTTAACTGTCGAAAACTTGCATGAATTGATTTTAATTGACTGTAAGCTATATTCTTTACGGAACAGATTAAATCTGAACTTAATTGCTTTATTTAGCGATCAAAATATAATATGTTATGCAGCAGACAAATACTCTCCTGAGTACTCAATTGAATCAATTTAGACAGTTACAGAGGCATCAAGAAATGGATTCACTACAAGAATGTCATATAATTATGAATCATTTCATATACATTACATCAAGAATATCCTACTTGACAGTGAACACTGAGTTCAGAAATCACTGGCTCCTCGAGTTGACAAAATGAGACAAATGCGTTATTTGGCCAGCCACTGCATGTCAAAGCGACGAATGCCTCCAACTAAAACCCACCGGTTTCCCATATTAATTCTGTATCCGTAGGTAAACTAAAATACTGATTTAATCAAGGTACCGGTAAATGGCTACGGTAGTAAATTCATTTCTGCGAAGGTGAACTCTTTGCAAACGTTTTCAAATTACAATCCTTGCACGTTGAAATTCAGATCAGTCATAATTACACATAATAATATTATGCAAATAATTTTAAATCAACCATTCAGAATCACTACCCGGTTTTCGGGTAGCAACGTCACGACAATATTAGGGCCGGATTTTTTCAGACGTCCCTTCTGGAAGCAGGTGACCACAGAGGGAATTTGTGTTAATAACCCTTTATGAAAGAACCTGTTTAAGTTAACCTGAAAAATAATAGGTTCTTCCTCATGGGTTTTTACTGTATAATACATGTATACTGTATGTTAGAAAGTGTTACTAACAGCTTTTGAAAAACTACAAACTGAAAATGAAAAAAAAAAGGTTCAATGCAAGAAAATATGTTCATCAGTCTAAGACCCGCATGTTACTTAGGGTCCTCTATGATGGTGTATGTTGCCCTTTCCCTAGTTCTGTTTTTTTTTTTTTAATGAGAAGTTTAATGTAGAGTTAGTTGCCCAGTTTCCGGCCAGTTATATTTGGTGGTTATTTTTGTAGGGATTTTTTTTGTCCACCAAAGCTTTCCTACAGAAAAAGGAACATTTCTGTTACAAATTGATGGTTTTGGCAGGCTTTTTGGACAAGAAACGGCCGAGCAAGGTCGAGCTTTGTTTACGCAAGTTAACGTTTAGCAACTAATAATTTTTGCACTTTTCACTGCACATCAAAGCTACTGTACATAAACAAAGAGCTTGTTACGTAGGAAATTTTTCTAAAAGCTTCATAATTTTTGACAGAAATTAGATTAAAGATGAAAGTGATTAGGGTTCCTGTCATCACAACCCAGAACTCTGGTGTTTCTGAATTTCAGAAGTCAGAATCTTAAACTTACTGTGCCAGTTTCCAGCCACCAAGGGGTGCATTGTTCAAAATCATTTTTACAACTGAATTTTTAATTCAGGAAGTTTAGTGGTTAGCCCACACTCGTTGGTCGGTCGGTCAGTCCATCATCTGTAAACTTTTCATTTCAACTCCGCTGACTAGCAGATATACTAGTAGAAAGAGTCTAGCAAGGCAGTCATATAAAAATGGCCGTATAAGGGCAGCCTTTTAAGTTTGAAGGGGTTTACAAGAAAAACAAGAAGCAAAGAAACAAATTATGTAGTGCCTATCTTTCTAGCTAGCGTCGTACATGAAGAAGCATTTGCTATTAAATTGGGTTTCACAAAAGCTTCATCAACAATGAATCTAGAAACCAGTGCGTTTGTCTAAAATTGAGTGTTTGGCTGCTTGTTCGCAAGAAAATGATAAGCTTTTCAGATGTAACAGCACAAGTACATTTGTACCTGAATCAGTCTATATGTTTTGATATTTTTATTTACAGCGTTATTACTTTACGGCTTACATGTAAATGCTTTTATTCTGCAATGCATACCTTGGGAGCAATATAATAAACAAACCATTTTAGTTACTTACTTACTTACTTACTGCCCATCATGCCTGTGTGGCACATAGGGGCAGCAACGAAGTTTCTCCAACCCTGCCTATCTCTAGCCAGTTTTTCAATGGTGCTCCAGCTGTAATTGAGCTCCCTTAACTCCGTTTCTACGGTTAGAACTGCACCATATTGTTTTTGGGCGCCCTCTTCTGTGTTTGCCTTCAGGTGTCCAGTGCATTGCAGTCTTAGCTATGTTGTTGTTGTCCTTTTGAAGCACATGTCCAATCCATCTCCATCTTCCCCTGGTGACAATCATGCAAATATCCTCCTGCTTGGTTTGCTTCAGGAGCTGGTTGTTGGAGATTTTCTGTGGCCAGAAAATTCTCAGAATAAAGGATTTTCTCACATTCGGTTGTTTCAATTGTCCCACATCAAAACGGCTGCGCCCTTTGGCTGGGCGCCCTGCACTCTTTAACTTCAGTTTGAGAAAGGCAGTCACAAGATGGTGGTCGCTACCAACGTCAGCCCCTCTCCTCACCTTGACATCCCAAAGGGATCTCGCCATTTTCCATTGATCAGCAGATGATCAATTTGATTTCTATCCCTGCCATTTGGGGAACAGTCCACATGATTTTATGGATTTCCTGGTGCAGGAAAAGGGTGCCTCCTATCACCAGGTCATTTGTTGTGCAAAACTCGACAAGCCTTTCTCCATTTTCATTGATGGTGCCACATCCATGCCTTCCCATCACCCTATCACTGCCTGAGTTATCAGCACCAACTTTGGCATTCAGGTCTCCCATGATGATGATAAGATCTTGCATTGGTACTTGCTCAATTTCTGCCTGGAGTTTGAGATAGAAATTGTCCTTCAGATCGTCTTCACTATCATTGGTCGGAGCGTAACATTGAATCAGGGTTATGTTGTTGTGTCTCCCTTTCAGCCTGGCTTTTATGATGCGACTATCAATAGGCTTCTATTCCATGAGCGATCTTTCTGCTCCTTTCTTCAGGATAATCGCCACACCCTCACGATGTTGTCTATCGTCTCGCCTAGGGTACAGGACCGTTTCACCCGACATTGTCTTCATTCTCCCTGTCCCCGTCCATCTACTTTCACTAACACCCAACACAGGTATTCTACACCTTCTTATTTCTGCTGTGACCTGAGCAAGTTTTCCAGTTTCGTACATAGACGTATGTTCCAAAAACCCAGCCTGGTCTTGGTTTTTGCACTCAGCACTTCCAACTTCATGCCAGTAGTTTCCTTCTGGCTTTCACCACTGGCAGTCATATGGTTTGGAGACCCTGGAAGGTCTGTGTGCAGGTTGTTGGTTATCTTCGTTGCTGTTTCCGTAACAAGGAGTTTTTTTCGACTATTTTGCTTGTTTACAAGCTACCAAAAAGTAGGAGAATAGGGGTTATGTGGACAAAATTTGGAACCACATATTTGTTAACTCTCAAGGGACTTTTTAATTTCTCAAGGGACTGTTTTAATTTCTCAAGGGATTTCTTTCCGCTCAGTGAGTGATGAAAGGGTCTCTTATTATTATTGCGTCAACACTTGCGAGCTCGTGTTAAAGACGTGACTTGTCACATATTCCGCTGTAGGTGATGAAAGGGTCTCTCATTAGTATTGCATCAACACTTGCGATCTCGTGTTAAAAACGTGACTTGTCACATGTATAAACGTTATGTAACAATTATTTTTATGCGTGAGTATCTAAAATGAGATATGACACAACTAATCGAGAATGTGAGTGGTTCAGCCCATGAAGGCAACATTTAAGTCTTTCACAGTCTAAAGCGTTCTACTAGTACAAGCGTCTCACTCACTGAAGGGGCGCTGATATTTAACCTAAAATGATTAAGAACGGAAATTTGTACTGTTTAATACAAGTCTTTCACATACTAAAGCCGCGCTAATATTTAACCTAAAGGATTTGTTTTCGCGACAATCGATTGCGTTAGTCACGCTAAACACGAGTAAATAATCATTCGTGTTCTCAATTCAAGGGATTTCTTTTTGGTGTGTGTGAACAAAGCGTCCGTCAACACTTGAAGGCAATGTATAAGTCTTTCACAGACTAAAGCGACGATAATTAATACGTAACCTAGATAGAACGTAAGAACGCAAGTTTGGACTGGTACAAGTGTCTCACACACTAAAGGGACGCTAATATTTAACCTAAAACGATTAAGAACGCAAATTCACAGGGGACCCAAACGCTCTATTTGTTATACATAATCTTAGAATAAAAATGTTCTTATTTACCTGCGTTCCAATGTCTTTTTTGGTCGGTTTGGGGTCGATTTGAATCAGAGCGAAGGCGGTTTACGTTGCGAATTTCAAACGTTAATCGGTCTGTCGCAATGTCAATACGACGCGCCTCAAGTTTCAATAGCGAACCGCACTACTAAAAAGAGATTTCGCCGCATGAGACCCCCCCCCCCCCCCCCCCGCATGAGTCGGACAACAACTTCAGATTGTCCAAAGGCTTTGTGTGGAAAGGATGCATTCTTGACAAGAAAAAAGGCAATAAAGGCTCAATTTGAGGCCGAGAAAGGGCCGAAAAAGGGTAGATTTTTAAACACTCTTGCTTTTGTTAGTGAAAAACAGATTCAAGGTATTCAAAACATGGCCCAAAATTGAATTTATTAGTCGAAGATCGGGCAATGTCACATTGCTCGGCCCACTGCAAAATTATTCAGAATGCCGTGAAATTTAGCGGCGGATAGCGTATTACTATCATTGATTAGAGTATAGAATTGCGACGAAATGCGAAGAATAGTTCTTTATGCTTCATTTAGGCCCTGGAAAGAACGTCAATTGCAAGAAATTCTCGAATTTGACGGCACTGATATCCGGGCCGGCCATCTGTTTCGAAAGATAGAGAGAGAAAATACCTTTTTTTCGGGGGTGGAAGAGGAATAATGTGATGTTGATTATTCCATTATTCCGACTCAAAAATTCCGTTATTCCATTATTCCAGGCACGAAAAGATCATTATTCCGTTCGACAAAGTCTTTTTATTCCGCAAAAATAAGCTTAACTTACCTTCGTTTAACTGACAGTCGTCTGCAGTATTCTTGGAGTTATCTGGATTATGCTAATTTTAAACTCAAGAATATCAAAAACAGTAGCTTTTATTCGATTATATGGCAAACTTCTACCTTTAACTGTTTTCCAGTTATGTTTTTAGGATATAAACAAGACTGCGTTCCATTTATAACCACTAGGTAACAATACATCGTCGTTCTTCAGTATAACTTAGCTGTGAACATCAAAAAGACACGATTCCGCTCTACAGGTTAATGCTTATATTAGTTTCGAATCCGGCGATTTCGGCCACAATGAAGTAGATGCGTTTGTCTGCGTTTTCTGATGCGTTTATTTCGGTGTTGAGGATGTCGTCCGAAAACAACACGCGAGTTTTTATTTCGCTGTTGAGGATGTCGTGACGAGCGAGGCAAAAGTTATGCTGAAGCCAGTCGGTAAAATTCCAACTACGTCCTTCACACAAAGAAGTTGGTGAACAGCCTCTTGCTGCTCGTCTTTGAGCGACGAAACGTTTGGAAGTTTCTCCAACGAGCGTTCCAATATTAAATCGATTCATCGCAAATCACAGCATGTCAATAGGGATGACAACTCGAGCAAACCGCAAGACGCGGCCTGCAAGCAATCATGATCGGCCGTTGTCAAGGTGATGACACTTTTGCCGCCTTTTAACCAATGGGAATTTTCCGTTTCTGGAGAAACGGGAAATTCAATATTTCCAAAGATGTCTACAGCCCCTCTATTTTTTTCGCTCCCTGCTCCCCACCCCCTTGCTTCTTCCGTTTTGCGCTGATGTCCAGTTCTCATGCTGTTCTCACCTTGCGCTCATCAATTGAGAAAACACGAAAAAATAAAGGGCTGTGAACAGTCTAGTTTGTTTGTTTGTTTTTACATTGTCTTATATTCATTATCATAATCTGAAACAAAGGGAATTATAAATTAAACTGGTTTGAAAAATTTTAAACCAAAGATAAAATAAAACCATGAGATACAAATAAATTTACTTAGCTAGTTTTTCTTTATTTGTAGACTAGAGGTTTTAACAGAAAAATTATCTAATTTAAAGAGAGAAGTGGAAGAGCTGTATCCTTTAAAGCGGTGAATATGACTGATGTTCAGACGTGCAATAGTTCTGGGCACTGAACCAATTCTCCTGGTGGAGTTTAAAACTCTTTGGATGCCTCACTTCCTAAATCGCTAAGGGACCTAATTGGCCAACTGTATATCAAGGGAAGTGTTTTTATTGAAAATTCTGTAATTTTTGGAAGTGAAGGATTGGGGGGAGGGGGATTATTACCATTTATATCATTTATTTGTACTCTACTATTATTAAGTGGAGAGAGTACATGTAGCTACAGTATATTAAGTTTTATGTAAATAAGAAATAGTATTTGTAAAAGAGGCCCACATTAAAAGTGACTTTTCTTAACACATTGAAAACTAGACGGAAAGAAAATGAATGGCTACAGGAAGAGGCTCAACAAACCCGACTGGAAAGTGTAAGTCTTTGTAAATAAAGTCGATGTTACACGAGCTAATTTTGTAATGCAAAAAAGATTCTATTGCCGGTTTTTAAAAAAAGATATATCATTTGCAGCAATAAATTTTAGCCACTTGCATGGGATGCAACAAAACATTGTGTTAATGCAAGTCCCGTGAAAAGTAGAACAGCATGTATCCCCTACTATTTGTAATGTTGCAAGACAAGTTGCCGCTCCATGTGACATGTCTGTCAATAATTTGCAACTTGCGAGGCATTTGTATTAAAATGAGCCAATTGATCAGAGCGCATCTTTTGCCCCGTGGAAGATTTCAAGATCATGATAATTTGTAAATTGGGAACAAAAATTTCAAAAGTGAGAAACACCATCTGCACCTTAAGTGTCATATTGTCAGTAAGAACCGGGCAAGGTCCATGGATTAAGTTGGCTGGTTCCCTTCAAACTTTCAGCATTTTTTCTCTATCAGATAAGATTTTGATCAGTGCTATTCTTAGTAAAATAAATTCCTTTGGATTTTGACCACCCCCTAGTTTTTGGGGTAAATTAAGCAAGACAACGGTGGCAAATTATGTCAACTTCGATTTCCACAGCTAATTTTACAAACGTCTGATAAGCCTTCAAGATCATTTTCATGATTGCTACTGCGGTACTTGTTGTCTGGCATATAAACAACTCATGTCTGAGATATAAATAAACGATTTTGTGTAAAAAGCAATACTTTGGCTCGACTCCAAATATTAGCATTTCGTGGTTATATTTATCAGATGCAAGAAAATTTTTTTAATTTTCTCCAAATTAAAGACACTGTGGCAGTCTCTTTTGAAACCAAACATATCTTTTATGAGTCTGTCCATAAGTTTAAATAAGTCCACACACTCTTATTTGCCGCGTAAACGTTCTCATGAATTGTCCTAACTAGCATATTTGATCTAATTTGCATAATTGTTGATTTCCAGGAAAATTGTCACGCTTTTTTGTTTCATGTTGAAGGTGTTTATTAACTTTTTTTTCGGTATGACTAAGAACGATAGATTACTTTCTGAGAATAGTATGTATACTTAAAAAGAATTTTCCCACTTACAAAATAAAAAAATCTATCTTACAGGCTTCCTAAAAATTTGACCAGACTATATATGAGTTGTGTATTACGAAACTGATTTATTTTTCAGGCATAAAATAGTCCGCACCTTCGGACTGTTCGGTGTCTGGAAATACTAAGATTTTCACCTAACTAGCTATATATAGTACCGGTAAGATAAGTCCAGAGCTAAGTCTGAATGCTTAATTCAGGTACGAACATCAATAGGGAATAATAGATAAGAATGACGAATTTCTGCTGTCCAGCAGTTAGTTGAAATTACTCATCATCATCATCATCATCATCATCATTTATTTGCCACTTCAGAATTGCAAATACAAATTAAAATAACTTAAAAAGATAGGGTGAGGAGACCTCCAAGAAACCACAAGGCTTATGGGGGAGGCCACCTCGGGTTAGAAATAAGTTTGTAATTTCGCTGTGAATGTGCAGCTAGGCCAATTTCAGACTCATTTTATTAGAAATTTAATCATTTTTTTCTTAAAAGAGGAGAAGCTACTCAAACCAGTGATCGATTCTGGTAGAGAATTCCAAATTTTAGGACCCTGGAAAAGTATTGTAAACTGCTTTAGATTTGTACGACAGTGATGTGGTCGATAACACTTGGCTATTCTTGTATCATAACTGTGTGTTTGACTACTAGTAGAAAACAAATTTAGAAACATCGGGGGCAATAATTGGTTATGATAGTAAAACATAAATTTTGCTATTTGCAATGCATTGACTTGGAAGATATCTAAGATGCCCAGTTTAGCAAATAAGGGAGCAGAATGTTCTTGATAGTCTGAGTTGGTAATAGCTCGCACAGCACGTTTTTGTAAATGAAAAATTCTATTTAAATTAATTACATATGTAGAAGACCAGGCTGAATTACAGTAAGTGATATAAGGGTAAATTAAGGTGTAGTACAGAGCAAGCTTAGTATTAGATGATAAATAATATCTTGACCTAAATATGACACCAACTGACTTAGAGATTTGTTTACATACGAAGCTAATATGATATTTCCATGTGAAATTCTCATCAATGTAGACACCTAAGAATTTTGTATCACTGACTTGTTTTCCCGGGCTTGTTTCAATGTTTGATTACCAAAGGATAAAGAAAAGGATTTACTGAGGTGCTTCTGCCTCGATTTAAAAATAATATAATTAGTTTTCTTAATATTTACTGATAGCATATTACACTTCATCCAGATGTCAAGGTTACACAGATCATCATTTGATACCGGTTGGTATAAAACGCAGACCTAGTGATGCAGACTGCAGACTGCAGACTGCAGACCGTGCAGACGGTGCAGATCGTGCAGACTGAGTAATTTTTTTCTTCTTTTTTTACATTGTGTTTCACAAAACTTTTCACGAACGGTTTCCGAAGTTCGTTTGAAATTCGCGAAGTTCGCTACGAACTTTAGGGGAATTTCATTATGTAGTTGTCAATCAAATTACGAACTTCGAAACGAAATTGTGAATTTCACGTGCAGCGAAGTTGAAAGGTTGAGGAGTTCGCAAGTTGAGAAGAAGTTCGTCCAGTTTGTTTAATTTGGTGAAATGAATCCGTTCACGGTACAAGGAGAGGCAATTTCAAGTCCAGGAAGGCAGGAAATCATCTAAAGTTGGCTTCAAGGTCAAGGATTATTTTATTTAGCTTCCAGCTTGTTGAGTTTTCCTTCTACTGTCAGAGAGCGCGTTGCACTGTAAACATTGGAACATTTTAAGTTATAGGTAAAACGAACTGGCCGGATATAGCAGTTTATTTGTTAAGTTCAGGTTTCTAGTTCAATTTTATAACGTAAACAAATGCTTCGGTTGGTAGTTATGCTTTGGGAATACAGGGTTTTCTTGAGAAATCCCCCAAATTTTTTTACACTGTCCTTAATAATAAAATATAAGTAATTCGTAAATAAATACACATTTCAATTGTTCCAAAGCAAGTGTTGTTTATTAGTAAAAAAAATTAACCAAAGCTTATTTTTTTTGCAAATATAAATTATTTCAGAGGAACAGAGTTTATCACAAACAGACAGATGGCGTGACTTGCGTGTTGTGTAAACACAGAAGTATAACAACACGGAATTGAAAAGTTCTGGTTTTCCGCAGATTTTCCAAACTGATGTGTATTCAAGAAGGAAAACGTTTTTTTTCTCTTTAGAAGATTTTTACGGCACACACAAACAGTATTTTTATATGTAAACCGGTTCATCTGTTAAAATTTTTTCCTTCGAAACTGCACACGGCAGAACTTGTAATCTATTTTTAGTCGGGTGTCGGGTGACATTGGGAAAACTCAGTTGTTAAACATTCACAAACCATTTTCAGGGCAGCCTTGCTTTTTAGTCCGTTGATGTCCTGCCTTACTGGACTTGGGATTGCTTTTTGCTGTACTGGGAACGGATTCATTTCACCAAATTAAACAAACTGGACGAACTTCTTCTTAACTTGCGAACTCCTCAACCTTTCAACTTCGCTGCACGTGAAATTCACAATTTCGTTTCGAAGTTCGTAATTTGATTGACAACTACTTAATGAAATTCCCCCTAAAGTTCGTAGCGAACTTCGCGAATTTCAAACAACTTCGGAAACCGTTCGTGAAAAGTTTGTGAAACACAATGTAAAAAAAGAAGAAAAAAAATTACTCAGTCTGCACCGTCTGCACGGTCTGCACGGTCTGCAGTCTGCATGGTCTGCGTTTTATACCGACCGATTTAATACGGACTCTAAATAATTGGGATCATACTCATTACAGTTGTGTACATTTGATTGCATTGGTTCCCACACTGTTTTCTTTTGCTGAGAGAATGTTGCTCTTTGAAATAATGAAAAATTAATTATTCTTGATATTTGGCTTAAAAGTGCAGAAAATTGTAACTTTTGGACTGTAGTTCTTTCGAGTTTCTACTAAAACAAAAAGACTACTCGCCCTTGTTTTCTGATAGTTAACTCGGCTGCACCACATTGACTATTGGCTCAAAACTTGGGCTTGTAGTCTAACTGTTAAGTAAAGATCAACTCAATCAAATTCAAGAATTTTCAATAGAACATGGCTGAGTTTCTACCAATGTCATATAGCTTTACATTATGATATATTTTGTTGACAATAAACCTGAAACTATTGAGCAGACTTATTAAACAGAAAAAGAAATAGAATTATTAGGGATATTTAACTATAGCTAGTACACATAGGGGGGACAGGGGTGTCTGAAATTCCTGCTGGCCATATCTTTTACTCTGATTCCTGCCCCTTTCTTAATAATAATAATAAAACATTTTTATAGCGCCTATCCAGGTCTGCTCTAGGTGCTTTACAAATCTATAAAAATTCGTTAAAATTAGCTGAATAAATCTTAAAAATTAAAAATGTACATTAAAAGTAATAAAAAGTAAAAATCGCTAAGAGTAATAAGTTTTTTTAAAAAGATAAGTTTTGATTTAAAAGAACTTAAATTGTCACATGAGCGGATAAAAAGAGGTAGACTGTTCCAGAGTTCAGGCGACGAAACAGCAAAAGCTCGAGACCCATACGACTTAAGGTGGAATTTGACAGGGTTAAGGCGTGAAGAGTGTGACGATCGGAGGGTTCTTGAAGGTTGGTAGTGCGTTAACAAATCTTGAATGTAGATAGGAGATTGTTGATGGAGAGCTTTGAAGGTAAGTAGCAGAATCTTAAATTTAATGTGTTCAGAAACAGGAAGCCAGTGTAGTTCTTTCAATATCGGAGTGATGTGGTCGTATTTTCGGGAACAGGTGATAAGTCGAGTAGCGGCGTTCTGAACTGACTGGAGCTTTTTTAAGGCATACTTCGGCACATTGTATAAAAGAGAGTTGCAGTGGTCGAGTTTGGAAGACACAAAAGCATAGACCAAGATCTCGGTTGTTTTCGTGGATAAGTACTTCCTTATACGGGAGATGTTTCGGAGATGATAAGAGGCTGCTTTACAAATGGAACTGATATGCGGAAGCATAGTCATATTGCTGTCAAATATTACACCGATGTTTCTAGCAAATTTAGATGGCTGAATTATGTCTTGACCAAAACGGATTGGAGGTAGAGACTGCTGTAGGTTGTGTTTTGAGTAAAGGAAGAGAAGTTCAGTCTTGTCCTTATTCAGCTTTAGCTTGTTGAGAGACATCCACTTGTCAAGATCAGACAAACGTTCCTCGATTTTTCCAACTGTATTGCACTATAAACTCAAAACCCATGAAAATCCCATTAATTTATTCATGGTAAATTCATGACATATTCAAAGCTTTTTCATGGGATTTTTCATGGCTTTTTTCATGGGGTTTTTGCCATGAAAAAGGCATTAAAAAGGCATAAAAAAGGCATGAAAATCCTGTGAATATTTCCATATTCATGGCCCATGAAATCCCTCACATTACATGAAAGTCCTTTAAATACTTCTGAAAAAGCCATGAAAGTTCACTGAAGCAAGATACAGAATTTCATGGGTTTTTTATAGACCATGAAAATAAAGCCTGGTTTTTTCATGGTGTTGACTTTAATGGGCTTTTAATGGGTTCAAAAGTTTCATGGCTCATGAATATCCTTTGAATATGGAAATATTCATTGACCATGAAAATTTCTGATGGTTTTCATGGTGTTTTCATGATCAGACACCATCTGGTTCTCTAAAGTTTTCATGGGGTAGGTAAAGGCCCAGAAGCACCAAGAAAATGCCTTAAAACAAATTTCACTTTTTTCATGGGTAAATCAAGCACACAAATACATGTAACATCAATTTGCCGTTAAACTTCCATAAATAATGAATCCTATAAAATTGAACTAAAATAGATACGAGAATGCCCTGTGCTACACAAAAAATATTATGAAGAAACAAAAACAAGCAATACCTTATTATAGGAAATTAACGCATCATGAAATTAACGCGAATTTCAAAATTTCGCGTTATTTTAAGTCGCGTTAATTTTTGTTAACGTTAATTTCCGCACCGTTAATTAAGTGGAGCGTTAATTTCCATGACCTTAATTTCCATTATTTTGGCCCCAATTTCTCGTTACAGTCCAGACTTTCTTGACTCAAAGGAAAAATCATTATTTTATCAGGGTGGACATCTGCCGCTATCACTGATACTGCAAAGAACGTTCGAAGTGCGCCAACAAGTGTTAAAATAAACTTGTTCCTGTTGTATACGTCGCGTTAATTTCCTTCATTTCGAAATGTTACCCCCTCTTTCGCGTTAATTTCCTTTATTGGGAAGTAATTTTTCCTTCAATTCGCGTTAATTTCCAATACCTTAATTAACACAAGAGTTAATTTCCTATAATAAGGTAATACAAAACTGCACCAAAATACAATGAATGAGTCACAAGCCATGCACAGACAGCTTTATGGTTAATTAACAGCTAATATATAGATTGGTGACTGATACCAAAAGATCAAGCAGCCCACATAAGATTTAAGACGAACAGAAACAATTTTGATTATTTATTTCACTGTTCTCACTAAATTTGCAGGATTTCTCATGTGACAAACATGTGTAGTGACTGCCATTGAAAGCCCTCAAATTTACAGTTGTTCAAGTTTCAAAGACTACATTTTCCTGCTAGATGTACATCCCACTTATGATTAAAAAGTCTCAAAGTACCGATCATCAGTCATGTTTGTGAATTGTTTTTCACTTAGCTTTTTAAAAATCATGACATTGCTCTGTTGGTGAATGTCTTCATCGAGCTTTTCTGCTGCAATACCTACAAAAGCACAAAGCAACATTCGATTAAAATCAGATCTTCTCTGGGCGTGGAATACACACTTTAATAGCACAATTATTCATAACAGAAACATACTTTGAGATCGATTTCTATCACAAGTTTAGGTGCTATCTTTTAAATAAGTTTCTAAAACAACTTTAAGCTTCAGCTCAAGCTTATTTATGAATAATTGCAGGAACAAAGCATACATTTATGCATGTATGCAGATCAACATCACACTGACTGCTGATTAATTCCGAGGGGATTGTTACAAAAACCTTTATCTAAACTATTACTTTTAAAAACCACACGATTCTTTCTACTCACATTCTCTTTTAGAGGTGAAAAATCTTGATTTTGTTGCTTTTAGAATCATTTCAAGAGGTATAGTTCTTCGGTTCTCTGCCAGTTCTTCGACCGTTGAAATCGCGCGCCTAAAAAGAGCCTTGCATCATGGGATAGATTAACTGGTTCTCAGGGCCTTCTCGTCCAAATCCAAGATGGCGGTGCGTGTAGCCGAATTTCACAAACACACTCGGCTTTTTACGCCATTTAATGGCGTTCTGTTGTCTGGAAAGTAGCCAGGAAACGTTTAAAGAAGCATATGATGGTTCCAAGCAATTTTACTAACGGATTTGGGACATTATTGACTTTTATTGAGAGAAAGACGAAGTATAGGGTTAGTCAAGTTGGAACTTGAGGAGTTCGAACGCTCCCGAACACTGTGGAGTGTGCTCCATGAAACTTATGTGGGATTCCATTGCAATATCTTTTCGCTCAACCTTGAGCATTCCAAACGGTAAACTGACTGCTTTGGAAATTATTTTGTGTGCATATGGTATATCAGCAATAACAACGATGCGAGTTTCCCGCATGGTGGATTTTCAAGATCAAACTAAAAATTAATCAAGCGTACGTGCGATGCATATGTACATGTTGCTGTTTGAACATTGTTGATGGGAATGTAAGTATTTATAAATTAAGACCAGTAGAGTGTTAAGTGAAAGTTGTATTACACAATGAAACAGTTATGGTACCTTGAGGTTCTTGAATTTGTGCACTGTTCATAATTGTGCCTGAATTCGGTTTTGACCAGGTGTACAGGTACACAAGAGCTGACACAAAAGGCCAAACAAAAAACAACAGCTAAACAATGACTCCCAAACAAGAACAATACAATGGTTATTCCCTTGTGCACTGGTACAAAAGGACATAGCCCAAAATTCTTTCCTGTTGATCTAAAAGTTTTAAACATCAACCAATGCACATATAAAACATTTATAACCGATACCGCTACCAAAGGAATACATGTATGCTTCATGACATTGCATTTTTTGATATGTGAGAATCTGATGTTTAATAATGAACCATTAAAATTCTATTCTTGATATTTATGATGAATATTCTTTAATTTCTAAGTTAGCAAACACTATTTTAATGGTAAATTAATGGCCATGAAACCATGTGATCATGGCTTATGAAACATTTTCATTTTAATAAGATCATAACAACACGAATGGCTAGGACAATAGTACAGGCTTGTGCTAATATTACTGCAAAGTGTAGTTTATAGCTTCTGATCACTAGTTTGAATCCAGAGATGGGATACCCAGATCCAGGCATTCACCCTTCTTGCGAGTACTTTGTGTACATTGAACTTTTCAAAGGAAGGTTAGTTCAGTCAAAGCCAATGTTAACTTTCTTTTTCTTTTGTCGATATTAGTGTCTCATTTATAATCCCAGGGGGGGTACTCGAAGTATACATGACGGGGGCGTCCAACGAATTTTTTTGGGTTGAAAATTTATACGCTCGGTATTTTTTTGGGTCAAGAGATCTGTCACGTATTTTTTAGGTCTTTTGGTATTTTTTTGGGTCTTATCTCCGAGCAAACTTTTCGTTTCAGGTTTTCGTTGCGATCAGTGGATCAGAAAAATATTCATTTGGTTTGGAAATTTTGATGCCAGGTATTTTTTTGGGTCTAAAATTTTAGGCTTGTGTATTTTTTGGGGGTTTGCAATATGAAGTTCTGTCGGACCCCCCCCCCGACATGTATACTTCGAGTACCCCCCTGGGTTTATAATATTGTAGAAATTTAAAAGTATTTCCTGCTTAATTAAAATATAATTTAGTTAGCAATATTATCAAGTACACATAATTGTATATAAATTACATTGTTTTTGTTAAAAATTTTAACCTGTTCATTAATGAGGCAGATGTCACACAATTCTAGGCAACTTTGGCATTGACCAACTGTTCGTAGAATTGACTAACATAATAAGAACTTACAAAAAAGCAAAAAGGGGCATGGATGAGCAAAATTCAAGAAGATTTAAACAGATTGTGGGTTAATTTGAAAAATGTCAGCGTGACCTTTTTCATGTTTATCTCAATTTGAATGAAAGTTTCATTTTCAATATACTGTATGCCAGAAATTCATTTATTCACACCAATTTCCTCTGCCAATTTAATTAAAGAAAATGAATAGAATTAACTGTAATACAGTGGCCTAGCCACTTTAAAACTCAACTATTGTCATTCATCTTGAATGTTCTTTAATTTTTAAGTAGGACAACATTAATTTAATGCAAAATTCATAAACCATGAATTTTTTAATGGTTAATTCATGACCATAAAATTCTATGATCCAAAAGTTTACTTTCATGAGTCATGAAAATGTTTTTCACGAGCCATGAAATTGTAGAGGTTGAAAACTCTTCAGTTTCATGGCTCATGAAAACATTTTTCATGAGTCATGAAATTGAACCTTCAATAAATTTTTTTTTTTTTCATGGGTGATGAAAAATTGTGAAAATGGACTTCATGGCATGTTTTCATGGTGCATTGCTATTCGACATGATTTTTCAAGGGAAATTCATGACCCATGAAAGTGCCAATTTTAACTTTCATGGGTCATGAAAAATATTTGCCATTTTTTCATAGAAATTTCATGGCCACAGATATGGCCATGAAAATCATTTTTGCGTCTTTCATGGGCCATGAAATCAATTTCATGACCTTTTCAAGGGATTTTAATGGCATTTTAATGGAATGGTGAGTTCATAGTGTTGGTTAATTCGACGTCGTTGTTTGTTGAAAAAGAGATATATAACTGAGTATCGTCAGCGTAGAAGTGAAATTGCATTTCGTGGTGTCGTAGAATGTCAGCCAATGGTGCAGTATAAAGTAAGTACAGGATAGGCCCTAGGACCGAACCTTGGGGGACCCCGCATTTGAGCTCACGAGACTGCGATTTAGTTCCATCGATTAAGGTAAATTGCGTACGGTTGGTAAGATACGAACGAAACCATTCAAGGGCAGTGCCACAGATTGAAAACTTGGAGTTCAGTCTTTTTAGCAGAATGTTGTGATCGACAGTGTCAAAAGCAGCAGATAGATCCAGTAGCAGGAGTATAACACAGCGACGATCGTCAATGGCACGCAGAATATCATTGTGTACACGTACAAGAGCAGTTTCACAGCTATGGAATCGCTTATAGGCTGATTGCAGCGGTTCATTAAGTTGGTTGGATTCCAAGTAGTCCTGAAGACGTACTGCAACAACTTTTTCGATCATTTTTGAAATGACCTTGAGGTTTGAGATAGGCCTATAATTACTGAGGATTTCGTGATCCAGGGATGGTTTCTTGAGTAGTGGCAATAAGACGGCAGTTTTTAGTGAAGGAGGCACATATCCAGATTCCAGGGACAAGTTCACCATCCTACATAGTGTTGGTAGAAGGATGCCAAAGTTTTCTTTTAACAAAACAGCAGGCAGAGGGTCCAGGCTACAAGACTTAACAGTGTTCTCCCTAGTTTTCAGCACAAACCGGTAAAGAAATTCTGGTAAATCCCAGCCGTTTTCTAGTTTACCTACATGAAACAGAATGTTGTCCAAATGCTGGACAAATTTTATTTCATGACAACTTTATTATGGCCTTGCAGACCTCTTTCGCCTGCTATACAGCCTAAGAAAAATTGCATAAAATATTCTGTTGTTTTGAGGAGATACATTTGCTGTCGCTTACATGACGTACTACTTAAAAAATCGGCGGTCCTGTTCCTCTTTGCTACGAATTGCTGCAGCTCTTTTTTTCTTTGCTTCGAATACTCAGCATTCACAACAGCGTTGTTACAAAGTTGTATTCTGAGTGCTTCTTTAAACCTGTCATCTGGATTTTGTTTTAAACACTTACGAACTTATGAGAAGAATTTTGACATTGAAAGCTGCCTTTGTCTTCACCACGCGTCAGCTACGGTCAACTAAGCAATCAACTTTTTATTGCATTTTGCATGTTTTTGAAAACTGAACTATTATATGTCAGTAATATTTCTCACTTCTGGAATTATTTTAACCTCTTTGCCTTTGTGGTTGTTTTTATTTTCAATGGACAAAGTGGAAGGAGGGTTGTCCTAAAACCCGGAATGCCGGAAACCCCGGAAAACCGGAATGCCGGAAATCCGGATAAGAAAGCCCGGAATCCTAAAACCCGGAATGACCTTTTTTGTGTACGTCTTTTCAAGATAAATACGTGGAAATATGTTATTTTTTTGGGAAATTAGAAGTTTCGAGTTAGGGAATCAAATTGTCAATTTCGATACCTGAAGCTCCCAACTTCGGCCCGATTTAGCTAGCTGAGGAGAAACAAAACATGTTGTTTCAAAGTCATGGGCAGGAGCCCATTACTAGTAATGGGCTCCTGGTCATGGCGATATCCGAACTCAGTGATTTTAAAGGATACAAGTTGCAGCGGGAATATTCCAGCGATTCTTGCGGCTCAAGTTGCAAAACACTTGTTACAAATAGCCGACGTCAATAAAAACATTACATTGTTTTTAACTTGTGCAGATTAAAACCTTCTGTAGTTATGTTTTCAACAAGGGCTTTGCTACACTTAATCGTTGGGAAAAAGCCATAAAAATAAAAATATAAAAGACTCACAAACTTTAAATCAATGTTTAGCGAGCCGCAAACATGCATGTTGGCGTGACAAATTAGTCGTCCCTGTCGTTTCGCTTCGGCTTCGATTAAAATCAACTTTATGTAAAGATGGGCCGGGTAAACCATACATCCAGTTTCACCCGGCTATCAAACGCAAAAGACTTAAAAATTTAGATTATACCTCGCAAAAAGCGTAAAAAATATATTTTTGTACAAAAACGGAAAATTCGACCAAATATCTGCCTGCATAAAATTCATTAATCGGCAAATTACTTGCGTGATCGCTGGTGCAAAACGTTGTCTGACACTTCAACTGAATTATTGCTTCCATCATCAAGCGACGAATATCGACGGTGTTTGATTGATACCCATTTTCGAAAAGACGCGTTCATGCTTAGATGCAATAGACGGTATGTGAATGTAATGCTTCCACTCACGTACTATCAGTCAGAACATTGATCAGAAGGTTGTTATTGCTTGTTCGTCAAACAAATATTGTGCATCTTGAGCCACAAAAATCACTGGAATATTCCTAACCCGCCGCGAGAAAAATAACGCCTGATCGCAGGTTAGAATATTCCCGCCGCAACTTGTTTCCTTGTTCCTTTAAAATCATTGAGTTCAGATATCGCCATGACTTTGAAACAATTGTTTCTCCTCGACTACATGTAGCTAAATTGCGAAGTTCAGCCGGGCCGAAGTTGGGAACCGGAACTTTGAGTCGCTAACTCGCAACGTAATTGAAAACTCGTAACAAACTTCCAATTTCCCCCCAAAAAAAACATATTTCCACGTATTTATCTTGAAAAGACGTACACAAAAAAGGTCATTCCGGGTTTTAGGATTCCGGGCTTTCTTATCCGGATTTCCGGCATTCCGGTTTTCCGGGTTTCTGGCATTCCGGGTTTTAGGACAACCCGTGGAAGGACAGCAAGGATTGCTGCCGCTTCATTGTGGAATCGATCGTAGAACCTGCAACAACAGATGTGCACTTGCCGCGAAGTGAAAAAGACTAGCAAAACTTGCTCTTTCTTCGATACCAGCCCTCAGAGTTTCGGAAAGCGAAGGGAAATAAAGAATATTGAATACTTAAGCACAAATTCGTAAATGAATACCGTATTGCATTTGTCGCTGTTTATTTTCAATCTGTTATTTTATATTTTCAATCATGACTACGAAGGTGAAACGAGTGGTGTTACTTTGTTATTTATTACCTGTTGAATTTACAGGATATCTTAGTGATTCTAGGCGGTAAAGAGTCGTGTTACAAGCGGTAAATTTTACCGGTTACCGCCTCATAAGGAGAACACTGCTTAAACGCAACAGTACGTGCAAGCTTCGAAAGTTCAATGATTGAAGTAGGTGAAAAGGCATTCAACTGACAGTCAAGCGTCGATTTATCTAAGGTGCAGAAGAGATCAGGCGTTTCGGCAACTTTGAGTTTACTTCTAATATTAATAATTTTATTTTTGAAGAAAGTGACAAAATTATTGGCAAGTTCTGTAGCCGAGGAACATGACGGAAGACACTTCTCCGGCTTCCTGTGGAGAAGGCGGAGTTTTCATAACTGCAAATTTCGCCTTTAATTAAATCTATAGAGATATACAATTTGTAGCCATAAAAAATACTTGTAGTATATACCAGTCAAATTCGAGCCGTTAACTAACGGCTAAAATTTAAAATAACAATTCCAGATTTGCGCAGCAAAACAACGGCTAAAAATTTCAACAATATATATAAAACAGCATACAATATTCGCCGTTAAACAACAGCGAAAAATTGGAACAATATATTATATAGTCTCCAATATTCGCCATTAAACAACGGCTAAAAATTGAAACATTATATTATATAGTCTCCAATATTCGCCGTTAAACAACGGCTAAAACGTGGAACAGTATATATTAGGGTCTCCAACATTCACCATTAAATAACGGCTAAAAAGTGAAACAGTATATTATAAGGTCTCCAATATTCGCCGTTAAATAACGGCTAAAGAGTGGAACAGTATATAATAGGGTTTCCAATATTCGCCGTTAAACAACGGCTAAAAAGTGGAACAGTATATAATAGGATCTCCAATATTCGCCGTTAAACAACGGCTTAAAAGTGGAACAGTATATAATAGGGTTTCCAATATTCGCCGTTAAACAACGGCTAAAGAGTGGAACAGTATATAATAGGGTTTCCAATATTCGCCGTTGTTTTTGTTGTTCTTACCAAAAATTAATTCAGTTGGAGAGAGGGTAAGAGAGGTGGCATTTTCTTTATTAAACCATTTTATAACCTCTGCGAAGAATAATTGGCTCCAATTACAGTTGTAGAAAGTGTGAATTATGGAGTCAGTCAATTCACAGTATGGACACTTTGCATCCTCTGCCACACGAAAGAGAAATAATTCCTTTTTGGTGACTACAATTCTGTGTAAGAGTTTGTAATAAAATTCCCTAAGCTTATCTCTACATACGTTTCTTACACGACTAAAAAAAGGTTGTAGAGATGCTTGACCAACTTGTGTAAGTCTCTTTCCCATTTGGAGGTAGCCTTGGGTTCAATTTGTTCTTTATTTACGAGGAGCCAATAATAATCTTTGTTTTTCATTTTGGTTAAGTTGATGGAGGTCTCTGGAGAGAGGTGAAACATAGTGCTAGACAGCCAACAGTTCTACTGCCAAAACAAACAGATATAGGGATAGAGGGCAGCCTTGTCTTACTCCTCTTGAGAGATGAAAATAATTTGTACAGAAGCCATTGTTCAAGACCGCACTTTCTGTATTGGAGTAAAAGGTGGAGATCCAACGTTGAATGGATTCCCCAAAATTAAACAGTGCAATTGTTCTTTGTATGAACTCCCATTCAATTGTGTCAAAAGCCTTTCTAAAATCAAGCTGTAATAATATACCAGGAATGTTCTGAAGCTTTGTTTGCTCAAGAATATCATTAATTAACCGAATGTTTTGTCCAATAAATCTTCCTTTAATGAAGCCTGTTTGGTCCGGATTGATTAGAAAAGCTAGAACTTTTTCTAGTCTCTTAGCAATAATTTTTGATGCAATTTTATAGTCTAGGTTTAATAATGTTATGGGGCGCCAATTGGCAAGTGTAGAAAGGTCCGAATCTTCTTTCGGTATAAGTGTAATTACGCCTCGATCTCCGTTGGGAGAGTTACATTTCACCTGCTCTATACGAAGCATTAAAACAGTCGACAAAATCTTGGCCTAGCAGATCAAAAAAACAGTTGTAAAACTCCCAAGTAAATCCATCTTCATCTGGTGATTTCCCACTACTAAATGTACATAGAATATCTTTACAATCCCTAAGAGTGATCTCACCTTCTAATTCACTACTCACCGAGTCCTCAAAATTAGGTAATTCTAAATTTGCAATAAAAGATTTGAATAAAGCATTTTCTACACTAGTAGAAGAAGTATAAAGATCCTTATAAAATATTTCAATTTCCCTTAGTATTTCGTCCTCTTCTGTCACTGAATTACCATCCGGGTGCTTTAACTCGATGATCGTTTTATGGTTATAATTCCATCTCTCTAGGTTGAAAAAGTACTTTGTCGGTTTTTCACCCTGCTCAGTCCATTTTGTTTTAGAACGGATGATTGAGCCCTTGCCCTTATTTTCGTAGATTAGACAAAGTTCATGTTTTAACTGGAAGTATTCCGCTTCTAGATAATTAACCCGGACGCTGTCTGTACTATTAGAAATGAGTTGGTCTAAATCACTCAGTCTCTTTTACGGAGATTTTTCGCCTTGTTTTTGGCATAAGGGATTGTAAGACCTCTCAGTTCCATTTTCCCATTAATTTATTCATGGTAAATTCATGACATATTCAAAGCTTTTTCATGGGATTTTTCATGGCTTTTTTCATGGGGTTTTGCCACGAAAAAGGCATTAAAAAGGCATAAAAAAGGCATGAAAATCCTGTGAATATTTCCATATTCATGGCCCATTAAATTCCTCACATTACATGAAAGTCCTTTAAATACTCCTGAAAAAGCCATGAAAGTTCACTGAAGCAAGATACAGAATTTCATGGTTTTTTTATAGACCATGAAAATAAAGCCTGGTTTTTCATGGTGTTGACTTTAATGGGCTTTTAATGGGTTCAAAAGTTTCATGGCCCATGAATATCCTTTGAATATGGAAATATTCATTGACCATGAAAATTTCTGATGGTTTTCATGGTGTTTTCATGATCAGACACCATCTGGTTCTCTACATTTTTCATGGGGTAGGTAAAGGCCCAGAAGCACCATGAAAATGCCTTTAAAACAAATTTCACTTTTTTCATGGGTAAATCAAGGACACAAATACATGTAACATCAATTTGCCGTTAAACTACCATAAATTATGAATCCTATAAAATGGAACTAAAATAGATACAAGAATGCCCTGTGCTACACAAAAAATATTATGAAGATCAAGAAACAAAAACAAGCAACAATACAAAACTGCACCAAAATACAATGCAATAGATTGGTGACTGATACCAATAGATCAAGCAGCCCACATAAGATTTAAGACGAACAGAAACAATTTTGATTATTTATTTCACTGTTCTCACTAAATTTGCAGGATTTCTCATGTGACAAACATGAGTAGTGACTGCCATTGAAAGCACTCAAATTTACAGTTGTTCAAGTTTCAAAGACTACATTTTCCTGCTAGATGTACATCCCACTTATGATTAAAAAGTCTCAAAGTACCGATCATCAGTCATGTTTGTGAATTGTTTTTCACTTAGCTTTTTAAAAATCATGACATTGCTCTGTTGGTGAATGTCTTCATCGAGCTTTTCTGCTGCAATACCTACAAAAGCACAAAGCAACATTCGATTAAAATCAGATCTTCTCTGGGCGTGGAATACACACTTTAATAGCACAATTATTCATAACAGAAACATATTTTGAGATCGATTTCTATCACAAGTTTAGGTGCTATCTTTTAAATAAGTTTCTAAAACAACTTTAAGCTTCAGCTCAAGCTTATTTTAATTTATGAATAATTGCAATAACAAAGCTTACATTTATGCATGTATGCAGATCAACATCACACTGACTGCTCATTAATTCCGAGGGGATTGTTACAAAAACCTTTATCTTAACTATTACTTTTAAGAAACACACGATTCTTTCTACTCACATTCTCTTTTAGAGGTGAAAGATCTTGATTTTGTTGCTTTTATCATTTCAAGAGGTATAGTTCTTCGGTTCTCAGTTCTTTCAACTGCCTTCGACCGTTGAAATCGCGCGCCTAAAAAGAGCCTTGCATCATGGGATAGATTAACTGGTTCTCAGGGCCTTCTCGTCCAAATCCAAGATGGCGGTGCGTGTAGCCGAATTTCACAAACACACTCGGCTTTTTACGCCATTTAATGGCGTTCTGTTGTCTGGAAAGTAGCCAGGAAACGTTTAAAGAAGCATAATATAATGTTTCCAAGCAATTTTACTAACGAATTTGGGACATTATTGACTTTTATTGAGAGAAAGACGAAGTATAGTCAAGTTGGAACTTGAGGAGTTCGAACGCTCCCGAACACTGTGGCGTGTGCTCCATGAAACTTATGTGGGATTCCATTGCAATATCTTTTCGCTCAACCTTGAGCATTCCAAACGGTAAACTGACTGCTTTGGAAAAATATTTTGTGTGCATATGGTATATCAGCAATAACAACGATGCGAGTTTCCCGCATGGTGGATTTTCAAGATCAAACTAAAAATTAATCAAGCGTACGTGCGATGCATATGTTGCTGTTTGAACATTGTTGTTGGGAATGTAAGTATTTTTAAATTAAGACCAGTAGAGAGTTAAGTGAAAGTTGTATTGCACAATGAAACAGTTATGGTACCTTGAGGTTCTTGAATTTGTGCACTGTTCATAATTGTGCCTGAATTCGGTTTTAACCAGGTGCAAAAAACCACATGTGTACAGCTAAACAATGACTCCCAAACAAGAACAATGCAATGGTTATTCCCTTGTGCACTGGTACAAAAGGACATAGCCCAAAATTCTTTCCTGTTGATCTAAAAGTTTTAAACATCAACCAATGCACATATAAAACATTTATAACTGATACCGCTAGCTACCAAAGGAATACATGTATGCTTCATGACATTGCATTTTTTGATATTTGAGAATCTGATGTTTAATAATGAACCATTAAAATTCTATTCATGATATTTATGATGGATATTCTTTAATTTCTAAGTTAGCAAACACTATTTTAATGGTAAATTAATGGTCATGTTTATCTCGATTTGAATTAAAGTTTCATTTTCAATATACTGTATGCCAGAAATTCGTTCATTCACATCAATTTCCCCTGCCAATTTAATTAAAGAGAATGAATAGAATTAACTGTAATACAGTGGCCTAGCCACTTTAAAACTCAACTATTGTCATTCATCTTGAATGTTCTTTAATTTTTAAGTAGGCCAACATTAATTTAATAAAATATGCCAATATGCCACAGAAAAGAACATTCCGGGCCTACTTCTTTTCATAGACTTCGAAAAGGCTTTTGATTCTCTTGAATGGTCCTTCATATATGACACTCTAAGAACCTTCGGCTTCGGTGCTTCGCTCACTAATTGGGTAAAAACTTTATATAACAATACCGAAAGCTGTGTTCTAAACAATGGCTGGGCTAGCGATTTTTTTGAAATTCAAAGAGGTGTTAGACAAGGCTGCCCACTGTCACCATATCTATTCATTCTATCGGCAGAAATTTTGGCCATCGCGATAAGAAACAATACAAATATAAAGGGAATCTCTGTAAACGATGAGGAAATTAAGATAAGTCAGTACGCCGATGATACAACACTAATTCTTGACGGGTCTCATGAATCTCTCTTTTCATCTCTTGCAATGCTTGATGAATTCAGCAAAGTCTCTGGCCTCAGGCTCAATGACAAAAAAACTGAAGCCCTATGGATCGGTGCAAGTATTGGAAATGACAAAATCGTGCTACCAGGAAAAGAACTCAAATGGCCAAAAAACAAGGTAAAAACCCTAGGGCTATGGATCTCTACAGACCCCGAACTATCTGTTTCTTTAAACTACAGCGAGAAACTTGAGAAAGTTAAGGAAATGTTAGGATGTTGGAAATACCGCAGGCTCACCTTGTTAGGTAAAATCACTGTAATCAAGTCATTAGTAGTCTCTCAACTGGTTTATTTACTCTCTCCCCTTTGCTCAAACCACAATGTCATTAATGAAATTAACAATCTGCTTTATAACTTTCTGTGGAACGGTAAAGGCGACAAGATTAAGCGAAAAGTTATGATAAACGATTTTGGTAATGGTGGCCTAAAAATGATTGACATTATCTCCTTCAATAAATCTCTTAAGACCACCTGGATTAAAAAATATTTAGATAACAGTAACAGCGGAAAATGGAAAATCTTCTTCGATATAGCTCTCGAAAAATATGGCTGCCAAAACTTTTTTTCTTGCAACCTCAGCGCTAGAGACACCTTAGCGACAATAACAACTTCTGATGCCTTTTTAAAAGAAATATTAGTTATTTGGGCAGAAGTTAACTTTGAGCCTGAAATAACATCTAAAGATCGTTTTTTGGACCTGCCACTTTGGTATAACTCCCTTATAAAAATAGCAAACAAGCCAGTCTTTTTTAAAAAATGGTTCACAAAAGGAATTACCATGGTAAAACATCTTCTCGGTCCAGACACAAACACCTTTCTATCGCAAAAAGATTTCTACTCAAAGTATGGATTGGATCCTCGCCCTCTAAGTTTCTACGGATTAATATCGGCGGTAAAGTCCCTTCGGGCTAAATCTAACTTCCGAGATGTACAGAAAACCAACTGCGACCATGTGCCACTCACAACAAAAATTCTACAGGCCCAAAAGGCAACTTCAATAGTATACAATAAACTGATTAGCAACAAAAGTCTAACGCCAGAATTAAGTCAAAATAAATGGCTAGAAGACTGTAACCTACCAATAGAGGTTAATATAAATTGGACCGCTGCCTACGTCTTGGCTAAGAAATGCACCAAGAGTACTAAACTTATTGAATTTCAATTCAAACTCCTACATAGACGCGTGTCAACCAATACCTTCTTAACTAAAATAGGTCTAAAAGATAACGAAAACTGCAGCTTCTGTCACTCCTCCCCAGAGACATTAATTCATCTTTTTTGGTTATGCGACAAAACATCACACTTCTGGAAAGAAGTTATCAAATGGCTAGAAAACGTAAATTTACTGCCTAAAGACTACAACTTATCAAATGCCACTGCTTTGGGGCTGAGGCCAGACAATTCTCAATCTGCACTTTTAATCAACTACTGTCTTCTCTTAGCACGATATCACATATGGCTAACTAAAACAAAGGAAATGTACCCAAACTTAACGTATTTCATATGTCTACTCAAATCTTATCGTGAAATAGAAACAGAAAGTGGAGAAATTAAAAAATGGAAACCTTTTGCGGGATACATATAGGTATGTTTAATATTGTTATGTCCGTGCTGTTTTTTCTTTTTTTTCTTACTTAACTTTATACTCCTAATCTCATGACAGGAACATAGGTTACTGTTTTTTTAAATATCTCAAGTGCAATCACATGCTTTTGCCTTACTTTAACAATCAACGGTACATTGTGTCTTCCTGTAATTATGGTTATTTGCCTTCTTCTTTTCTTTGCCCTGTGGTGTTATTGTAATTGCTAGTAGTTTAAGTAGTGTTTTGTAAGCTGTATTTAGGTATTGTTAAAGACTGTTAGTAGTTTAAGTACTGTAAGCAGTGTTAACCGTGTACTTTTGTTATTGTACTGTAATCGCTGTTTTTTTTTTCTGTATGTATTGTTGCATTTCAATAAAAAAAAAAAAAAAAAAAAAAAAAATTAATTTAATAAAAAATTCATAAACCATGAATTTTTTAATGGTTAATTCATGGCCATAAAATTCTATGATCCAAAAATTTACTTTCATGAGTCATGAAAATGTTTTTCATGAGCCATGAAATTGTAAAGTTTGAAAACTCTTCAATTTCATGGCTCATGAAAACATTTTTCATGAGTCATGAAATTGAACCTTCAATAAATGTTTTTTTTCATGGGTGATGAAAAATTGTGAAAATGCATTTCATGGCATGTTTTCATGGTGCATTGCTATTCGACATGATTTTCAAGGGAAATTCATGACCCATGAAAGTGCCAATTTTAACTTTCATGGGTCATGAAAAATATTTGCCATTTTTTCATAGGAATTTCATGGCCACAGATATGGCCATGAAAATCATTTTTGCGTCTTTCATGGGCCATGAAATCAATTTCATGACCTTTTCAAGGGATTTTAATGGCATTTTAATGGAATGGTGAGTTCATAGTGTGCATTTCAGCCTTTTGTCTTCCTGTTCAGGGTATTTTTCACTAATAGAAGAATAGCTTCCTCTAATCAAATTCACGTATTCTTCATCGTCCAAAAGAGAGTTGTTGAATTTCCATAGCCCTGGGCCTCTTCCATTCTTAGGACACTTAAATTTAAGTTTTACTGCTCTATGATCGGGAGCATTAGAGACCAAAGTTTCTATCTGATCAACCGAGTCAGGGGCGGATCCAGGGGGGTGGATTGGGTGGCTAGCCATCCCCCTTGATCCACCAAAAAAATAAAAATAAACATATTAAAATAGAAAATAAGGACAATGTCCATCCACCTTTCATAGTCAGGCAGCCGTTCAAAGTTAAGGAAGGCCATTTTTCCAAAATAGGAGATTTTCAAAAGGCCTGTTTTATGAACTTCTGGCTTAATGTAACAAAACATGTGTGTATAATTTTAGAACAATTAGATTCCTTTTAACTTTCAAGAGTTGTTTTAGCCTTGCTGGAATGATTTTCTTCTCCATTTACATCTTTTTTAGCGAGTTTTCGTACCGTTTTTTCGCATTGAAGCGATTTCAAAAGCAAGCAAAGTCGCCAAAGTTCCCAGGCCACTTTGCCAAGGGCTAAAAATTTTCACGCATGTGGGTGAGCAAAAAAACGCATATCTGTTCTTTCCTGTAAGTTCCTGGCTTGTCAACTTTAAATTTCAATCACAGTTCATTTCATAAGAAGTAGACGTTTTCTCCGAAATATAACTCAAGGTAAGTTGAAGAAAGAATATTTTGCCAAATTATCAAGGAAAAACAGTGTTTTAATAACTTAATTGACAGCTGTATAAAGCTGCTTAGAATCGCGGAAATCACGTCTAAGAGGCTTCAACTTTTCAAAATTTTCTAAGGGGGGCATGCCCCCAGACCCCCCTAGGGGGAAGGAGGCTTTGGCTTCACTAAATATGGGCCACAGATCCAAAATGATTTGCACTCCACTTTCAAAAAACTTCCTGAAAGCCAGAACCCCCCCCCCCCACCATAAAAAACAAACCGGGGCTTGAACAATATAGTAAACAAAAATATTGGTAAACAGCCACCCCCCTTTGAGAAATCCTGGATCCGCCCCTGCGAGTGGATCAGATGCTGTGGTAGTAGAAAGAAGTCGAGACGCGAGTATAGTTTAAGCGCTTTTGATTCGTACGTGTAGCTTTTTTTATTTGGATTTTTCGCTCTGAAAACATCTACTAAGTCAAATTCCTTCATCATCGTCACCAATTGTTCCCCAGAGGCTGTAAATTTCCATGGGCTTCCACCTTTTTTATCAATAGCTTGTAGTGAAATATTCCAATCACCTCCAATTAGCAGATTTTCAATTATCAGACGGTCGGAAAGGGGGTTTTCCGTGAACCGTGATCGCCTATTTTTAATTCCGGTGAATCGTGAAAGAAAGAATTTATTCCGTGAACGGAAGTACTCCCGTGATTCGTGAAATAACTAATTTATTTCTCGAGATTCGTGAAAATGGTCTATATTTAGCTCATTGTTCGTGAAATATTTAATGTACATAATAGTAACGCATGCCAGGCATGTCAGAACTCGAAAAGGTTCGCGGAACTTGATATGTCAAGGCCAAGCTAAGTCTGTCAACAAAATGTCACGCTCGTCACGTACTTTCAAGGCTACCATTCCTAGACATGTCTGGACGTCACATGATTCGTATGAATAACTACACCGCGCGCTGGAGATGTAATGATATTATGTCATTTAAAATATGGCGAGCGAAAGTGTAATTACGGACAGCGAGGGAAGTGTTTTCCAAGTTTTGGAAGGTGTTGTTTTTTATGTGAATCCAACGACATCTTCCAGCGCAAATAATTCGTTCGTTGGCAACAAAGAGCGTGTGCGATGATGACAATGTGCTGACCTTTCTCTGTGGCGTACAGACCAGTAGTCGAATGGTTAGAGTTGTCCGGCCACAGACGTGAACGGTTTATTGTGTTATGAGACCTATGAAACTACTGGCAAAGATATTGTCCTTGCGCATATGCAGTACATCAAAACATTTCAAGTAATAAAGTGTAATCAGTTCAGTTCGTGTACATTATGGCATTCAGTTGTAAATTTAGTTTTTTAGAGCGTAAAAACAAATTATTTCATGTGTATGCAATAATTCAAACGGTCGAAACGTCAGTTTCATAGTTCATACGCGTGGAAATAAAACCAAACGCTGAATTGTGCGTGATTCGTGAAAAGTCTTTTTTAATTCTCGTGAACCGTGAATTGTTGATTTTAATTCCCGTGAACCGTGCACGACACCCCCCCCCCCCCCCCTTTCCGACCCTCATATCAGTGTTGGACATCAAGAATGTGCTTAAATTATGTAGAAAAGCTTGTTGTTGGCGTAAGTCATTTGGGACATAAACATTACACAAAGAGAGTTTGTTTTCGTTGAAATTCAAATCAATCGAAATGGTTCTGCCTGTTTGGTCTTTGTTAATATTTTTAACGGTGTAGTTTAGTGATGGATTCAATAAAATACACACACCTCTACTGTGTAGTGATCCATGTGAAAAGTAAATGTCACCTCCCCATTCACCTCTCCAAATAATTTCATCTTTCGGTTCAGAATATGTCTCTTGTAAAAAGTATACATCGCAATTTTGGTCTTTTAGAAAACAAAATATGCTTCTGATCTCCTTTTTACACGGTTTCTCAAACCTCTAACATTTAGAGTTAACATATTACATTGCACGATCATGTTTTAGCCGTATAAAAAACACTTGGTAGCGGGAATGTGTGAAGGAAGAGTTAATCATAGATTTCCTATATGTAAATTGAAAAAACACTATAGCAAAAACAAACACAACACGAAATCGCACAACAGGTTTACAGGCGTAGTAACGCCGCGAATTATAATATAAACGAACAACAAACACCCACAACACAACACATATCTGAACAGCAAAATTAATAGCATGCAATTCCTTTATCGAAATTTTGTTATTAACTGCGCTGCGCAGTTCTTGCTCTGCACGGGGTTTATTATTATTATTATTATTTTTTGTTTTGTCGGTGACTAGACCCAGACCTCCAAGCTTGAAGTCACGCGATGTTTAGAAGCTGCAAATCAGTAACAAATGAAAAATTTTTCTCTTTTTTGTCTTTATAATGTCTGTTTAGTGTGAACTATTCGATTTTGAAGCGTGTGGTTCATGGAAAATACTAAATTTCCACGCTTTCAAAGAGAAATATAATTTAGCGGGCCAGAATCTATGAATACGTTGGTGGAAAAGAATGTGCTGACATGACAAGTTTCACTTTCAATCGGCTAGAGCTCAAGTCACGTAATGTTTTAAAGCTATTATAAGCTACCTTTCAAATCTTTGCGAATCCGTCGTTCTTTACTAAACAAATTTATTGCAAAGTATTTCTCTTTTAAGAGTAATCTATTTTTTTGGGGGGGGGGAGGGGCTGTGTGTCACTGAAAGGATTTTAGAGATAAAAAGAAAAATTCCTCTCACAAACATGCCCTGACTTGTACCGCTTACGTCATTCGGTATGCTAGGGAAATACCCTCTGTTCTAAAAACAGCTTCAGCGTCCGCGCGTGGGAATTCGGCCAGAATTTGCATATAAGAAAAATTATTAATATCGGCTAGAACAAGTCAACCATGAAATGTCACACAAAGTTTGTCAGACGCTGCATTTTTACAACCGCCTATTGTAATACGAAAACCGAAATAGGGGCAAAATTTTGAACTGTTGAAGAGGTTCAAAAATAGTACTAACTTTTTAGAAACTTGTACTTTCCTGTTAAAAGCAACTACGATCAACAGCAAAAACAGAAAAAGAGCAAGTGCCATTCCGTGACAATTTGATAACTCAATTAGTTCTTTTTTGTTAAATAACATTTACAAGGAAACAAAATCTTTTGTCGAAACAGTTCTCACAGGAAACAAATACTCTAGGTGTACTGCACTTTAAAGAACTTTCCCGAAGTGATGGGTTTTGATTTGATTTGTTTATTACTTCGTATATCGCTTTTCGTTCAATGACTATTGGCTTTTTCGAGAAAAACAAAAGTATCATGTTACAAAAGTGAGAAAAACAATAGTATCATGTTACAGTGTTTGGCAAAAAGCCAAAAGTATACCGTAACAAACATTCAAAAGTATCACATTACGTTAAAAAGCTAGCAACAAAATAAGTGCCTTTTTAAGCGCTTATTTAAAAACAGAATAAGAACGTGCTATTTTGTGACATTTTAAAAACTATACCATAAAATTCTGGTTATAAGCCCTGGGCTTATACAACTTCATAAGGGTTTTTGGGTGGGCTCATAAGTGGAGGGGCTTATATCCGGGAGGGCTTATAATAGGAATAAAAAAAAACCGTTCCAAAACGGGCCACGGAAGTGTTGATCGAAATACGTTTTAAAGCTAAAAATGCATAATAAAGCAACATTTACCCTTGTTCAGTACTGTAATCCGGTAGAGGGGGGGGGTTCGGGGGCTTATAATCGGATGTATTTTTTTGCTTCCAGGTAGATAGGCCTATAACCGGGGGGGGGGGGGCTTATAAGTGGGGGAGCTTATAACCGGAATTTTATGGTATTAGTTCTTGTTTTTCAATTTAATGATGAAAAAAAAAAGTATTGAATAAAACAGTTCTGACATACAAAGTGCACATAAAAAATATTTGTTTGCAAGCAAATTTCTTGCAAAAAAGTGACTCCATGGGCCTCCATACTTAACCCATTTATTGACATAAACCATCCCAATAGGACAATTCACCCAGTCTCACCCCTATGTTAAGTAGTGCGCTTGGTTGCGTAGTTGAATTCGTCATTTTGAGCGAGCAAATTAATCAAAAGCATGTGTGTCCAGTGTGATTGATACATTGCGTGATGTGCAGAACAAGTACCCAGTAACAGTAGGAGGCACCGCCCTTAAACATTTAACAACAGATAATGCGATTTTGTGTCCAAGTTTTTTATTATTATTTTTATTATTAATATTAATTGAACGCACAATTTGCAGCATGAGTACATGTCATACATGGCTAAGAAGACACAGAAGAGGCAGACAACAATCATATCTCTGAGTGACAGCAATCAGCAAGAACTGGAGAACATCAAACAGCAGAGAGAGCAGATGTTACAAGAGTATCAAGAAAAGAAACAGGGTACAGTATCTACAAAATGCACTCTTTTTTATAAGAATACAGTTTTTCCAACCCAGGCTGAATATTCTTATTTTTCTGCCGATTTTTGGCTGAAATATTCTTATGAACATAATTTTTCTTAGAAAATGGGCAATTCCGGAAAATATCCATACACCATGAACGGCTTTTTGGAATTCCGAGGGCAAGGGGGGGTTCTATGAACTGGAATTCCGAGGGCAAGGGGGGTTTCTTTGAACTGGAATTCTGAAGGCATGGGGGGTACTTACATTTGGAATTCTGAAGGCTTAAAACTTTTAATTTTGTGAACGTTACCAGTTCGTATGAAGCACGACCAAACGACGCGAAACTGATAGGAGAAGCATCCATAGATCTGGCATGTGTTGAAGAAAGCTGATAAAACTTGGGTTGTACATCAAATTCATGAATTTCTTGATGACAAATATCAGATTAATAAAATACGAACAGATTTTTGTTCGCGTATCTACTGTAAACATCCCTTTCGTCGGCCAGATGACGAAAACTCGCATCAGTCCCTTAAATTGCTTCTTTATTTAGAAACGCCTGCTTGATTCTGTACTGTGAGAGAGATTTGGCGCGACAGGATTGGGCGTGACTGCTGACCCTGCAGGCTCAAACTCAATATGGCGGATGTGTCGGAGGACGCGATCGCCCTCGATCGTAATAGAGCGGTTTTCACTTGAGTGTCGAAAGTAAATTGCATTTGCTTTGGTTTTGCATTATTGCGCTCAGTGATTGGCTTAAAAATCTCACGCCACTTTCTCAGCCAATCAGAACTAAAACTAAAACCAATTGTGACTCGCTTGCGCACGTTTTCCCACGCTTCGTGCTAGCTACATGTATTTGCTTCGAGTTTTGATTGGTTCACTGGATTGTCTGTGTCCTTTGTGATTGGCCAGAGTAATTACTTTGGTTTTGGTTTTACGATACTCAATTGAAAACTGCTCTATCTTCCGAGTGTACAAACTTATATCACACAATAATTATTTATATTTTAATGTTCTGTAGCAGTTTGGTGTAATGTAAAATTTCTGTAGGTTGTAGCTGTTGCACAAGGGTAAGCAGAAATCTTTTTTTTCCATTTTTTTCCCACAAAAGTGGAGTGATGTGAAACCGACTGACGTAAAATAACCCAAGTTGGGCTTTTGTGAACACATTTGGTAATTCCAAAGGGTTTTACGAAAAAAAGGGAAATTCCGAGGGGGAGGGGGGGATTACCAATTATGGAATTCTGAGAGCATGGGGGGGTAACGCATTTTGGAATTTCTGAAGGCAAGGGGGGTTAAAATATTGAAGCCGTCCGTCGTGGTGTATGGATATTTTCTGGAATTGCCCAATACTGTTTGACATTTCCGTTTTAGCAAGTATTGGGCACGGGGGGGGGGGGGGTACTTCCATAAATTTTGGATAGGGTGTGCCACCAAGGAAGGTTCTTAAACCCTAGCTGATCCTATTTAAGGATAAAGAAAGTGAAAATTGATACTCTTTTCCAGGCCCAAAACCGGAAAATGACACCCTATTCAAGCGGAGGAGAAGCGTTCCGTGACAACCCAAATAACGGCTAACCGCGCACAGCAAGACACAAATCTTTATAAAATCGCTTTTCTTATACCTGAACAGAAAAATTCATTTCTTAGATATCTTTTTTTCGTTTAGCTGGGCAGACCTCTCAACCTCAAATTAGCACTGGAAATCTGGAGGTTGAGGTAAAAAAATCTGGAGATTTCAGTAAAAACCGGGAGATTGATCAACTGACGGACAAAAATAACTAAGAGTCCTAAAACCAGGCGCTAATCAAATGACTTAATTGTTACTCTGTTTACCGTGAGATTTCTGTTTCTCATGGTGAGATTGAAGTGAAAACCGTGAGTCTCACGACAAAATCGTGAGACTTGAGAGGTCTGGCTGGGCGTTTATTTTAGCTAGTAGAATTTAGGTACCCTATCTAAGGATCACACCGGGAACACATCGCCAAAAGGAGCAAAAATGATACCCTATTTAAGCACCGAGAACCTAAAAAACCATACCCTATCGGGCGGCACATACCTATATAGGCCACATATGGGAGTACCCCCCTGGGGTATTGGGTAATCAATTACAAGTTTTTGGTGTCCAGATCTGTATTGTATTACATTGTGCACATGTACCATTGCTTTTCGTAGTAGCCTAGCCTTTTTGGCTTTAAACAAAGCATTCCTCACAGAGATGAAGTGACCGAAATGAAATACCTGATTTAGTTTGTTTCAACTAAAAACTATATTCTTTCAAAATCTCAGCCTCGGGTTTATTCTTAAAATATTCTTAAAAATTCCCAAATTTCAGCCTCGATATTCTTATTAACTAAATTCTTATAAAAATAAAAAGAGTGTATACCTAGATTTCTTGTTAATTTTTGTCCTCAGGAAACATTGAAAAAGAGGAAATTTAACTTATAATAATTACTTTGATTTGTTTCTTTTGCTCAAGTTATCCTTCAGGGTTTTTTTTAATATTTTGTTATATACATGTACATATATACTATACCTGCCAACTCTCACGCCTTAGGCTTGAGTCTCAAGCCTGTGAGTTGATAATTGATCTCATGCTTACTCACACTTATGAACCAATTTCTCACATGCCTAGTAGAAAAGTGTGAGTTATTACAACCATAACTGACACACTTGCCAAAAAAATGTAAACTCAAAATTTTGAAAACTCCATATAAAATGAGTAAATAACGATACTAATTTCCCTGAAATCTCAGCCAAGTTTTGACAAGAAATGCATTGGGAACGCGGTCAGTGTTCAGCAATTTAAACACGTCCTGGGACTGGAATAGAGATACGTTTGGAACATCGAAATACTTCAGATATATATTTTAAAATCTATGAATATGATCATGTTGTCCTGGGTCTGCACTCAATAAATCTCTGCCTTGGCAAGAAAAGTTGGCAGGTATGCATCTCGAGACCACAGCAAATTTTGTATATCCGTCATAATGCAATTTGGAAACTTGTAAAAAAAAACTTATAATGCAATTGAAGGGCATATAATAATGACTGGCCTGGATTGGATGATCATTGGATCCAAACAGTCATGGGGAAACAAAACACACTGTTTCTATAAATTGAGTGCTTCCACTAACTGAGTGTCTACTGTTAACAAGAGCCTGCCAGCACATTTAATTATTATAATATTGTTATAATAATGTAAAAGGAATATTGTTATTCCTTTTACATTGTATTTTCCCATTATTTTCCTTGTCCTTATTTTGATCCCTTCCTCAAATGTCCTTGCCACTTTCATAATTAGAGGAAAAAAAGTAAATCTCCAAAGTTTGGATGTCATTAAAATGGCCAAGATGTATATGTTGAGAGCAATACATACATGAAGGGTCCGTAGTATTTTCCTCTGCTCTTGAGCAAGAAGTATAATATGTTAGGAGAATAGCCCAAAGCTGGCACTGTACGAGCGAAAACTGGCTTCTGTACGTAGCTATATAACTTGCCTTAAGCTCCAGCTTTGGAACCTGTAGCCATCTTTCTTTTTTGTGCACACGATGTTTTGCTTTTTGTTAATGTTGTCATCCAGAAGAAAGAAAAAAGAAACTTTTTAGTCATTTACTATTAAATAATAACTTTGATGAATGAAGAACAAAATAGCAGCTAATGTCGTTTGGTGTTGTCACTACCCAAAAACCAGAAAAGTGATTTTGATTGGTTGAATTAAAAATAATACAGTCACATAATTATGTGTAATTATGAGTGAAAAATTAATTTATTAGTTATTTACTTTGAATGAAACTGTTTCATTTTTCTTACGAAGGCAGAATCATTATGGAAAGCTGGTAGGTTTTAAGTAAGCGGGGGTCATCGCTTTAACACTGTGTTTGTCTAATTGAATTTTCTTGTTTTGTCAACAACCCGCTTGACACTTTTCAACAAGTGGTTTCTGAACTCAGTGTCCATGGTCAAGTAGTATATATTTGTACTGAATTCCTTTACTCTGTAACTCCCTAAATGGGTTAATTCAAGTTAAAACGAATCAAGTTACTAAGAGTGTACTTGTTTGAGTAATAGTTAAGCAAATCAGATCAGATTGAATCAAGGCAGACTGGTGTAAAGAATATAGCATGCAGTCAATTAAAATTTCATGTCAGTTTATATTTTACTACTAAACCAATTTTAAACCCCAGGCCTGCAGTAATCCTTTATTGAAGCCATTTTTCTTTCACAAAGCGATAGTCTCAACAGAGACTTTTCCACACAAATTAAAGCAAAGTGTAGTGACATCACCAGACGGCATTTGCAACTATTTTGTTCAGACATCTCTTCTTGGGAGTAAGCGACCAGAGGAAGACATCTGAAATTCAGGCTATTATGTAGTAAATGACTGAACAGCATGAAGTGGATGTATTTAAATGTTTTTTTTTTTAATTTAAGACATCCTTACTTAGCCTATGTCTCTTTCAGGTAAAAAATAATAAGGGACTAACAAGAATTATATACATGTACCACTGATAATTATGGTATTTGTTATTTTTCCTGATGTGTTAACAGCTTTGAAACAGCTTACGCTTGAAAAAGAGGCTGAACTTGCCTTGACAAATAATGAACTGGCAGAATTGGAAGAGTATCAGGTACATCCTGTAATAATGTTTAATTCTAATATTGATACTGATTATATTTTTAGAGGACAATATAACACTTCACTCTGAACAATACAATACCCACAACACACATGTTTTGCAGGATGACCTCAATAAAATCAGTTTTTGGAGACTGGGTCCTAGAGAAAGCCTGACTACTGGTTACCAAAAATATTTTAATCAGACAGAAACTATGGCTGCCTTGATTGGTCAAAAACCTGTGGATTTATGGTTCATCCCCACTTACCCATTCATTTTAATTATTGTTGGTATTAAAAATGAATCAGTGAGTCAATCTACAGTAGTCAGGTACACAGGAGCCTAAAATGTAAAAGTCGACCACAAGCATTTTTGTCTGATTTTTGGCAGCAACAGTGTAAGTCAATTTTACTCATAAAACGTTGGAATTTATAACTCCTAAAACAAAATTGTTTGTGTTTCATTCCCATACAACCCCTTAAACATTGATTCTTCTCAGAGTACTGTGGCTCTTACACCTTGAGCTCACAGCGGGTAGTAAAACTAATGAATTCAAAATAACAGGAGGTTGCTACTTACTCTTATGGCAGATAACGTCAAGACATTTTTTATTAAAAAAAATCGATGAGCATGTAAGAACTGGAAACAAGGCCTGAATCCTGTGCAGAGGCAGCGAAGGAGATAAAGATGCTTAGAAATGAGGACGGAAAGCTCACCTTTAAGCCTGGAGAGAGCAGGACTGCGCAACTGACCAGCAGAATGTTTTTATGGCAAGCAGCTGCGCAGCGCTATACGGGTATTGACCCTGAGGATTTCACTAAGAAAGACATTCACCGTGCTGACGGCGTTGCCCTTGGACACTCTCAAAAGTTGGTGTTGGATGACATGGACAATCAAAGCCATCAATTTTTGTCTCATGTTCATTTGCGACCTTGTTAAAACCAACAAAATCGGCCAACTCAAACTAGTAGTCCTGAAAGAAATCTGCAAGCAGCTACATCTGACGACAAGCGAACCGTTATCAAGAAAAGACTTCATCGAGGCCATTGAAGCAGTTTCCGAATTTAGGTTTTTTTTTTGTTTTTTTTTTTTTTAAAAAAAAAAAAAAAAAAATTTTTTTTTTTAAACAAAAAAAAAAAAAAAATTAATAAATAAAAAAAAAAAAAAAAAAAAAAAAAAAAAAAAAAAAAAAAAAAAAAAAAAAAAAAAAAAAAAAAAAAAAAATAAATAAAAATAATAATTTGAAAAAAAAAAATTAAAAAAATATAAAATTCAAAACAACCACCCCTCCTAAAAAAACTACATCGAGCCTCCTTAACTAATAGCTTATAGCTGATAACTAATAACTGATAATTATGGCACAAAGGATGTTGAAGGGAGATTTGGGTTGGGTGGGGGTGGTGGACGACACTGCCAAAGAACCTACAACATCAGCTTAATTGTTTCTAGAGCACCTATGTCACTTTTTGTAACCCCATCGACTCCATCAAGGCTTGTGAGCTAGGTACACAGAGTCTCACTTCTTCTTAACTGCCTTCTTAAAACCTAGACATACCTTGCTGCTCTCTTTTGAAAGTGAAAGACACTTGCTTCCATATTTTGTTGAATTCATCTGGTTTGGGCTCATCAGACAGAACCGCCAAGGATTGGAATCTATTTCTAAGTTGAGTGATGAAGTCATTCTTCACTGATGGCAAGTTGTCTGTGTTGCCGCACTGGCTGCATGGTGGCTTTCGACCAGTGCTTCTTAGCTTCAGCTTAACATACACCATGACAAGGTGATGGTCTCTGCCAACATCTGCTCCTCTTCTCACCTTAACATCCAGAAGTGAGCATCGTAATGTGTCCTAATGTGCAAAGTGGTCAATCTGTTTCCGATCTCTACCGTTAGGAGAGCACCATGTTTGCTTGTGAATATCACGGTGTGGGAAGATTTTTCCTCCAATGACCAGGTTGTATGCTGCACACAGTTCGGCAAGACGTTGTCCATTAATATTTTCATTCATAGTACCACAGCCTTCCTTTCCCATTGCTCTGTCATATACTAGCTCGAATTATCACTTCCCACCTTCACATTAATGGCACTCGTTATACGGCAGTTTCTTCAGTTCTGCTTGCAGTTGTGAATAGAAGCTGTCTTTCATGGTGTCTTCACAGTTGTTTGTTGGTGCATAACATTGGACAAGGGACAGGTGAACATGCTTCCCCTTCATTGCGTTCGACGGTAGGAGAACGCATCCTAATCTTGCGGTGGCCTGTGGCCCCGTGGTTGTCCTGTGAACGCACAAGCGAAAGTGGTTCTATGTGTCGTATTATGTATGTTGGTATGTGGCAAGGTGGCCTCGATCTCATGTGATTAGACATAAGAAAGCAATTAATTGCGACACAGCAACGTCAACAAAGACAGCGCGCGCAAAAACAATTCATGAAGCAGATAACGCTAGACTGTAAAAAAAATTTGTGTTCGACGGTAGGAGAAAAAATCCTAATCTTGTGGTGGCATGTGGTCCCGTGGCTGTCCAGTGAAAGTTGTTTTACGTTTCGTTCTATGAATCTTGCTATGTGGCAGGTTGGCTAATTAATGACGTTGCAGTTTCTTTGCAAGAGACCCTGGGAACGAGATTGATTATTTTCTTAGGTTTGCGTTTTCGAGTTTGCCCTGTAAGTTGTGCTGAAAAATAAACGTTTCAGCAGTCCTCCTTTTACAGTAGTAAAAAAATTGCTGTGCTGCCTCGTGCGCTGTTGGATTGAGATTGTTTCTCTGATAGTTTCAAGTGATGTTGGATGCGCGCTTTACTGATGTTGCATGCGCGGTCGTTTTAAATTTGTATGACGATATAAACAGTCGTGTAACTCTGATTACGTTTGCTAGCCTTATCTTGGGTACCTATCTTGGGTCGAACGCACTCCCCTAATCTCTGCAATATAAGCAATAGCACCTCATTTCACCTGTAACTTGTACCAGTTTCCCATTTGATACAGGGTTCGCACATTCCCAAAACCTATTCTGGCCTAGTCTTGGTGCCTAGGACTTTTTTATAATCCTGTCAGTGGCTTAACTTCCTTGCGGATTTCACCACTGCCATTCATCCGTGCCATTTGAGGTGACTTCCAAAGGCCACGACACACAGTTGTGGTTGTATCCTCTGTTGTTGTTGTTGACCCTATGCCAAATTCCCAACCTGGAGGGATCACTTTTTGTCAGGACCCTATATCCTTCGACCTGTCTTGCATGGGTGGCCCTACCAGGAGTACTTTGTAGATTTCCAAGACTCCAGCCAGCGTTATGCTCTCCGACACTCAAACCACCCTACCACGATAAGGTAGTAATCCCATAAGGGTGGGTTAATAACAACAGTCTATCCCATAATACTTGTCATATGCAGCCAGAGGTAGCCCAACAGACACTTCACTAATCTTATGTGTGACATAACAATTGACGTTTTTGTTCCTAGACTCTTCAGCGTGATCAGAAGGCAGAGATCACACGTCTGGAGCAGGAAGTTCACACCATGAGAGGAAAACACTCTGAGGCAATTCAGAAACTTAAATCTCAATTCCTTCGAGAGAAAAGAAGTTATCAAAAGGAATCTGATACAAAGATACATGAGATGGCTCAACAAGCATCACAGGTGTGTGTTAAAAAGTTTGAAACTGCTTAGTTTGTGAATGATTGCAAGTAGACCCCACAAGCTTGTAGCTTCTTATCTTTCATCGTGTATAAAAAAAGGTTGTATGTATGTATGTATGTATGTATGTATGTATGTATGTATGTATGTATGTATGTATGCTTGCTTGCTTGCTTGCTTGCTTGCTTGCTTGCTTGCTTCAAGCTTGCATGCATGCATGCATGCATTTTTTTTGCATTTTGTTTTAAACTGGCATGGAACGTCCGTTTTAACTGAAATGTAGATAACATCAAATCCATTTTTCTCTGGCGGGGTCAGCTTGAGAGCTAAAGTTTTGGTTGGTTTTTGTGAGCTGTACTCAAACTGTTACCATGTTATGAGATCTCTGTGGTAACTTTCTTTTTACCTGTATTGCTCGAATGTTAGGCGGAAACCTTCTTAATCACCGTATTATTGCAGTTGTTGAAAAGGGGTCACAAAACAGACTCACTTAACCCGCTTTACCTTTCTATGTACTACAGAACTGTCACTATTTTGGAATTCCTTCCAACTTCTTAATTCTTGCTGCCTTTCAAACACTCCCTTCACTAACACACCTATCGTGATAGCTTACTATTAGTTTTCTTTTGACTGTTTTATTCATGACGATTGCAAGTTTGACGTTGGCTGTATCTCATGTTGACTGAACAAGAATGGAGTGCTTGTTTGCTTGCTTGATTGTTGTTTTTGTATATGACAAATGAACAGGAACATCCAAAATAACAGCAGAGCTGAACATAATATACTGTACAAGTCAAAAAGGCGCTCTTCCTGTGACCAACTTAGCGCAAAGTCTATCAAATTCACTGAAGTAAAGGACAAAAGAAACTGTGCATGAATGGAGAGAAAGAGATTGATCTTCGCAGATAATTCCCATGTCTGTGTTTGAAAAAAATGCTGCTTCGTCTAATATTATCTAAAGCTTTGTGCTGCTAATAATAATATGAGGTAACAAACTCTTTCAAATACGCTAAGCCCACTTTTATTGTGAAAATCTGTTTGTACTTTATGAACGAAGGTATGTCAGTTTTCAGGTATTCTTGTAAATTTCATTCTGTTTAGCTTAAGGTTGCTCCACCCAGTATTTGTGTAGGAGCACCTTCCACCTTTGAACCTCTCATTCCTATAAACAGCTTGATTTCAATTACATATCCATTATAACACATGGATTACATATAGACTGAACATCAGTATAGTACCAATTTTTTGGAGTTCGGAATGAATATCAGGTGACAATGATGTCACACTTGTTTTAGGTCTTAATCAAATTTTAGCCCCTATCCACATTTTCCGTTTGGAAATCCCGTTCTACGCTACTTATACCTTGGCAGTGTTTGCCTTCTGCTAAGTGAAGTTTAATAGGACGTTTACAAATGTACAAGAGGAATTTTGAAAGATTTTGTGAATTTCTATAAAAAGAGTATAATTTATGGGTAAACTAAAGATAATGGCCTTCAGATAAACAAATTTCCTACTTCTTGGATGTTTACTTAAACAATTTTACTATTCTGCATTAACAAATGTCCCGTACTAATCCAAACCGCTAGATGCAGGTAGACTTTCGCGATTTCGAAAAACATGAAAATATGTGAATCAGAATGAAACATACATAAACACTACGTGGTATGCAAATTTTATAAAAGAAAAGGCTGAAGATCTCGTATAACAACATTGAAATTTGTTCTTCAGAAAGTAAGAACCTATTAGGAACCTAATTAGCCTAAATTTGTGTTAATAACCTTTTATGTAAGAACCTGTTTAGGCTAACCTGAAAAACAATAGGTTCTTACTCACGGGTTTTTACTGTAACGGTTGCAGCTATTTCAGATAAAGTCTGCAAAAAAAGAATCCTAACTCCTAGCTCTGTTTTGTTTTCGTTTGTTTCCTTAGGAAGCGAAACAATGTTTAGACGAACACACACGTAGGATCAAAGACGAAAACCGAGTGTTGCGTAAAGAGCTTTTACAACTCATTAGGCAAACAAGATCTCTCCATGAACATCGCCAAGAACTAGAAGAACAGCATAAAACACTGTTACGTGAAGTGCAATACAGTAGAGACCTCAAGAAACTCAGGGGCTCCAGGCAAAACAGACTTTATCACAACTTTGGAATACGTACAGAGACAGACGAGATGGGCGACTATAAGACATAATTATTTAAACTTTTGTGACTATCAGAGGCAGGATGCAAATCGTTACTTGAAAGGGTGTTGTAGTTTTTTCTTCATTTTTAAAATATTCCCAATATTGAATATTAGGTACTCGGTAAACAAACCCCTTCAGGCGGCTGGTATTTTGGAGTTTATGACCGACGCTGGAAGATTTGCGAGAAAGCGAAGCTTTGAGGGCAACCATGAAATTTTGAGGAGATTCCTTTAGCCGAACGTGTTATCCTCCAGTATACCAGCAAGCCAGAAAGGAATTCATTTTCTTCATTGGCCCTCGATTAATTTCTACCGCGCGCTTTGTCAAGGTAAAAGGGGAAAAAACAGTGATAATCACAGCGTATTTTCGGTTGAAATAAATGCAAGACATTTGGTTAACGTAATTTTTTAACGCTATGATTTGAATAAAGCGTTGAACCTGATATGACTTTGTGTGTACTTCTCTATAAAATAGGGCGAGGGTGTCTAATTTTATCTATACAATAACCGAGTGAATTATATTCTGTCGCTCTCACTGGTCAAGAGCTGTGGTCTGATTAAGAATTGGTTCATGCTTAGCGTGCGTATATGGGCATTTCCACCGTTACGGACATTACACTCAGACAACATTTTTTAAGTTTGGACTTCTGCTCTGCACAGGGCATGTATGGTTTTGCTGTTTATTGTTAAACACGTTGTACCTTAGTCCCCTCTCTTCCTTGGCAGGATTAAAATAGGAGTTACTAGTTTTAGATTTTTTTTATTATTATTCATTTCGGTACACACATAGAGAAGAAAAAAAATAAAAAACCTAGAGATACGGTAACAATACTTCTTAAATTACAAGACAACATGGTTGTTAGAATACAGTACAGTGACATACAGTGAATTACTTAATACATTACTAGCGGTATCTGGCGTCGATGCATTATTTCATAAAATAAAATTATATACTTGGAGCGGAATTACATTAACAGCAGCGGTTAACACTAGTATTTACAGTATTTATTTATTTCTTTATTCATTTTTTTTACAACCATTGATTTATTGACAATGTTTTTAAAATTCTAATGCAAAATTACTACGTTCTTAGAGGTAGCTCAAAGTATCACCTACGTCACTAAAATAAGAATACATACATAAACAGGAACGCTAAGCGTGCAGGAGTTATTTTTTCGATTTATGGGGTGGTTTGGGGTGAAATTGGGCGATTGTCCTGTTGGGATGGTTTATGTCATGAGTTGGGCTATTTGTGTATGGCGGCCCACGGAGTCACTTTTTGCACAAAAAAAATTACATGCATTTTGATACATCAGAACTGTTTTATTTAATACGAAAATTTTCATCATTTATTGAAAAACAAAAAACTAACTCAATTATCAAAATGGCACGTTCTTATTCTGTTTAAAGCGGTCATTTTGTTGCTAGCTTTGTAGCAACCGTAACGTGTTACTTTTGTTTGTTAGGGAATACTTTTGGCTTTTTGCCAAACACTGTAACACGATACCGTTGTTTTTCTCACTTTTGTAACATGATACCTTTGGGTTTTTTAAACGAATGTAACACGATACCCTTGTTTTTCTCGAAAAAGCCACGTCTCCTTATAGTCATTGAACGAAAAGTACTGTAATAAACGAAGTAATAAACGAATCAAATCAAAAACAATCTCTTCGGGAAAGTTCTTTAAAGCGCAGTACACCTGGAAAATTTGTTTCCCGTCAGAACTGTTCAACAAAGATTTTGGTTCATTCACAACGTAAATTTTATTCAACAAACAAGAACTAATTGAGTTTTCAAATTGTCACGGAATGGCACGCTCTTTTTCTGTTTTAGCTATCGATCGAAGTTGCTTTTAACAGCAAAGTACATACTTGTACCGGTTCATTAAGGTGACTCGATCGAAATAAATGACGTGCCGTATGCCAGTCAAAATTTTCTAATAACTTCGCCATTTCTGACTCGATTTCCCTGCAACTTTTGCATTTTACTCGAATTTATCGTAGATTAACACGGACGTCAATATATCGATGTAGTGATTACGAGTTTTGCGCGATGTTACTTTTATTGAACACACCTATTTGGATAAAACTGCTATTTACAGAAAACTGAGCGCTAAGATTTCGTTTAAACTACTGCAATTATCTTATTATAACATCTTATTATGACTCTAAGATTCCGAAAAATCGTCGGAACAGAAACCTCAATACAATTTGATCATCAAAATATTAATCTCGGGCAAACTTCGAGACTTGAAACGCTCCAGCACTTCCACATCTCGCCCAAAAGTACCATAACCGAAGACAAAGAAAGTTCAGTGCATCAGTTTTGTTAGCTCCAAATCTTATTCCGCTATTTGCAACGATGAAAAAGTTTGAGCAAATATTATTAACTCACCATTTGCGTCAAAATGTAGTAAGGTTTCCAAGTTTACGTTGTTTTAAATTACATGAAAACTAACCGTCGGAGAATGAAGTTTTCAGAAAAATCCCGTTTTAATGTGAAATAGGCGCTTTTAAATTGTTTCTAAGTATCTGAGCGCAGTTATTCAAAATTAAAAATAAATATTTAAACCATCAAAGAACATTAACTGAAAGCGAGAGAGTTCTTGCTTTAATTGGTTAAAATATATCGACTGCCGATTGTAGGAAACTACAAGAAATAACAAAAAAATTCATTCTTGATTTTCTCTAAAACGCTCTAACAAATTTTTCTAAAAATTTGTCTACAGGTAGTCAATCCACTATAATTAAACATGTCAAATCAAAGGCGCTTTGTTAGCCCACTCGTGAATGAGAATACTAAATGTATTGGTGTAGAGCTATGAAATGATTCTGTCTTTTTGTGAGCGGCATGTTAGTATAGAAGTTGTTTGAAGGGAGATATGATCACGTTGGTTCCTTGTGTTTACAGCGGACGCGGGTACCGGTAATCCATTCAAAAGCCTTCGTTATATAACACTAATTTCTACCATAAGTGCAAGCTTGCTAACGCGTTGTGTAGTGGTAATGCGTTGGCCCTCCAGTCCAGCGGCCCGGGTTCGATTCTCAGCGGGGACGATTAATTTTTTTTTTTTTTACGACAATCTATTTTACAATTTTATACGACGTCTTTTTTTTTCTTTCTCCTTTTTTTTATGAATCTATTAGAGATGCAAATCAAGTACTATACAGTATATTATTAAAAGGCAACAAAATTCGTCAGTTTTGCGAGCTTTTTTACGATAAATTATTTACTACGTATCATGACTATCGATTATCATACAATACGCTTGAAACTATAAAACATTCAGAGACTGCTAAAATTGGACTTTATTCATACAATTGTCCTGAAATCAACCTTTTAAGGCTTTTAATACCCAACACAGTCGCAGTCCACAGTTCGTGCCTGGAAAATCTAAAAATTCCATCAAAACACGGAATATCAGTTCAGTGCTTCGAAGATTTTCACATTTTCTGTAAGATTATTTCTTCTTTTTGTCATGTGAAATTCTTAAGAGCTATAAATCGAGCCATTCGAAGAAGCTTTTATACATACAAGCCATTAAACTTTGAACCTACGGTATCGGTCAGCGGGCTAACAACAACACAAAGAAATCTATATGCTAATATTTAGCCCAAATGATCAGTACGCCGAAGTGGTCAAGCGGTTAGGGGTTTGTTCTTCAAATCATAGTTGATGTAAGGAGTCGCCAGTTCAAATCTCATAAGTGTGAAACAAAAAGTTTAAGAAAAAAACAAGGAAAATTAATTTATAATTTAATGCATAAATTATTATTCATAAATTAAAGTTAACAGCCCATAATTTAATGCATAAATTATTATTCATAAATCAAAGTTAACAGCCCATCGACCGACCGACCGACCGACTGACCGAGTGAAAATTTGCATATCACTTTCCATAACCATACTCGTTTCATTACATTCACGAGTAAAAATGAATATGAAGAGTCAATCTAGATTTCGAAAAAATCAAGCTTGTTTGAAAACAAAAGAAAGCGACAATCGTTGCTATGGTAACCTTTGTGACGAAGTGACCAGTGAAAAATTTAACTTTGGTGATATTTGATCATTATGGTGTATTTTTGCAGATTATTGTCATTTTCAAAACAACCACCCCAGGGCTAAAAAAACTACATCGAGCCTTCTTAAGTATATTCAATTGATTTGAAAGTGATGCTGCTTGGTCTTTAGGCATATGGGGGAGTAGAGTATTTTTTCACACATCTCAATGATAGTTTGCCAAGGCAATACCTTCAAATTCCGCATGATTTCCTCAGCCATCGAGGCATCAACGGTTGTCCAGCATTCAGACTGTTTAGAGCAAATCATAAAGATCAATTAAGATTTTTTTTTAAATGAGAACAATACTATTTTTTTAAGCTTTTTAATTTTGAGAAAAAAAAATTGAAACAACATAATTTTGAATAGGTATGTTTATCATTATCTCTATATAAAAATTGTATGAGCAGATCTTGATACTCACAACATCATTTAGGAGTCTGAAGATATTACCCTGTCCAGGGTTCTGGACAGAATTTGGGACAGTGCTCTGGACAGGGTTTTGAACAGCCGAGTGCTTGGAGCAGGGCTGGAGGAAGAGTTAGGGACAGGGTTGAAGGCAAGGTTGGTGACAGGGCGGGAGGCAGGGTTGGAGACAGGAATGGAGGCAGGGTTAAGGACAGGGCTGGAGGCAGGGTTGGGGACAAAGCTGGGAAAAGGGGTGGGTACAGAATGTTGCATGGGACTCTGCATGGGGCTCTCTGAAGAGACAGGTGGCACGGTAAAAGGAGTGGAATGTGACCTGGTTGTTTGGGCAAATAGGGTGGATGTTGTGTGAGGAATTACAGAGCTGGCTGGCACTTTTTCGTCGTCACATTCATCATTTCCATTAGCATCTTCCCCTTGCTTCCAGTCTCGGAAATGTTCCATTTTTACCACAAGCTCCTCCAGCTTAGGCAGTGGATTGTTGTTCACATCTCAAAATGGAATGTGAACGGGCCACCATGCTGGTTTGGCAGAGGGTTTCCCCCAGTTAGGTTTTTGCCTCCCTGTAAACAACAAGACAAATTTATAGAAAGCAAAATTACAAGCGAAGAAGGGTTTGCTCAGAAAAAAAATTTCAGCTCATAATTTGACCTGGGCTTACCAAAAAGCGGACTTTAGCAAAATCAAGCCGAAACGTTCAGAGAGGCCTGCAAAACTATTTGCAGCCTTTTTCAAGGCAATAGCTGACCAAATGACGGTCTGTTCAAAAATCGCGCCGAATCGCTCAGAAACGCCTGTAACCGTTTTTCTCACAGAGTGAAAACCGTTTGCAGCCAATTTCAAGAAGTTTGCTCAGAAAAAAAATTTCAGCTCATAATTTGACCTGGGCTCACCAAAAAGCGGACTTTAGCAAAATCGAGCAGAAACGCTCAGAGAGGGGTGCAAAAGTATTTGCAGCCTTTTTCAAGGAAATAGCTGACCAAATAACGGCCTGTTGAAAAATCGTGCCGTATCACTCAGAAACGCCTATGACCGTTTTTCCCCAAAGTGAAAACAGTTTGCAGCCAATATCAAGATGGTTGCTCAGAAAAAAAAATTCAGCTCATAATTCGATCTGGGCTCACCAAAAAGCGAACTTTAGCAAAATCGAGCAGAAACGCTCAGAGAGGCGTGCAAAACTATTTCCAGCCTTTTTCAAGGCAATAGCTGACCAAATGACGGCCTGTTGAAAAATCGCGCCGAATCACTCAGAAACGCCTGTAACCGTTTTCTCCCAGAGTGAAAACCGCGTGAAACCATTTTCAAGAAGTTTGCTCAGAAAAAAATTTCAGCTCATAATTTGACCTAGGCTCACCAAAAAAGCGGACTTTTGCAAAGTCGAGCCAAAACGCTCAGAAACGCCTGTAAGCGTTTTTCCCCCAGAGTGAAAACCGTTTGCAGCCATTTTCAAGAAGTTTGGTAAGAAAAAAGGTTTTGTTGTTAAAGTGCAATAGTTTTGTGTTTTGGTTTTTGTGTTTATTTCCTGGATTTGAGAAGTGGTTTGGGTTCCGTTTACCGCGTCGTATCTATTTTCCCCCGAACCGTTTGCGCCAATTTCAAGATCGTTGCTCCAAAAAATTCAGCTCATAATTTGACCTGGGCTCACCAAAAAGCGGACTTTAGCAAAGTGGAGCCGAAACGCTCAGAGAGGCGTACAAAACTATTTGCAGGCTTTTTCAAGGCAATAGTTGAACAAATGGCGGCCTGTTGAAAAATCGTGCCGAAACGCTTAGATACTCCTGCTAGTGTTTTTCCCCCAGAGTGAAAACCGTTGTCAGCCAATTTCAAGAATTTTGCTCAGAAAAAAAATTTCAGCTCATAATTTGACCTCATAATTTCACCAAAAAGCGGACTTTAGAATAGTCGAGCCGAAACGCTCAGAGAGGCGTACAAAACTATTTGCAGCCTTTTTCAAGGCAATAGCTGACCAAATGGCGGCCTGTTGAAAAATTGCACCGAATCGCTTAGAAACGCCTGTAACCGTTTTTCCCACAGAGTGAAAACCGTTTTATTTGCAGCCAATTTCAAGAAGTTTACTCAGGAAAAAAAAGCTTCAGCTCATAATTTGACCTGGGCTCACCAAAAAGCTGATTTTAGCAAAGTCGAGCCGAAACGCTCAGAGAGGCGTACAAAACTATTTGCAGGCTTTTTCAAGGCAATAGCAGACCAAATGGCGGCCTGTTGAAAAATCGGGTTGAAACGCTTAGAAACGCCTGCAAGCGCTCAAGATGGTTGCTCAGAAAGAACTTTCAGCTCATAATTTAAACTGGGCTCACCAAAGAGCGGACTTTAGCAAAGTCGAGCAGAAACGCTCAGAGAGGCGTGCAAAACCATTTGCAGCGTTTTTCAATTCAATAGCTGAACAAATGACGGCCTGTTGAAAAATCGCGCCGAATGGCTCAGAAACGCCTGTAACCGTTTTTCCCACACAGTGAAGACCGTTGCAGCCAATTTCAAGATGGTTGCTCAGGAAAAAAAAAATTTCAGCTCATAATTTGACCTGGGCTCACCAAAAAGCGGACTTTAGCAAAGTGGAGCCGAAACGCTCAGAGAGGCGTACAAAACTATTTGCAGGCTTTTTCAAGGCAATAGTTGAACAAATGGCGGCCTGTTGAAAAATCGTGCCGAAACGCTTAGAAACTGCTGCAAGCGTTTTTCCTCCAGAATGAAAACAGTTTGCAGCCAATTTCAAGATGGTTGCTCAGGAAAAAAATTTCAGCTCATAATTTGACCTGGGCTCACCAAAAAGCGGACTTTAGCAAAGTCGAGCCACAACGCTCAGAGAGGCGTGCAAAGCCATTTGCAGCGTTTTTGAAGGCAATAGCTGACCAAATGACCGCCTGTTGAAAAATCGCGCCGAATCGCTTAGAAACGCCTCTAACCGTTTTTCCCACAGAGTGAAAATCGTTTGCAGCCAATTTAAAGATGGTTGGTCAGAATAATTTGACCTCATAATTTGACCTGAGCTCACCAAAAACCGGACCTTAGAGAAGTCGAGCCAAAACGCTCAAAGAGTCGTGGAAAACTATTTGCAGCGTTTTTCAAGGCAATAGCTGACCAAATGACGGCCTGTTGAAAAATCGCTCCGAATCGTTTAGAAACGCCTGTAACCGTTTTTCCCACAGAGTGAAAACCGTTTGCAGCCAATTTCAAGAAGTTTACTCAAAACAAAAAGCTTCCGCTCATAATTTGACCTGGGCTCACCAAAAAGCGGATTTTAGCAAAGTCGAGCCGAAACGCTCAGAGAGGCGTACAAAACTATTTGCAGGCTTTTTCAAGGCAATAGCAGACCAAATGGCGGCCTGTTGAAAAAATCGGGCCGAAACGCTTAAAAAACGCCTGCAAGCGCTCAAGATGGTTGCTCAGAAAAATCTTTCAGCTCATAATTTAACCTGGACTCACCAAAAAGCGAACTTTAGCGAAATCGAGCAGAGCCGTTCAAAACCATTTGCATCGTTTCTCAATTCAATAGCTGAACAAATGACGGCCTGTTGAAAAATTGCGCCGAATGGCTCAGAAACGTCTGCAACCGTTTTTCCCAGAGAGTGAAGACCGTTTGCAGCCAATTTCAAGACGTTCGCTCAGAAAAAAATTGAAGCTTATAATTTGACCTGGGCTCACCAAAAAGCGGACTTTAGCAAAGTGGAGCCACAACGCTCAGAGAGGCGTACAAAACTATTTGCAGGCTTTTTCAAGGCACTAGCTGACCAAATGGCGGCCTGTTGAAAAATCGGGCCGAAACGCTTAGAAACGCCTGCAAGCGTTCAAGATGGTTGCTCAGAAAAAACTTTCAGCTCATAATTTAAACTGGGCTCACCAAAAAGCGGACTTTAGCAAAGTCGAGCAGAAACGCTCAGAGAAGGCGTGCAAAACCATTTGCAGCGTTTTTCAATTCAATAGCTGAACAAATGACGGCCTGTTGAAAAATCGCGCCGAATGGCTCAGAAACGCCTGTAACCGTTTTTCCCACACAGTGAAGACCGTTTGCAGCCAATTTCAAGAAGTTTGCTCAGAAAAAAATTGAAGCTGATAATTTGACCTGGGCTCACCAAAATGCGGACTTTAGGAAAGTCTAGCCGAAACGCTCAGAGAGGCGTACAAAACTATTTGCAGGCTTTTTCAAGGCAATAGCTGACCAAATGGCGGCCTGTTGAAAAATCGGGCCGAAACGCTCAGAAACTCCTGCAAGCGTTTTTCCTCCAGAGTGAAAACAGTTTGCAGCCAATTTCAAGATGGTTCCTCAGAAGAAAAATTTCAGCTCATAATTTGACCTGAGCTCACCAAAAAGCGGACTTTAGAATAGTCGAGCCACAACGCTCAGAGAGGCGTACAAAACTATTTGCAGGCTTTTTTAAGGCAATAGCTGACCAAATGGCGGCCTGTTGAAAAATCGGGCCGAAACGCTTAGAAACGCCTGCAAGCGTTCAAGATGGTTGCTCAGAAAAAACTTTCAGCTCATAATTTAAACTGGGCTCACCAAAAAGCGGACTTTAGCAAAGTCGAGCAGAAACGCTCAGAGAAGGCGTGCAAAACCATTTGCAGCGTTTTTCAATTCAATAGCTGAACAAATGACGGCCTGTTGAAAAATCGCGCCGAATGGCTCAGAAACGCCTGTAACCGTTTTTCCCACACAGTGAAGACCGTTTGCAGCCAATTTCAAGAAGGTTGCTCAGAAAAAAATTGAAGCTGATAATTTGACCTGGGCTCACCAAAATGCGGACTTTAGCAAAGTCTAGCCGAAACGCTCAGAGAGGCGTACAAAACTATTTGCAGGCTTTTTCAAGGCACTAGCTGACCAAATGGCGGCCTGTTGAAAAATCGGGCCGAAACGCTCAGAAACTCCTGCAAGCGTTTTTCCTCCAGAGTGAAAACAGTTTGCAGCCAATTTCAAGATGGTTGCTCAGGAAAAAAAAAATTTCAGCTCATAATTTGACCTGGGCTCACCAAAAAGCGGACTTTAGCAAAGTGGAGCCGAAACGCTCAGAGAGGCGTACAAAACTATTTGCAGGCTTTTTCAAGGCAATAGTTGAACAAATGGCGGCCTGTTGAAAAATCGTGCCGAAACGCTTAGAAACTGCTGCAAGCGTTTTTCCTCCAGAATGAAAACAGTTTGCAGCCAATTTCAAGATGGTTGCTCAGGAAAAAAATTTCAGCTCATAATTTGACCTGGGCTCACCAAAAAGCGGACTTTAGCAAAGTCGAGCCACAACGCTCAGAGAGGCGTGGAAAGCCATTTGCAGCGTTTTTGAAGGCAATAGCTGACCAAATGACCGCCTGTTGAAAAATCGCGCCGAATCGCTTAGAAACGCCTCTAACCGTTTTTCCCACAGAGTGAAAATCGTTTGCAGCCAATTTAAAGATGGTTGGTCAGAATAATTTGACCTCATAATTTGACCTGAGCTCACCAAAAACCGGACCTTAGAGAAGTCGAGCCAAAACGCTCAAAGAGTCGTGGAAAACTATTTGCAGCGTTTTTCAAGGCAATAGCTGACCAAATGACGGCCTGTTGAAAAATCGCGCCGAATCGATTGGAAACGCCTGTAACTGTTTTTCCCACAGAGTGAACACCATTTCCAGCCAATTTCAAGATGGTTGCTCAGAAGAAAAATTTCAGCTCATAATTTGACCTGGGTACACCAAAAAGCGGACTTTAGCAAAGTCAAGCAGAAACGCTCAGAGAGGCGTGCAAAACCATTTCTAGCCTATTTCAAGGCAATAGCTGACCAAATGGCGGCCTGTTGAAAAATCGCTCCGAATCGTTTAGAAACGCCTGTAACCGTTTTTCCCACAGAGTGAAAACCGTTTGCAGCCAATTTCAAGAAGTTTACTCAAAACAAAAAGCTTCAGCTCATAATTTGACCTGGGCTCACCAAAAAGCGGATTTTAGCAAAGTCGAGCCGAAACGCTCAGAGAGGCGTACAAAACTATTTGCAGGCTTTTTCAAGGCAATAGCTGACCAAATGGCGGCCTGTTGAAAAATCGCACCGAATCGCTCAGAAACGACTGTAACCGTTTTTCCCACAGAGTGAAAGCCGTTTGCAGCCAATTTCAAGATGGTTCCTCAGAAGAAAAATTTCAGCTCATAATTTGACCTGAGCTCACCAAAAAGCGGACTTTAGAATAGTCGAGCCACAACGCTCAGAGAGGCGTACAAAACTATTTGCAGGCTTTTTCAAGGCAATAGCTGACCAAATGGCGGCCTGTTGAAAAATCGGGCCGAAACGCTTAGAAACGCCTGCAAGCGTTCAAGATGGTTGCTCAGAAAAAACTTTCAGCTCATAATTTAAACTGGGCTTACCAAAAAGCGGACTTTAGCAAAGTCGAGCAGAAACGCTCAGAGAAGGCGTGCAAAACCATTTGCAGCGTTTTTCAATTCAATAGCTGAACAAATGACGGCCTGTTGAAAAATCGCGCCGAATGGCTCAGAAACGCCTGTAACCGTTTTTCCCACACAGTGAAGACCGTTTGCAGCCAATTTCAAGAAGTTTGCTCAGAAAAAAATTGAAGCTGATAATTTGACCTGGGCTCACCAAAATGCGGACTTTAGCAAAGTCTAGCCGAAACGCTCAGAGAGGCGTACAAAACTATTTGCAGGCTTTTTCAAGGCACTAGCTGACCAAATGGCGGCCTGTTGAAAAATCGGGCCGAAACGCTCAGAAACTCCTGCAAGCGTTTTTCCTCCAGAGTGAAAACAGTTTGCAGCCAATTTCAAGATGGTTGCTCAGGAAAAAAAAAATTTCAGCTCATAATTTGACCTGGGCTCACCAAAAAGCGGACTTTAGCAAAGTGGAGCCGAAACGCTCAGAGAGGCGTACAAAACTATTTGCAGGCTTTTTCAAGGCAATAGTTGAACAAATGGCGGCCTGTTGAAAAATCGTGCCGAAACGCTTAGAAACTGCTGCAAGCGTTTTTCCTCCAGAATGAAAACAGTTTGCAGCCAATTTCAAGATGGTTGCTCAGGAAAAAAATTTCAGCTCATAATTTGACCTGGGCTCACCAAAAAGCGGACTTTAGCAAAGTCGAGCCACAACGCTCAGAGAGGCGTGCAAAGCCATTTGCAGCGTTTTTGAAGGCAATAGCTGACCAAATGACCGCCTGTTGAAAAATCGCGCCGAATCGCTTAGAAACGCCTCTAACCGTTTTTCCCACAGAGTGAAAATCGTTTGCAGCCAATTTAAAGATGGTTGGTCAGAATAATTTGACCTCATAATTTGACCTGAGCTCACCAAAAACCGGACCTTAGAGAAGTCGAGCCAAAACGCTCAAAGAGTCGTGGAAAACTATTTGCAGCGTTTTTCAAGGCAATAGCTGACCAAATGACGGCCTGTTGAAAAATCGCGCCGAATCGATTGGAAACGCCTGTAACTGTTTTTCCCACAGAGTGAACACCATTTCCAGCCAATTTCAAGATGGTTGCTCAGAAGAAAAATTTCAGCTCATAATTTGACCTGGGTACACCAAAAAGCGGACTTTAGCAAAGTCAAGCAGAAACGCTCAGAGAGGCGTGCAAAACCATTTCTAGCCTATTTCAAGGCAATAGCTGACCAAATGGCGGCCTGTTGAAAAATCGCTCCGAATCGTTTAGAAACGCCTGTAACCGTTTTTCCCACAGAGTGAAAACCGTTTGCAGCCAATTTCAAGAAGTTTACTCAAAACAAAAAGCTTCAGCTCATAATTTGACCTGGGCTCACCAAAAAGCGGATTTTAGCAAAGTCGAGCCGAAACGCTCAGAGAGGCGTACAAAACTATTTGCAGGCTTTTTCAAGGCAATAGCTGACCAAATGGCGGCCTGTTGAAAAATCGCACCGAATCGCTCAGAAACGACTGTAACCGTTTTTCCCACAGAGTGAAAGCCGTTTGCAGCCAATTTCAAGATGGTTCCTCAGAAAAAAAATTTCAGCTCATAATTTGACCTGAGCTCACCAAAAAGCGGACTTTAGAATAGTCGAGCCACAACGCTCAGAGAGGCGTACAAAACTATTTGCAGGCTTTTTAAAGGCAATAGCTGACCAAATGGCGGCCTGTTGAAAAATCGCACCGACTCGCTCAGAAACGACTGTAACCGTTTTTCCCACAGAGTGAAAACCGTTTGCAGCCAATTTCAAGAAGTTTACTCAGGACAAAAAACTTCAGCTCATAATTTGACCTGGGCTCACCAAAAAGCGGATTTTAGCAAAGTCGAGCCGAAACGCTCAGAGAGGCGTACAAAACTATTTGCAGGCTTTTTCAAGGCAATAGCAGACCAAATGGCGGCCTGTTGAAAAATCGGGCCAAAACGCTTAGAAACGCCTGCAAGCGCTCAAGATGGTTGCTCAGAAAAATCTTTCAGCTCATAATTTAACCTGGGCTCACCAAAAAGCGGACTTTAGCAAAGTCGAGCAGAAACGCTCAGAGAGGCGTGCAAAACCATTTGCAGCGTTTTTCAATTCAATAGCTGAACAAATGACGGCCTGTTGAAAAATCGCGCCGAGTCGATTAGAAACGCCTCTAACCGTTTTACCTACAGAGTGAACACCAGTTGCAGCCAATTTTAAGATGGTTGCTCAAAAAAAAAATTGAAGCTCAAAATTTGACCTGGGCTCACCAAAAAGCGGACTTTTGCAAAATCGGGCCAAGACGCTCAAAGAAGCGTGCAAAACTATTTGCAGCGTTTTTCAAGGCAATAGCTGACCAAATGACGGCCTGTTGAAAAATCGCGCCGAATCGTTTAGAAACGCCTGTAACCGTTTTTCCCACAGAGTGAAAACCGTTTGCAGCCAATTTCAAGATGGTTGGTCAGAAAAAAAATTTCAGCTCATAATTTGACCTGGGCTCACCAAAAAGCGGACTTTAGAATAGTCGAGCCGAAACGCTCAGAGAGGCGTGCGAAACTATTTGCAGCGTTTTTCAAGGCAAAAGCTCACCAAATGACGGCCTGTTGAAAAATCGTGCCAAATCGCTTACAAACGCCTGTAACCGTTTTTCCCACAGAGTGAAAACCGTTTGCAGCCAATTTCAAGAAGTTTACTCAGGTAAAAAAGCTGCAGCTCATAATTTGACCTGGGCTCACCAAAAAGCGGATTTTAGCAAAGTCGAGCCGAAACGCTCAGAGAGGCGTACAAAACTATTTGCAGGCTTTTTCAAGGCAATAGCTGACCAAATGGCGGCCTGTTGAAAAATCGCACCGAATCGCTCAGAAACGACTGTAACCGTTTTTCCCACAGAGTGAAAGCCGTTTGCAGCCAATTTCAAGATGGTTCCTCAGAAAAAAAATTTCAGCTCATAATTTGACCTGAGCTCACCAAAAAGCGGACTTTAGAATAGTCGAGCCACAACGCTCAGAGAGGCGTACAAAACTATTTGCAGGCTTTTTAAAGGCAATAGCTGACCAAATGGCGGCCTATTGAAAAATCGCACCGACTCGCTCAGAAACGACTGTAACCGTTTTTCCCACAGAGTGAAAACCGTTTGCAGCCAATTTCAAGAAGTTTACTCAGGACAAAAAACTTCAGCTCATAATTTGACCTGGGCTCACCAAAAAGCGGATTTTAGCAAAGTCGAGCCGAAACGCTCAGAGAGGCGTACAAAACTATTTGCAGGCATTTTCAAGGCAATAGCAGACCAAATGGCGGCCTGTTGAAAAATCGGGCCGAAACGCTTAGAAACGCCTGCAAGCCCTCAAGATGGTTGCTCAGAAAAATCTTTCAGCTCATAATTTAACCTGGACTCACCAAAAAGCGAACTTTAGCGAAATCCAGCAGAGCCGTTTAAAACCATTTGCATCGTTTCTCAATTCAAAAGCTGAACAAATGACGGCCTGTTGAAAAATTGCGCCGAATGGCTCAGAAACGCCTGCAACCGTTTTTCCCAGAGAGTGAAGACCGTTTGCAGCCAATTTCAAGACGTTCGCTCAGAAAAAAATTGAAGCTTATAATTTGACCTGGGCTCACCAAAAAGCGGACTTTAGCAAAGTGGAGCCACAACGCTCAGAGAGGCGTACAAAACTATTTGCAGGCTTTTTCAAGGCAATAGCTGACCAAATGGCGGCCTGTTGAAAAGTCGGGCCGAAACGCTTAGAAACGCCTGCAAGCGCTCAAGATGGTTGCTCAGAAAAATCTTTCAGCTCATAATTTAACCTGGGCTCACCAAAAAGCGGACTTTAGCAAAGTCGAGCAGAAACGCTCAGAGAAGCGTGCAAAACCATTTGCAGCGTTTTTCAATTCAATAGCTGAACAAATGACGGCCTGTTGAAAAATCGCGCCGAGTCGATTAGAAACGCCTCTAACCGTTTTACCCACAGAGTGAACACCAGTTGCAGCCAATTTCAAGATGGTTGCTCAAAAAAAAAATTGAAGCTCAAAATTTGACCTGGGCTCACCAAAAAGCGGACTTTTGCAAAATCGGGCCAAGACGCTCAAAGAAGCGTGCAAAACTATTTGCAGCGTTTTTCAAGGCAATAGCTGACCAAATGACGGCCTGTTGAAAAATCGCGCCGAATCGTTTAGAAACGCCTGTAACCGTTTTTCCCACAGAGTGAAAACCATTTGCAGCCAATTTCAAGATGGTTGGTCAGAAAAAAAATTTCAGCTCATAATTTGACCTGGGCTCACCAAAAAGCGGACTTTAGAATAGTCGAGCCGAAACGCTCAGAGAGGCGTGCAAAACTATTTGCAGCGTTTTTCAAGGCAAAAGCTCACCAAATGACGGCATGTTGAAAAATCGTGCCAAATCGCTTACAAACGCCTGTAACCGTTTTTCCCACAGAGTGAAAACCGTTTGCAGCCAATTTCAAGAAGTTTACTCAGGAAAAAAAGCTGCAGCTCATAATTTGATCTGGGCTCACCAAAAAGCGGATTTTAGCAAAGTCGAGCCGAAACGCTCAGAGAGGCGTACAAAACTATTTGCAGGCTTTTTCAAGGCAATAGCTGACCAAATGGCGGCCTGTTGAAAAATCGGGCCGAAACGCTTAAAAACGCCTGCAAGCGCTCAAGATGGTTGCTCAGAAAAATCTTTCAGCTCATAATTTAACCTGGGCTCACCAAAAAGCGGACTTTAGCAAAGTCGAGCAGAAACGCTCAGAGAGGCGTGCAAAACCATTTGCAGCGTTTTTCAATTCAATAGCTGAACAAATGACGGCCTGTTGAAAAATCGCGCCGAAGGCTCAGAAACGCCTGTAACCGTTTTTCCCACACAGTGAAGACCGTTTGCAGCCAATTTCAAGAAGTTTGCTCAGAAAAAAATTGAAGCTGATAATTTGACCTGGGCTCACCAAAATACGGACTTTAGCAAAGTCTAGCCGAAACGCTCAGAGAGGCGTACAAAACTATTTGCAGGCGTTTCTAAGCGATTTGGTGCGATTTTTCAACAGGCGGTCATTTGGTCAGCTATTGCCTTGAAAAAGCCTGCAAATAGTTTTGTACGCCTCTCTGAGCGTTTCGGCTCGACTTTGCTGAAGTCCGCTTTTTGGTGAGCCCAGGTCAAATTATGAGCTGAAATTTTTTTTTTTTCCTGAGCAACCATCTTGAAATTGGCTGCAAACTGTTTTCACTCTGGAGGAAAAACGCTTGCAGGAGTTTCTGAGCGTTTCGGCCCGATTTTTCAACAGGCCGCCATTTGGTCAGCTATTGCCTTGAAAAAAGCCTGTAACCGTTTTTCCCACAGAGTTAAAACCGTTTGCAGCCAATTTCAAGATCGTTGCTCCAAAAAAAATTTTAGCTCATAATTTGACCTGGGCTCACCAAAAAGCGGACTTTAGCAAAGTGGAGCCGAAGCGCTCAGAGAGGCGTACAAAACTATTTGCAGGCTTTTTCAAGGCAATAGTTGAACAAATGGCGGCCTGTTGAAAAATCGTGCCGAAACGCTTAGAAACTGCTGCAAGCGTTTTTCCTCCAGAATAAAAACAGTTTGCAGCCAATTTCAAGATGGTTGCTCAGGAAAAAAATTTGAGCTCATAATTTGACCTGGGCTCACCAAAAAGCGGACTTTAGCAAAGTCAAGCAGAAACGCTCAGAGAGGCGTGCAAAACCATTTCTAGCCTATTTCAAGGCAATAGCTGACCAAATGGCGGCCTGTTGAAAAATCGCTCCGAATCGTTTAGAAACGCCTGTAACCGTTTTTCCCACAGAGTGAAAACCGTTTGCAGCCAATTTCAAGAAGTTTACTCAAAACAAAAAGCTTCAGCTCATAATTTGACCTGGGCTCACCAAAAAGCGGATTTTAGCAAAGTCGAGCCGAAACGCTCAGAGAGGCGTACAAAACTATTTGCAGGCTTTTTCAAGGCAATAGCTGACCAAATGGCGGCCTGTTGAAAAATCGCACCGAATCGCTCAGAAACGACTGTAACCGTTTTTCCCACAGAGTGAAAGCCGTTTGCAGCCAATTTCAAGATGGTTCCTCAGAAAAAAAATTTCAGCTCATAATTTGACCTGAGCTCACCAAAAAGCGGACTTTAGAATAGTCGAGCCACAACGCTCAGAGAGGCGTACAAAACTATTTGCAGGCTTTTTAAAGGCAATAGCTGACCAAATGGCGGCCTGTTGAAAAATCGCACCGACTCGCTCAGAAACGACTGTAACCGTTTTTCCCACAGAGTGAAAACCGTTTGCAGCCAATTTCAAGAAGTTTAGTCAGGACAAAAAACTTCAGCTCATAATTTGACCTGGGCTCACCAAAAAGCGGATTTTAGCAAAGTCGAGCCGAAACGCTCAGAGAGGCGTACAAAACTATTTGCAGGCTTTTTCAAGGCAATAGCAGACCAAATGGCGGCCTGTTGAAAAAATCGGGCCGAAACGCTTAGAAACGCCTGCAAGCGCTCAAGATGGTTGCTCAGAAAAATCTTTCAGCTCATAATTTAACCTGGACTCACCAAAAAGCGAACTTTAGCGAAATCGAGCAGAGCCGTTCAAAACCATTTGCATCGTTTCTCAATTCAATAGCTGAACAAATGACGGCCTGTTGAAAAATTGCGCCGAATGGCTCAGAAACGCCTGCAACCGTTTTTCCCAGAGAGTGAAGACCGTTTGCAGCCAATTTCAAGACGTTCGCTCAGAAAAAAATTGAAGCTTATAATTTGACCTGGGCTCACCAAAAAGCGGACTTTAGCAAAGTGGAGCCACAACGCTCAGAGAGGCGTACAAAACTATTTGCAGGCTTTTTCAAGGCAATAGCTGACCAAATGGCGGCCTGTTGAAAAGTCGGGCCGAAACGCTTAGAAACGCCTGCAAGCGCTCAAGATGGTTGCTCAGAAAAATCTTTCAGCTCATAATTTAACCTGGGCTCACCAAAAAGCGAACTTTAGCAAAGTCGAGGAGAAACGCTCAGAGAGGCGTGCAAAACCATTTGCAGCGTTTTTCAATTCAATAGCTGAACAAATGACGGCCTGTTGAAAAATCGCGCCGAGTCGATTAGAAACGCCTCTAACCGTTTTACCCACAGAGTGAACACCAGTTGCAGCCAATTTCAAGATGGTTGCTCAAAAAAAAAATTGAAGCTCAAAATTTGACCTGGGCTCACCAAAAAGCGGACTTTTGCAAAATCGGGCCAAGACGCTCAAAGAAGCGTGCAAAACTATTTGCAGCGTTTTTCAAGGCAATAGCTGACCAAATGACGGCCTGTTGAAAAATCGCGCCGAATCGTTTAGAAACGCCTGTAACCGTTTTTCCCACAGAGTGAAAACCGTTTGCAGCCAATTTCAAGATGGTTGGTCAGAAAAAAAATTTCAGCTCATAATTTAAACTGGGCTCACCAAAAAGCGGACTTTAGAATAGTCGAGCCGAAACGCTCAGAGAGGCGTGCGAAACTATTTGCAGCGTTTTTCAAGGCAAAAGCTCACCAAATGACGGCCTGTTGAAAAATCGTGCCAAATCGCTTACAAACGCCTGTAACCGTTTTTCCCACAGAGTGAAAACCGTTTGCAGCCAATTTCAAGAAGTTTACTCAGGAAAAAAAGCTGCAGCTCATAATTTGACCTGGGCTCACCAAAAAGCGGATTTTAGCAAAGTCGAGCCAAAACGCTCAGAGAGGCGTACAAAACTATTTGCAGGCTTTTTCAAGGCAATAGCTGACCAAATGGCGGCCTGTTGAAAAATCGGGCCGAAACGCTTAGAAACGCCTGCAAGCGCTCAAGATGGTTGCTCAGAAAAATCTTTCAGCTCATAATTTAACCTGGGCTCACCAAAAAGCGGACTTTAGCAAAGTCGAGCAGAAACGCTCAGAGAGGCGTGCAAAACCATTTGCAGCGTTTTTCAATTCAATAGCTGAACAAATGACGGCCTGTTGAAAAATCGCGCCGAAGGCTCAGAAACGCCTGTAACCGTTTTTCCCACACAGTGAAGACCGTTTGCAGCCAATTTCAAGAAGTTTGCTCAGAAAAAAATTGAAGCTGATAATTTGACCTGGGCTCACCAAAATACGGACTTTAGCAAAGTCTAGCCGAAACGCTCAGAGAGGCGTACAAAACTATTTGCAGGCGTTTCTAAGCGATTTGGTGCGATTTTTTAACAGGCGGTCATTTGGTCAGCTATTGCCTTGAAAGAGCCTGCAATTAGTTTTGTACGCCTCTCTGAGCGTTTCGGCTCGACTTTCCTGAAGTCCGCTTTTTGGTGAGCCCAGGTCAAATTATGAGCTGAAATTTTTTTTATTCCTGAGCAACCATCTTGAAATTGGCTGCAAACTGTTTTCACTCTGGAGGAAAAACGCTTGCAGGAGTTTCTGAGCGTTTCGGCCCGATTTTTCAACAGGCCGCCATTTGGTCAGCTATTGCCTTGAAAAAGCCTGTAACCGTTTTTCCCACAGAGTGAAAACCGTTTGCAGCCAATTTCAAGATGGTTCCTCAAAACAAAAAGCTTCAGCTCATAATTTGACCTGAGCTCACCAAAAAGCGGACTTTAGAATAGTCGAGCCACAACGCTCAGAGAGGCGTACAAAACTATTTGCAGGCTTTTTCAAGGCAATAGCTGACCAAATGGCGGCCTGTTGAAAAATCGCACCGAATCGCTCAGAAACGACTGTAACCGTTTTTCCCACAGAGTGAAAGCCGTTTGCAGCCAATTTCAAGATGGTTCCTCAGAAGAAAAATTTCAGCTCATAATTTGACCTGAGCTTACCAAAAAGCGGACTTTAGAATAGTCGAGCCACAACGCTCAGAGAGGCGTACAAAACTATTTGCAGGCTTTTTAAAGGCAATAGCTGACCAAATGGCGGCCTGTTGAAAAATCGCACCGAATCGCTCAGAAACGACTGTAACCGTTTTTCCCACAGAGTGAAAACCGTTTGCAGCCAATTTCAAGAAGTTTACTCAGGACAAAAAACTTCAGCTCATAATTTGACCTGGGCTCACCAAAAAGCGGATTTTAGCAAAGTCGAGCCGAAACGCTCAGAGAGGCGTACAAAACTATTTGCAGCCTTTTTTAAGGCAATAGCAGACCAAATGGCGGCCTGTTGAAAAATCGGGCCGAAACGCTTAGAAACGCCTGCAAGCGCTCAAGATGGTTGCTCAGAAAAATCTTTCAGCTCATAATTTAACCTGGACTCACCAAAAAGCGAACTTTAGCGAAATCCAGCAGAGCCGTTCAAAACCATTTGCATCGTTTCTCAATTCAATAGCTGAACAAATGACGGCCTGTTGAAAAATTGCGCCGAATGGCTCAGAAACGCCTGCAACCGTTTTTCCCAGAGAGTGAAGACCGCTTGCAGCCAATTTCAAGACGTTCGCTCAGAAAAAAATTGAAGCTTATAATTTGACCTGGGCTCACCAAAAAGCGGACTTTAGCAAAGTGGAGCCACAACGCTCAGAGAGGCGTACAAAACTATTTGCAGGCTTTTTCAAGGCAATAGCTGACCAAATGGCGGCCTGTTGAAAAGTCGGGCCGAAACGCTTAGAAACGCCTGCAAGCGCTCAAGATGGTTGCTCAGAAAAATCTTTCAGCTCATAATTTAACCTGGGCTCACCAAAAAGCGGACTTTAGCAAAGTCGAGCAGAAACGCTCAGAGAGGCGTGCAAAACCATTTGCAGCGTTTTTCAATTCAATAGCTGAACAAATGACGGCCTGTTGAAAAATCGCGCCGAGTCGATTAGAAACGCCTCTAACCGTTTTACCTACAGAGTGAACACCAGTTGCAGCCAATTTCAAGATGGTTGCTCAAAAAAAAAATTGAAGCTCAAAATTTGACCTGGGCTCACCAAAAAGCGGACTTTTGCAAAATCGGGCCAAGACGCTCAAAGAAGCGTGCAAAACTATTTGCAGCGTTTTTCAAGGCAATAGCTGACCAAATGACGGCCTGTTGAAAAATCGCGCCGAATCGTTTAGAAACGCCTGTAACCGTTTTTCCCACAGAGTGAAAACCGTTTGCAGCCAATTTCAAGATGGTTGGTCAGAAAAAAAATTTCAGCTCATAATTTGACCTGGGCTCACCAAAAAGCGGACTTTAGAATAGTCGAGCCGAAACGCTCAGAGAGGCGTGCGAAACTATTTGCAGCGTTTTTCAAAGCAAAAGCTCACCAAATGACGGCCTGTTGAAAAATCGTGCCAAATCGCTTACAAACGCCATTAACCGTTTTTCCCACAGAGTGAAAACCGTTTGCAGCCAATTTCAAGAAGTTTACTCAGGAAAAAAAGCTGCAGCTCATAATTTGACCTGGGCTCACCAAAAAGCGGACTTTAGCAAAGTCGAGCCACAACGCTCAGAGAGGCGTGCAAAGCCATTTGCAGCGTTTTTGAAGGCAATAGCTGACCAAATGACCGCCTGTTGAAAAATCGCGCCGAATCGCTTAGAAACGCCTCTAACCGTTTTTCCCACAGAGTGAAAATCGTTTGCAGCCAATTTAAAGATGGTTGGTCAGAATAATTTGACCTCATAATTTGACCTGAGCTCACCAAAAACCGGACCTTAGAGAAGTCGAGCCAAAACGCTCAAAGAGTCGTGGAAAACTATTTGCAGCGTTTTTCAAGGCAATAGCTGACCAAATGACGGCCTGTTGAAAAATCGCGCCGAATCGATTGGAAACGCCTGTAACTGTTTTTCCCACAGAGTGAACACCATTTCCAGCCAATTTCAAGATGGTTGCTCAGAAGAAAAATTTCAGCTCATAATTTGACCTGGGTTCACCAAAAAGCGGACTTTAGCAAAGTCAAGCAGAAACGCTCAGAGAGGCGTGCAAAACCATTTCTAGCCTATTTCAAGGCAATAGCTGACCAAATGGCGGCCTGTTGAAAAATCGCTCCGAATCGTTTAGAAACGCCTGTAACCGTTTTTCCCACAGAGTGAAAACCGTTTGCAGCCAATTTCAAGAAGTTTACTCAAAACAAAAAGCTTCCGCTCATAATTTGACCTGGGCTCACCAAAAAGCGGATTTTAGCAAAGTCGAGCCGAAACGCTCAGAGAGGCGTACAAAACTATTTGCAGGCTTTTTCAAGGCAATAGCTGACCAAATGGCGGCCTGTTGAAAAATCGCACCGAATCGCTCAGAAACGACTGTAACCGTTTTTCCCACAGAGTGAAAGCCGTTTGCAGCCAATTTGAAGATGGTTCCTCAGAAAAAAAATTTCAGCTCATAATTTGACCTGAGCTCACCAAAAAGCGGACTTTAGAATAGTCGAGCCACAACGCTCAGAGAGGCGTACAAAACTATTTGCAGGCTTTTTAAAGGCAATAGCTGACCAAATGGCGGCCTGTTGAAAAATCGCACCGACTCGCTCAGAAACGACTGTAACCGTTTTTCCCACAGAGTGAAAACCGTTTGCAGCCAATTTCAAGAAGTTTACTCAGGACAAAAAACTTCAGCTCATAATTTGACCTGGGCTCACCAAAAAGCGGATTTTAGCAAAGTCGAGCCGAAACGCTCAGAGAGGCGTACAAAACTATTTGCAGGCTTTTTCAAGGCACTAGCTGACCAAATGGCGGCCTGTTGAAAAATCGGGCCGAAACGCTTAGAAACGCCTGCAAGCGTTCAAGATGGTTGCTCAGAAAAAACTTTCAGCTCATAATTTAAACTGGGCTCACCAAAAAGCGGACTTTAGCAAAGTCGAGCAGAAACGCTCAGAGAAGGCGTGCAAAACCATTTGCAGCGTTTTTCAATTCAATAGCTGAACAAATGACGGCCTGTTGAAAAATCGCGCCGAATGGCTCAGAAACGCCTGTAACCGTTTTTCCCACACAGTGAAGACCGTTTGCAGCCAATTTCAAGAAGTTTGCTGAGAAAAAAATTGAAGCTGATAATTTGACCTGGGCTCACCAAAATGCGGACTTTAGCAAAGTCTAGCCGAAACGCTCAGAGAGGCGTACAAAACTATTTGCAGGCTTTTTCAAGGCAATAGCTGACCAAATGGCGGCCTGTTGAAAAATCGGGCCGAAACGCTCAGAAACTCCTGCAAGCGTTTTTCCTCCAGAGTGAAAACAGTTTGCAGCCAATTTCAAGATGGTTGCTCAGGAAAAAAAAAATTTCAGCTCATAATTTGACCTGGGCTCACCAAAAAGCGGACTTTAGCAAAGTGGAGCCGAAACGCTCAGAGAGGCGTACAAAACTATTTGCAGGCTTTTTCAAGGCAATAGTTGAACAAATGGCGGCCTGTTGAAAAATCGTGCCGAAACGCTTAGAAACTGCTGCAAGCGTTTTTCCTCCAGAATGAAAACAGTTTGCAGCCAATTTCAAGATGGTTGCTCAGGAAAAAAATTTCAGCTCATAATTTGACCTGGGCTCACCAAAAAGCGGACTTTAGCAAAGTCGAGCCACAACGCTCAGAGAGGCGTGCAAAGCCATTTGCAGCGTTTTTGAAGGCAATAGCTGACCAAATGACCGCCTGTTGAAAAATCGCGCCGAATCGCTTAGAAACGCCTCTAACCGTTTTTCCCACAGAGTGAAAATCGTTTGCAGCCAATTTAAAGATGGTTGGTCAGAATAATTTGACCTCATAATTTGACCTGAGCTCACCAAAAACCGGACCTTAGAGAAGTCGAGCCAAAACGCTCAAAGAGTCGTGGAAAACTATTTGCAGCGTTTTTCAAGGCAATAGCTGACCAAATGACGGCCTGTTGAAAAATCGCGCCGAATCGATTGGAAACGCCTGTAACTGTTTTTCCCACAGAGTGAACACCATTTCCAGCCAATTTCAAGATGGTTGCTCAGAAGAAAAATTTCAGCTCATAATTTGACCTGGGTACACCAAAAAGCGGACTTTAGCAAAGTCAAGCAGAAACGCTCAGAGAGGCGTGCAAAACCATTTCTAGCCTATTTCAAGGCAATAGCTGACCAAATGGCGGCCTGTTGAAAAATCGCTCCGAATCGTTTAGAAACGCCTGTAACCGTTTTTCCCACAGAGTGAAAACCGTTTGCAGCCAATTTCAAGAAGTTTACTCAAAACAAAAAGCTTCAGCTCATAATTTGACCTGGGCTCACCAAAAAGCGGATTTTAGCAAAGTCGAGCCGAAACGCTCAGAGAGGCGTACAAAACTATTTGCAGGCTTTTTCAAGGCAATAGCTGACCAAATGGCGGCCTGTTGAAAAATCGCACCGAATCGCTCAGAAACGACTGTAACCGTTTTTCCCACAGAGTGAAAGCCGTTTGCAGCCAATTTCAAGATGGTTCCTCAGAAGAAAAATTTCAGCTCATAATTTGACCTGAGCTCACCAAAAAGCGGACTTTAGAATAGTCGAGCCACAACGCTCAGAGAGGCGTACAAAACTATTTGCAGGCTTTTTCAAGGCAATAGCAGACCAAATGGCGGCCTGTTGAAAAATCGGGCCGAAACGCTTAGAAACGCCTGCAAGCGCTCAAGATGGTTGCTCAGAAAAATCTTTAAGCTCATAATTTAACCTGGACTCACCAAAAAGCGAACTTTAGCGAAATCCAGCAGAGCCGTTCAAAACCATTTGCATCGTTTCTCAATTCAATAGCTGAACAAATGACGGCCTGTTGAAAAATTGCGCCGAATGGCTCAGAAACGCCTGCAACCGTTTTTCCCAGAGACTGAAGACCGTTTGCAGCCAATTTCAAGACGTTTGCTCAGAAAAAAATTGAAGCTTATAATTTGACCTGGGCTCACCAAAAAGCGGACTTTAGAATAGTCGAGCCACAACGCTCAGAGAGGCGTACAAAACTATTTGCAGGCTTTTTAAAGGCAATAGCTGACCAAATGGCGGCCTGTTGAAAAATCGCACCGACTCGCTCAGAAACGACTGTAACCGTTTTTTCCACAGAGTAAAAACCGTTTGCAGCCAATTTCAAGAAGTTTACTCAGGACAAAAAACTTCAGCTCATAATTTGACCTGGGCTCACCAAAAAGCGGATTTTAGCAAAGTCGAGCCGAAACGCTCAGAGAGGCGTACAAAACTATTTGCAGGCTTTTTCAAGGCAATAGCAGACCAAATGGCGGCCTGTTGAAAAGTCGGGCCGAAACGCTTAGAAACGCCTTCAAGCGCTCAAGATGGTTGCTCAGAAAAATCTTTCAGTTCATAATTTAACCTGGACTCACCAAAAAGCGAACTTTAGCGAAATCGAGCAGAGCCGTTCAAAACCATTTGCATCGTTTCTCAATTCAATAGCTGAACAAATGACGGCCTGTTGAAAAATTGCGCCGAATGGCTCAGAAACGCCTGCAACCGTTTTTCCCAGAGAGTGAAGACCGTTTGCAGCCAATTTTAAGACGTTTGCTCAGAAAAAAATTGAAGCTTATAATTTGACCTGGGCTCACCAAAAAGCGGACTTTAGCAAAGTGGAGCCACAACGCTCAGAGAGGCGTACAAAACTATTTGCAGGCTTTTTCAAGGCAATAGCTGACCTAATGGCGGCCTGTTGAAAAGTCGGGCCGAAACGCTTAGAAACGCCTGGAAGCGTTTAAGATGGTTGCTCAGAAAAATCTTTCAGCTCATAATTTAACCTGGGCTCACCAAAAAGCGGACTTTAGCAAAGTCGAGCAGAAACGCTCAGAGAGGCGTGCAAAACCATTTGCAGCGTTTTTCAATTCAATAGCTGAACAAATGACGGCCTGTTGAAAAATCGCGCCGAGTCGATGAGAAACGCCTCTAACCGTTTTACCCACAGAGTGAACACCAGTTGCAGCCAATTTCAAGATGGTTGCTCAAAAAAAAAAATTGAAGCTCAAAATTTGACCTGGGCTCACCAAAAAGCGGACTTTTGCAAAATCGGGCCAAGACGCTCAAAGAAGCGTGCAAAACTATTTGCAGCGTTTTTCAAGGCAATAGCTGACCAAATGACGGCCTGTTGAAAAATCGCGCAGAATCGTTTAGAAACGCTTGTAACCGTTTTTCCCACAGAGTGAAAACCGTTTGCAGCCAATTTCAAGATGGTTGGTCAGAAAAAAAATTTCAGCTCATAATTTGACCTGGGCTCACCAAAAAGCGGACTTTAAAATAGTCGAACTGAAACGCTCAGAGAGGCGTGCGAAACTATTTGCAGCGTTTTTCAAGGCAAAAGCTCACCAAATGACGGCCTGTTGAAAAATCGTGCCAAATCGCTTACAAACGCCTGTAACCGTTTTTCCCACAGAGTGAAAACCGTTTGCAGCCAATTTCAAGAAGTTTACTCAGGAAAAAAAGCTGCAGCTCATAATTTGGCCTGGGCTCACCAAAAAGCGGATTTTAGCAAATTCGAGCCGAATAGCTCAGAGAGGCGTACAAAACTATTTGCAGGCTTTTTTAAGGCAATAGCAGACCAAATGGCGGCCTGTTGAAAAATCGGGCCGAAACGCTTAGAAATGCCTGCAAGCGCTCAAGATGGTTGCTCAGAAAAATCTTTTAGCTCATAATTTAACCTGGACTCACCAAAAAGCGAACTTTAGTGAAATCGAGCAGAGCCGTTCAAAACCATTTGCATCGTTTCTCAATTCAATAGCTCAACAAATGACGGCCTGTTGAAAAATTGCGCCGAATGGCTCAGAAACGCCTGCAACCGTTTTTCCCAGAGAGTAAAGACCGTTTGCAGCCAATTTCAAGACGTTTGCTCAGAAAAAAATTGAAGCTTATAATTTGACCTGGGCTCACCAAAAAGGGGACTTTAGCAAAGTGGAGCCACAACGCTCAGAGAGGCGTACAAAACTATTTGCACGCTTTTTCAAGGCACTAGCTGACCAAATGGCGGCCTGTTGAAAAATCGGGTCGAAACGCTTAGAAACGCCTGCAAGCGCTCAAGATGGTTGCTCAGAAAAAACTTTCAGCTCATAATTTAAACTGGGCTCACCAAAAAGCGGACTTTAGCAAAGTCGAGCAGAAACGCTCAGAGAGGCGTGCAAAACCATTTGCAGCGTTTTTCAATTCAGTAGCTGAACAAATGACGGCCTGTTGAAAAATCGCGCCGAATGGCTCAGAAACGCCTGTAACGGTTTTTCCCACACAGTGAAGACCGTTTGCAGCCAATTTCAAGAAGTTTGCTCAGAAAAAAATTGAAGCTGATAATTTGACCTGGGCTCACCAAAAAGCGGATTTTAGCAAAGTCTAGCCGAAATGCTCAGAGAGGCGTACAAAACTCTTTGCCGGCTTTTTCAAGGCAATAGCTGACCAAGTGGCGGCCTGTTGAAAAATCGGGCCGAAACGCTAAGAAACGCCTGCAAGCGTTTTTCCCCCAGAGTGAAAACCGTTTGCAGCCAAATTCAAAATGGTTGCTCAGCAGAAAAATTTCAGCTCATAATTTGACTTGAGCTCACCAAAAAGCGGACATAGAATAGTCGAGCCGAAACGCTCAGAGAGGCGTACAAAACTATTTGCAGGCTTTTTCAAGACAATAGCTGAACAAATGACGGCTTGTTGAAAAATCGTGCCGAAACGCTTAGAAACTCCTGCTAGTGTTTTTTCCTCAGAGTGAATACCGTTTGCAGCCAATTTCAAGAAGTTTGCTCAGAAAAAAAATTTTAGCTCATAAATTGACCTGGGCTTACCAAAAAGCGGACTTTAGCAAAGTCGAGCCGAAACACTCAGAGAAGCGTGCAAAACTATTTGCAGCCTTTTTCAAGGCAATAGCTGACCAAATGGCGGCTTGTTGAAAAATCGGGCCGAAACACTCAGAAACTTCTGCAAGCGTTTTTCCTCCAGAGTGAAAACAGTTTGCAGCCAATTTCAAGATGGTTGCTCAGGAAAAAAAAAATTTCAGCTCATAATTTGACCTGGGCTCACCAAAAAGCGGACTTTAGCAAAGTGGAGCCGAAACGCTCAGAGAGGCGTACAAAACTATTTGCAGGCTTTTTCAAGGCAATAGTTGAACAAATGGCGGCCTGTTGAAAAATCGTGCCGAAACGCTTAGAAACTGCTGCAAGCGTTTTTCCTCCAGAATGAAAACAGTTTGCAGCCAATTTCAAGATGGTTGCTCAGGAAAAAAATTTCAGCTCATAATTTGACCTGGGCTCACCAAAAAGCGGACTTTAGCAAAGTCGAGCCACAACGCTCAGAGAGGCGTGCAAAGCCATTTGCAGCGTTTTTGAAGGCAATAGCTGACCAAATGACCGTCTGTTGAAAAATCGCGCCGAATCGCTTAGAAACGCCTCTAACCGTTTTTCCCACAGAGTGAAAATCGTTTGCAGCCAATTTAAAGATGGTTGGTCAGAATAATTTGACCTCATATTTTGACCTGAGCTCACCAAAAACCGGACCTTAGAGAAGTCGAGCCAAAACGCTCAAAGAGTCGTGAAAAACTATTTGCAGCGTTTTTCAAGGCAATAGCTGACCAAATGACGGCCTGTTGAAAAATCGCGCCGAATCGATTGCAAACGCCTGTAACTGTTTTTTCCACAGAGTGAACACCATTTCCAGCCAATTTCAAGATGGTTGCTCAGAAGAAAAATTTCAGCTCATAATTTGACCTGGGTTCACCAAAAAGCGGACTTTAGCAAAGTCAAGCAGAAACGCTCAGAGAGGCGTGCAAAACCATTTCTAGCCTATTTCAAGGCAATAGCTGACCAAATGGCGGCCTGTTGAAAAATCGCTCCGAATCGTTTAGAAACGCCTGTAACCGTTTTTCCCACAGAGTGAAAACCGTTTGCAGCCAATTTCAAAAAGTTTACTCAAAAGAAAAAGCTTCAGCTCATAATTTGATTTGGGCTCACCAAAAAGCGGATTTTAGCAAAGTCGAGCCGAAACGCTCAGAGAGGCGTACAAAACTATTTGCAGGCTTTTTCAAGGCAATAGCTGACCAAATGGCGGCCTGTTGAAAAATCGCACCGAATCGCTCAGAAACGACTGTAACCGTTTTTCCCACAGAGTGAAAGCCGTTTCAAGCCAATTTCAAGATGGTTCCTCAGAAAAAAAAATTTCAGCTCATAATTTGACCTGAGCTCACCAAAAAGCGGACTTTAGAATAGTCGAGCCACAACGCTCAGAGAGGCGTACATAACTATTTGCAGGCTTTTTAAAGGCAATAGCTGACCAAATGGCGGCCTGTTGAAAAATCGCACCGACTCGCTCAGAAACGACTGTAACCGTTTTTCCCACAGAGTGAGAACCGTTTGCAGCCAATTTCAAGAAGTTTACTCAGGACAAAAAACTTCAGCTCATAATTTGACCTGGGCTCACCAAAAAGCGGATTTTAGCAAAGTCGAGCCGAAACGCTCAGAGAGGCGTACAAAACTATTTGCAGGCTTTTTCAAGGCAATAGCTGACCAAATGGCGGCCTGTTGAAAAATCGGGTTGAAACGCTTAGAAACGCCTGCAAGCGCTCAAGATGGTTGCTCAGAAAAATCTTTCAGCTCATAATTTAAACTGGGCTCACCAAAAAGCGGACTTTAGCAAAGTCGAGCAGAGCCGTTCAAAACCATTTGCATCGTTTCTCAATTCAATAGCTGAACAAATGACGGCCTGTTGAAAAATTGCGCCGAATGGCTCAGAAACGCCTGCAACCGTTTTTCCCAGAGAGTGAAGACCGTTTGCAGCCAATTTCAAGACGTTTTCTCAGAAAAAAATTGAAGCTTATAATTTGACCTGGGCTCACCAAAAAGCGGACTTTAGCAAAGTGGAGCCACAACGCTCAGAGAGGCGTACAAAACTATTTGCAGCCTTTTTCAAGGCAATAGCTGACCAAATGGCGGCCTGTTGAAAAATCGGGCCGAAACGCTCAGAAACTCCTGCAAGCGTTTTTCCTCCAAAGTGAAAACAGTTTGCAGCCAATTTCAAGATGGTTGCTCAGGAAAAAAATTTGAGCTCATAATTTGACCTGGGCTCACCAAAAAGCGGACTTTAGCAAAATGGAGACGAAACGCTCAGAGAGGCGTACAAAACTATTTGCAGGCTTTTTCAAGGCAATAGTTGAACAAATGGCGCCCTGTTGAAAAATCGTGCCGAAACGCTTAGAAACTGCTGCAAGCGTTTTTCCTCCAGAATGAAAACAGTTTGCAGCCAATTTCAAGATGGTTGCTCAGGAAAAAAATTTCAGCTCATAATTTGACCTGGGCTCACCAAAAAGCGGACTTTAGCAAAGTCGAGCCACAACGCTCAGAGAGGCGTGCAAAGCCATTTGCAGCGTTTTTGAAGGCAATAGCTGACCAAATGACCGCCTGTTGAAAAATCGCGCCGAATCGCTTAGAAACGCCTCTAACCGTTTTTCCCACAGAGTGAAAATCGTTTGCAGCCAATTTAAAGATGGTTGGTCAGAATAATTTGACCTCATAATTTGACCTGAGCTCACCAAAAACCGGACCTTAGAGAAGTCGAGCCAAAACGCTCAAAGAGTCGTGGAAAACTATTTGCAGCGTTTTTCAAGGCAATAGCTGACCAAATGACGGCCTGTTGAAAAATCGCGCCGAATCGATTGGAAACGCCTGTAACTGTTTTTCCCACAGAGTGAACACCATTTCCAGCCAATTTCAAGATGGTTGCTCAGAAGAAAAATTTCAGCTCATAATTTGACCTGGGTACACCAAAAAGCGGACTTTAGCAAAGTCAAGCAGAAACGCTCAGAGAGGCGTGCAAAACCATTTCTAGCCTATTTCAAGGCAATAGCTGACCAAATGGCGGCCTGTTGAAAAATCGCTCCGAATCGTTTAGAAACGCCTGTAACCGTTTTTCCCACAGAGTGAAAACCGTTTGCAGCCAATTTCAAGAAGTTTACTCAAAACAAAAAGCTTCAGCTCATAATTTGACCTGGGCTCACCAAAAAGCGGATTTTAGCAAAGTCGAGCCGAAACGCTCAGAGAGGCGTACAAAACTATTTGCAGGCTTTTTCAAGGCAATAGCTGACCAAATGGCGGCCTGTTGAAAAATCGCACGGAATCGCTCAGAAACGACTTTAACCGTTTTTCCCACAGAGTGAAAGCCGTTTGCAGCCAATTTCAAGATGGTTCCTCAGAAAAAAAATTTCAGCTCATAATTTGTCCTGAGCTCACTAAAAAGCGGATTTTAGCAAAGTTGAGCCGAAACGCTCAGAGAGGCGTACAAAACTATTTGCAGGCTTTTTCAAGGCAATAGCAGACCAAATGGCGGCCTGTTGAAAAATCGGGCCGAAACGCTTAGAAACGCCTGCAAGCGCTCAAGATGGTTGCTCAGAAAAATCTTTCAGCTCATAATTTAACCTGGACTCGCCAAAAAGCGAACTTTAGCGAAGTCGAGCAGAGCCGTTCAAAACCATTTGCTCTGAAAAAAAATTTCAGCTCATAATTTGACCTGGGCTTGCCAAAAAGCGGACCTTAGCAAAGTCGAGCAGAAACGCTCAGAGAGGCGTGCAAAACTATTTGCAGCCTTTTTTAAGGCAATAGCTGTTTTTTTTCTGAGCAAACTTCTTGAAATTGGCTGCAAACGGTCTTTACTCTGTGGGAAAAATGGTTACAGGCGTTTCTGCGCCATTCGGCGCGATTTTTCAACAGGCCGTAATTTGTTCAGCTTTTGAATTGAAAAACGCTGCAAATGGTTTTTGACGCCTCTTTGAGCGTTTCTGCTAGACTTTGCTAAAGTCCGCTTTTTGGTGAGCCCAGGTTAAATTATAAGCTGAAAGATTTTTCTGAGCAACCATCTTTAGCGCTTGCAGGCGTTTCTAAACGTTTCGGCCCGATTTTTTAACAGGCCGTCATTTGCTCAGCTATTGCCTTGAAAAAGCCTGCAAATAGTTTTGTACGCCTCAATGAGCGTTTGTGTTCGACTTTGCTAAGGTCCGCTAGGGTCCGCTTTTTGGTGAGCCCAGGACTAATTATGAGCTGAATTTTTTTTTCTGAGAAATCATCTTGAAATTGGCTGCAAACGGTTTTCACTGTGCGGCAAAAACGGTTACAGGCGTTTCTAAGCGATTCGGCGCGATTTTTCAAAGGCTGTCATTTGGTCAGCTATTCCCTTGAAAAACGCTGAAAATAGTTTTGCACGCTTCTTTGAGCGTGTTGACCCGATTATGCAAAAGTCCGCTTTTTGGTGAGCCCAGGTCAAATTTTGAGCTGAAATTTTTTTTTGGAGCAACCATCTTGAAATTGGCTGCAAACGTTCTTCACTCTGAGGGAAAAACGCTTGCAGGCGTTTCTTAGCGTTTCGGCCCGATTTTTCAACAAGCCGCCAGTTATTCAGCTGTTGCCTTGAAAAACGCTGCAAATAGTTTTCCACGCCTCTTTGAGCGTTTTGGCTCGACTTTGCTAAAACCCGCTTTTTGCTGAGCCCAGATCAAATTATGAGGTGACATGTTTTTGTGAGCAAACTTCTTGAAAATGAATGCAAACTGTTTTCACTTTATGGGAAAAACAGTTACACGCGTTTCTGAGGGATTCGGTGGGATTTTTCAACAGGCGGTCATTTGGTCAGCTATTGCCTTGAAAAAGGCTGCAAATAGTTTTGGACGCCTCTCTGAGCGTTTCGGCTCGATTTTGCTAATATCCGCTTTTTGGTGTGCCCAGGACAAATTATGCTCTGAATTTCTTTTTTCTGAGGAACCATATCGAAATTGGCTGCAAACGGTTTTCACTCTGTTGGAAAAACGGTTACAGGCGTTTCTAAGCGTATTGGCGCGATTTTTCAAAGGCCGTCATTTGCTCAGCTATTGCCTTGAAAAAGGCTACAAATAGTTTTGCACGCCTCTCTGAGCGTTGTGGCTCGACTTTGCTAAAGTCCGCTTTTTGGTGAGCCCAGGTTAAATTATGAGCTGAAAGATTTTTCTGAGCAACCATCTTCGGCCCGATTTTTCAACAGCCTCCATTTGGTCAGCTATTGCCTTGAAAAAGCCTGCAAATAGTTTTGTACGCCTCTCTGAGCGTTTCGGCTAGACTTTGCTAAAATCCGCTTTTTGGTGAGCCCAGATCAAATTATGAGGTGACATGTTTTTGTGAGCAAACTTCTTGAAAATGAATGCAAACTGTTTTTACTTTATGGGAAAAACAGTTACAGGCGTTTCTGATGGAATCGGTGGGATTTTTCAACAGGCGGTCATTTGGTCATCTATTTCCTCGAAAAAGGCTGCAAATAGTTTTGCACGCCTCTCTGAGCGTTTCTGCTCGACTTTGCTAAGGTCCGCTTTTTGGTAAGCCCAGGTCGAATTATGAGCTGAAATTTTTTTTTTCTGAGCAACCATCTTGAAATTGGCTGCAAACTGTTTTCACTCTGGAGGAAAAACGCTTGCAGGAGTTTCTGAGCGTTTCCGCCCGATTTTTCAACAAGCCGCCATTTGGTCAGCTATTGCCTTGAAAAAGGCTGCAAATAGTTTTGCACGCCTCTCTGAGCGTTTCTGCTCGACTTTGCTAAGGTCCGCTTTTTGGTAAGCCCAGGTCAAATTATAAGCTAAAATTTTTTTTCTGAGCAAACTTCTTGAAATTGGCTGCAAACGGTTTTCACTCTGGTGGAAAAACACTAGCAGGAGTTTCTAAGCGTTTCAGCACGATTTTTCAACAGGCCACCATTTGTTCAGCTATTGCCTTGAAAAAGCCTGCAAATAGTTTTGTACGCCTTTCTGAGCGTTTCGGCTCGACTATTCTAAAGTCCGCTTTTTGGTGAGCTCAGGTCAAATTATGAGCTGAAATTTTCTTTTTCTGAGCAACCATCTTGAAATTGGCTGCAAACTGTTTTCACTTTGGAGGAAAAACGCTTGCGGGAGTTTCTGAGCGTTTCAGCCCGATTTTTCAACAGGCCGCCATTTGGTCAGCTATTGCCTTGAAAAAGCCTGCAAATAGTTTTGTACGCCTCTCTGAAAATCTCTAAAATCCGCTTTTTGGAGGGCCCAGATCAAATTATGAGGTGACATGTTTTTGTGAGCCAACTTCTTAAAAATGAATGCAAACTGTTTTTACTTTATGGGAAAAACAGTTACAGGCGTTTCTGATGGAATCGGTGGGATTTTTCAACAGGCGGTCATTTGGTCAGCTATTGCCTCGAAAAAGGCTGCAAATAGTTTTGCACGCCTCTCTGAGCGTTTCGGCTCGACTTTGCTAATATCCGCTTTTTGGTGAGCCCAGGACAAATTATGCGCTGAATTTCTTTTTTCTGAGGAACCATCTCGAAATTGGCTGCAAACGGTTTTCACTCTGTGGGAAAAACGGTTACAGGCGTTTCTAAGCGATTTGGCGCGATTTTTGACAGGCCGTCATTTGCTCAGCTATTGCCTTGAAAAAGGCTACAAATAGTTTTGCACGCCTCTCTGAGCGTTGTGGCTCGACTTTGCTAAAGTCCGCTTTTTGGTGAGCCCAGGTTAAATTATGAGCTGAAAGATTTTTCTGAGCAACAATCTTCGGGCCAATTTTTCAACAGGCCGCCATTTGGTCAGCTATTGCCTTGAAAAAGCCTGCAAATAGTTTTGTACGCCTCTCTGAGCTTTTCGGCTAGACTTTGCTAAAATCCGCTTTTTGGTGAGCCCAGGTCAAATTATGAGCTGAAATTTTTTTTTTCTGAGCAACCATCTTGAAATTGGCTGCAAACTGTTTTCACTCTGGAGGAAAAACGCTTGCAGGAGTTTCTGAGCGTTTCCGCCCGATTTTTCAACAGGCCGCCATTTGGTCAGCTATTGCCTTGAAAAAGGCTGCAAATAGTTTTTCACGCCTCTCTGAGCGTTTCTGCTCGACTTTGCTAAGGTCCGCTTTTTGGTAAGCCCAGGTCAAATTATGAGCTGAAATTTTTTTTCTGAGCAAACTTCTTGAAATTGGCTGCAAACGGTTTTCACTCTGGTGGAAAAACACTAGCAGGAGTTTCTAAGCGTTTCAGCACGATTTTTCAACAGGCCGCCATTTGTTCAGCTATTTTCTTGAAAAAGCCTGCAAATAGTTTTGTACGCCTCTCTGAGCGTTTCGGCTCGACTATTCTATAGTCCGCTTTTTGGTGAGCTCAAGTCAAATTATGAGCTGAAATTTTTCTGCTGAGAAACCATCTTGAATTTGGCTGGAAACGGTTTTCACTCTGGGGGAAAAACGCTTGCAGAAGTTTCTGAGTGTTTCGGCCCGATTTTTCAACAAGCCGCCATTTGGTCAGCTATTGCCTTGAAAAAGGCTGCAAATAGTTTTGCACGCCTCTCTGAGCGTTTCGGCTCGACTTTGCTAAAGTCCGCTTTTTGGTAAGCCCAGGTCAATTTATGAGCTAAAATTTTTTTTCTGAGCAAACTTCTTGAAATTGGCTGCAAACGGTTTTCACTCTGAGGAAAAAACACTAGCAGGAGTTTCTAAGCGTTTCGGCACGATTTTTCAACAGGCCGTCATTTGTTCAGCTATTGTCTTGAAAAAGCCTGCAAATAGTTTTGTACGCCTCTCTGAGCGTTTCGGCTCGACTATTCTATGTCCGCTTTTTGGTGAGCTCAAGTCAACTTATGAGCTGAAATTTTTCTGCTGAGCAACCATCTTGAATTTGGCTGCAAACGGTTTTCACTCTGGGGGAAAAACGCTTGCAGGCGTTTCTTAGCGTTTCGGCCCGATTTTTCAACAAGCCGCCATTTGGTCAGCTGTTGCCTTGAGAAACGCTGCAAATAGTTTTCCACGCGTCTTTTGCACGCCTCTCTGAGCGTTTCTGCTCGACTTTGCTAAAGTCCGCTTTTTGGTGAGCCCAGGTTAAATTATGAGCTGAAAGATTTTTCTGAGCAACAATCTTCGCCCCGATTTTTCAACAGGCCGCCATTTGGTCAGCTATTGCCTTGAAAAAGCCTGCAAATAGTTTTGTACGCCTCTCAGAGCGTTTCGGCTAGACGTTTCTAAAATCCGCTTTTTGGTGAGCCCAGATCAAATTATGAGGTGACATGTTTTTGTGAGCAAACTTCTTGAAAATGAATGCAAACTGTTTTTACTTTATGGGAAAAACAGTTACAGGCGTTTCTGATGGAATCGGTGGGATTTTTCAACAGGCGGTCATTTGGTCAGCTATTGCCTCGAAAAAGGCTGCAAATAGTTTTGCACGCCTCTCTGAGCGTTTCGGCTCGACTTTGCTAATATCCGCTTTTTGGTGAGCCCAGGACAAATTATGAGCTGAATTTCTTTTTTCTGAGGAACCATCTTGAAATTGGCTGCAAACAGTTTTCTCTCTGTGGGAAAAACGGTTACAGGCGTTTCTAAGCGATTCGGCGCGATTTTTCAAAGGCCGTCATTTGCTCAGCTATTGCCTTGAAAAACGCTACAAATAGTTTTGCACGCCTCTCTGAGCGTTTCTGCTCGACTTTGCTAAAGTCCGCTTTTTTGGTGAGCCCAGGTTAAATTATGAGCTGAAAGATTTTTCTGAGCAACCATCTTCGGCCCGATTTTTCAACAGGCCGCCATTTGGTCAGCTATTGCCCTGAAAAAGCCTGCAAATAGTTTTGTACGCCTCTCTGAGCTTTTCGGCAAGACTTTGCTAAAATCCGGTTTTTGGTGAGCCCAGGTCAAATTATGAGCTGAAATTTTTTTTCTGAGCAAACTTCTTGAAATTGGCTGCAAACGGTTTTCACTCTGGGGAAAAAACACTAGCAGGAGTTTCTAAGCGTTTCAGCACGATTTTTCAACAGGCCGCCATTTGTTCAGCTATTGCCTTGAAAAAAGCCGGCAAATAGTTTTGTACGTTTCTCTGAGCGTCTCGGCCCGATTTTGCTAAAGTCCGCTTTTTCGTGAGCCCAGGTCAAATTATGAGCTGAAATTTTTCTTCTCAGCAACCATCTTGAATTTGGCTGCAAACGGTTTTCACTCTGGGGGAAAAACGGTTACAGGCGTTTCTGAGCGATTCGGTGCGATATTTCGACAGGCGGTCATTTGGTCAGCTATTGCCTTGAAAAAGCCTGCAAATAGTTTTGTACGCCTCTCTGAGCGTTTCGGCTCGACTATTCTAAAGTCCCCTTTTTGGTAAGCCCAGGTCAAATTATGAGCTGAAATTTTTTTTCTTAGCAAACTTCTTGAAATTTCTGAGCGATTCGGCGCGATATTTGAACAGGCCGTCATTTGGTCAGGTATTGCCTTGAAAAACGCTGCAAATGGTTTTGTCCGCCTCTTTGAGCGTCTCGGCCCGATTTTGCTAAAGTCCGCTTTTTGGTGAGCCCAGATCAAATTATGAGCTGAAATTTTTCTGCTGACCAACCATCTTGAATTTGGCTGCAAACGGTTTTCACTCTGTGGGAAAAACGTTTACAGGCGTTTCTGAGCGATTCGGTGCGATTTTTCAACAGGCCGCCATTTGGTCAGCTATTGCCTTGAAAAAGCCTGCAAATAGTTTTGTACGCCTCACTGAGCGTTGTGCCTCGACTTTGCTTAAGTCCGCTTTTTGGTAAGCCCAGGTCAAATTATGAGCTAAAATTTTTTTTCTGAGCAACCATTTTGAAATTGGCTGCAAACGTTTTTCACTCTGTGGGAAAAACACTTGCAGAAGTTTCTGAACGTTTTGGTCGATTTTTCAACAGGCCGCCATTTGGTCAGCTATTGCCTTGAAAAAGGCTACAAATAGTTTTGTACGCCTCTCTGAGCGTTTCGGCTCGACTTTGCTGAAGTCCGCTTTTTGGTGAGCCCTGGTCAAATTATGAGCTGAAATTTTTCTTTTCTGAGCAAACTTCTTGAAATTGGCTGCAAACGGTTTTCACTCTGGGGGAAAAACACTAGCAGGAGTTTCTTTTTACAGGCAATAGCTGACCAAACGGCGGCCTGTTGAAAAATTGCACCGAATCACTCACAAACGCCTGTAACCGTTTTTCCCACAAAGTGAAAACCATTTACAGCCAATTTTAAGATGGTCGTTTAGAAAAAAATTTCAGCTCATAAATTGACCTGTGCTAATTTTCACACCTTTTTAAGTGATTCTATATTTGCACCTTTGACAATAAGGCCAAAAACGTATCAAAAAAGGGCTCAAACAAGGGCGGGAACCATTTCAACTTTTTCAAATGGCTATAAATAGTTTAATTCGAATCCCCAGGGTGCACTGATTAATTTCCACACCTTTTTAAGTGATTCTATATTCAAACTTTGACAATCAAGCCAAAAACCCATCAAAAAAAGGGCCTAAACAAGGGCGGGAAAGCATTTCAACTTTTTCAAATGGCTATAAATGGTTTTATTCGAATCCCCAAGGAGCACTGATTAATTTCCACACCTTTTTAAGCGATTCTATATTAACACCTTTGACAATCAAGCCAAAGACCCATCAAAAAAGGGCCCAAACAAGGGCGGGAAACCATTTCAACTTTTTCAAATGGCTATAAATGGTTTTGTTCGAATCCCCAGGGAGCACTGATTAATTTCCACACCTTTTTAAGTAATTCTATATTCACACCTTTGACAATCAGGCCAAAAACCCATCAAAAAAGGGCCCAAACAAGGGCGGGAAACCATTTCAACTTTTTCAAATGGCTATAAATGGTTTTGTTTGACTGCCCAGGGAGCACTGATTAATTTCCACACCTTTTTAAGTGATTCTATATTCACACCTTTGACAATCAAGCCAAAAACCCATCAAAAAAGGGCCCAAACAAGAGCGGGAAACCATTTCAACTTTTTCAAATGGCTATAAATGGTTTTATTCGAATCCCCAAGGAGCACTGATTAATTTCCACACCTTTTTAAGTGATTCTATATTCACACCTTTGACAATCAAGCCAAAGACCCATCAAAAAAGGGCCCAAACAAGGGCGGGAAACCATTTCAACTTTTTCAAATGGCTATGAATGGTTTTGTTCGAATCCCCAGGGAGCACTGATTAATTTCCACACCTTTTTAAGTGATTCTATATTCACACCTTTGACAATCAAGCCAAAGACCCATCAAAAAAGGGCCCAAACAAGGGCGGGAAACCATTTCAACTTTTTCAAATGGCTATAAATGGTTTTGTTCGAATCCCCAGGGAGCACTGATTAATTTCCACACCTTTTTAAGTGATTCTATATTCACACCTTTGACAATCAGGCCAAAAACCCATCAAAAAAGGGCCCAAACAAGGGCGGGAAACCATTTCAACTTTTTCAAATGGCTATAAATGGTTTTATTCGAATCCCCAAGGAGCACTGATTAATTTCCACACCTTTTTAAGTGATTGTATATTTACACCTTTGGCAATCAGGCCAAAAACCCTTAAAAAAAGGGCCCAAACAAGGGCAGGAAACCATTTCAACTTTTTCAAATGGCTATAAATGGTTTTGTTCGAATCCCCAGGGAGCACTGATTAATTTCCACACCTTTTTAAGTGATTCTATATTCACACCTTTGACAATCAAGCCAAAAACCCATCAAAAAAAGGCCCTAACAAGGGCAGGAAACCATTTCAACTTTTTTAAATGGCTATAAATGGTTTAATTCAAATCCCCAAGGAGCACTGATTAATTTCCACACCTTTTAAAGTGATTCTATATTCACAACTTTGACAATTAAGCCAAAAACCCATCAAAAAAGGGCCTAAACAAGGGCGGGAAAGCATTTCAACTTTTTCAAATGGCTATAAATGGTTTTGTTCGACTCCCCAGGGAGCACTGATTAATTTCCACACCTTTTTAAGTGATTCTATATTCACACCTTTGACAATCAGGCCAAAAACCCATCAAAAAAGGGCCCAAACAAGGGCGGGAAACCATTTCAACTTTTCCAAATGGCTATAAATGGTTTTGTTCGACTCCCCAGAGAGCACTGATTAATTTCCACACCTTTTTAAGTGATTCTATATTCACACCTTTGACAATCAAGCCAAAGACCCATCAAAAACGGGCCCAAACAAGGGCGGGAAACCATTTCAACTTTTTCAAATGGCTATAAATGGTTTTGTTCGAATCCGCAGGGAGCACTGATTAATTTCCACACCTTTTTAAGTGATTCTATATTCACACCTTTGACAATCAGGCCAAAAACCCATCAAAATTGGGCCCAAACAACGGCGGGAAACCATTTCAACTTTTTCAAATGGCTATAAATGGTTTTGTTCGACTCCCCAGGGAGCACTGATTAATTTCCACACCTTTTTAAGTGATTCTATATTCACACCTTTGACAATCAAGCCAAAAACCCATCAAAAAAGGGCCCAAACAAGGGCGGGAAACCATTTCAACTTTTTCAAATGGCTATAAATGGTTTTATTCGAATCCCCAAGGAGCACTGATTAATTTCCACACCTTTTTAAGTGATTCTATATTCACACCTTTGACAATCAAGCCAAAGACCCATCAAAAAAGGGCCCAAACAAGGGCGGGAAACCATTTCAACTTTTTCAAATGGCTATAAATGGTTTTGTTCGAATCCCCAGGGAGCACTGATTAATTTCCACACCTTTTTAAGTGATTCTATATTCACACCTTTGACAATCAAGCCAAAGACCCATCAAAAAAGGGCCCAAACAAGGGCGGGAAACCATTTCAACTTTTTCAAATGGCTATAAATGGTTTTGTTCGAATCCGCAGGGAGCACTGATTAATTTCCACACCTTTTTAAGTGATTCTATATTCACACCTTTGACAATCAGGCCAAAAACCCATCAAAATTGGGCCCAAACAACGGCGGGAAACCATTTCAACTTTTTCAAATGGCTATAAATGGTTTTGTTCGACTTCCCAGGGAGCACTGATTAATTTCCACACCTTTTTAAGTGATTCTATATTCACACCTTTGACAATCAAGCCAAAAACCCATCAAAAAAGGGCCCAAACAAGGGCGGGAAACCATTTCAACTTTTTCAAATGGCTATAAATGGTTTTATTCGAATCCCCAAGGAGCACTGATTAATTTCCACACCTTTTTAAGTGATTCTATATTCACACCTTTGACAATCAAGCCAAAGACCCATCAAAAAAGGGCCCAAACAAGGGCGGGAAACCATTTCAACTTTTTCAAATGGCTATAAATGGTTTTGTTCGAATCCCCAGGGAGCACTGATTAATTTCCACACCTTTTTAAGTGATTCTATATTCACACCTTTGACAATCAGGCCAAAAACCCATCAAAAAAGGGCCCAAACAAGGGCGGGAAACCATTTCAACTTTTTCAAATGGCTATAAATGGTTTTGTTCGAATCCCCAGGGAGCACTGATTAATTTCCACACCTTTTTAAGTGATTCTATATTCACACCTTTGACAATCAGGCCAAAAACCCATCAAAAAAGGGCCCAAACAAGGGCGGGAAACCATTTCACCTTTTTCAAATGGCTATAAATGGTTTTATTCGAATCCCCAAGGAGCACTGATTAATTTCCACACCTTTTTAAGTGATTCTATATTCACACTTTTGACAATCAAGCCAAAAACCTATCAAAAATGGGCCCAAACAAGGGCAGGAAACCATTTCAACTTTTTCAAATGGCTATAAATGGTTTAATTCGAATCCCCAAGGAGCACTGATTAATTTCCACACCTTTTAAAGTGATTCTATATTCACAACTTTGACAATCAAGCCAAAAACCCATCAAAAAAGGGCCTAAACAAGGGCGGCAAAGCATTTCAACTTTTTCAAATGGCTATAAATGGTTTTGTTCGAATCCCCAGGGAGCACTGATTAATTTTTACACCTTTTTAAGTGATTCTATATTCACACCTTTGACAATCAGGCCAAAAACCCATCAAAAAAGGGCCCAAACAAGGGCGGGAAACCATTTCAACTTTTTCAAATGGCTAGAAATGGTTTTGTTCGAATCCCCAAGGAGCACTGATTAATTTCCACACCTTTTTAAGTGATTCTATATTCACACCTTCGACAATCAAGCCAAAGACCTATCAAAAAAGGGCCCAAACAAGGGCGGGAAACCATTTCAACTTTTTCAAATGGCTATAAATGGTTTTATTCGAATCCCCAAGGAGCACTGATTAATTTCCACACCTTTTTAAGTTATTCTATATTCACACCTTTGACAATAAGGCCAAAAACCCATCAAAAAAGGGCCCAAACAAGGGCGGGAAAACATTTCAACTTTTTCAAATGGCTATAAATGGTTTTGTTCGAATCCCCAGGGAGCACTGATTAATTTATACACCTTTTTAAGTGATTCTATATTCACACCTTTGACAATCAGGCCAAAAACCCATCAAAAAAGGGCCCAAACAAGGGCGGGAAACCATTTCAACTTTTTCAAATGGCTATAAATGGTTTTATTCGAATCTTCAGGGAGCACTGATTAATTTCCACACCTTTTTAAGTGATTCTATGTTTACACCTTTGACAATCAAGCCAAAGACCGATCAAATCAAAAGCCCTCTGGGCTTAGTGTCTCGTGTCACTTTTTAGAGTTTATTTAAAAAAGAGATCGCTTTTCACGTCTATTTATTGCTTGTAAAGTTGATCAGTTATATAACTCCAATAACAGCAGGAAAAGATGACAGACATTGCACTGTATGATTGCACTTTGGTTCACTAAGCATACATTCAACTGTATACTTATACTATGACTTCCATGTGCTTTCTTCACGCTATATGAGATATCGCTTTGGGTGTTTATTCGTGAACGCTTAGCCTGTTAAGTGATAATGACATGCGAGTGGTGATGATTTTGTTAATTCTTATAACCTCTTCTCTTGATTTAGTATTGATATTGTGAGGAGAAATTTGGTTTTGGTCACTCTTGAGCCGGTCTTAATGTTTTTGTAACGCCAAAGCTACAACGCAGCGGCTGAAGAACGTGTAAATTACAGTCATTTTCTTCGCTATTTAAATCTACTGAATGAAATATTCTGCTAGGTTCTGCTTAATAGAAAACATTCGATCTTGCTTGACACGTGATTCCGCGCGAACGTACGCAATAAACTATGTAGTAGTGTTTAACTCGCACAAATCTCACTTTTAAAGAGAGACTTTAACTTCTACACAGAGCTTACTATGCTGTACCATAACTGGTCATAACTTTAAAATGGTTGGGTATTCAATCGACTAACGATTCAAACGGTTCAAACCTTTTGTTCAAACGATATGTGTTATGTGTGCAAGATTAACTTTGACATTCAATCCCGACCAACTAATTGCTTAGATTACAATCCCTCTTTAACCCCGATACAATCTGTTGCCGCGGCTAAATTTAAAAAAAGTTGTCTACACAAAGATAAGAACAATGCTTACCGATCGAACAACAGATATTTACATCGTCCTCTCTTTCAGCAACATTTTTACCATTAGCCGATACTAGTTACGTTGATATAAAAGCTATATCTGCTATATTCCACGACTGTAATCTCTATAAATACAGTTGTTACAGTAAATATCCTGTTGAAACATCCACCATTTTCCTACGCTTAGTAAACAGAAATGATTTTCAACTACTTTCCAAAACTCTCAAGATAAAATAATAGATATCAAATGAAAGCACGCTATTCTTTAAATTGGCAACGTGAAGCTGTTATTCTGATACATCTCACAATTGCACAAATTAAAACTTTACAAGCGACCACAAGACAAGACACTCCAAAGAGATTTTAGAGCTTCATGTTAAAAACTGCTTTTCTCGCTCAATTTAAGTTGCGGTATGCTAGCGTTATATGCACAACGACAACGAAAAATTTACAGGCAGGTCCATCTAATGACATCTTGTTGATTATTAGACACTTCTGCTTTTCAGATCCGTTCTAAAACTCATCAATATAATTTCTCTCTTTCGGTTAGTACATTGTATTATGCGTTTGTAATAACCTGGTGTATTTCATTCTTCTTCTACACGTTTTCTGCTTGAGTTACAATTAATTTCATTGATTTTCAGTACAATCTTGTCGGCAAAGGTTAGAATGTTATTTTAAGAACGTAAAACTTGTCTGTATTTTTCTTGATAACTGCTGGCTGCAGCTCAAATATTTCCAAAATTAAAAAGCATACAGCTAATTTAAAGAAAAAAATGCGTCACATCTACGTGTATTCCTCTTAAGAGCTTCATTCATGCAGTGAAAAGGCTGTTGTTGTCGTCTATTGTTGTCTAAAAGTTGTGTCCATTGTAGCGTGGAATTCACAGCAGGATATATGAAGCTACATGTAGTGCCTCTTGACTCAGGTCAATCTTCGGGTCAAAAAAATAAAAAAAGCAATGTATGTTTTGCGCTTTAGATTGACATTTCTGCTCTTCAATCCTAAGAAAACTCATCAAATATAATTTCCCTCTTTCGGTCATACATTGAGTTCTACCTTTACCTCAGAGCCGAGTGTAAACGAGGCTTTGCAAATCGAAAGTGTAAATGTTTCTCTCGATGAATCAGGCGCCTGAAAAAAGAAAGGCAAAAAAGTATGACTCGAGACTGGCAGAGTTCTTTTATTGAAATGTGGGAAAAAGTATGGAACAGCACAACGCTAGTTTAGAACATGGATAGTAAAAGTTTTTACTATCCATGATTTGAACAAACAAACGCCACAGTTGACATTTTTAAAGATTTGGCATCAAAATAATTGTCTTTATCTAATCGTTTATCTTCTGTTATTAAATTGTTGTTATTCATGCCACAAAGGTCACCCCTTTCAATACAAAGTTGTGCAAAAGTCACGTAGCAATCATAGTCTTTTAAAAAATGCTCGTTTTTTTTCAACCTTTTTCAACGCAATTCTCCAACGAACTTTCAACATGCCAAATGCTCGTTCCACTACAGATCGTAGCGCACCGAACTTTAGGTTTTAAACTTTCGCTGCTCCTGAGTCAGGCGTCCTCTGTCCGGGTAGGGTTTCACTAGCCAGTTCGTTAGCGGATAGGCACTGTTGCCAGCTAAAACGGGCCTTATTTCTGTTCCATTTTTATTGCCTGTTAGACCACTTAAAATTTGCTCGTTTGCTGCAAGTTCAGAAAAAAACGTCATCTCTTTTTTATAGCGTGCCTGTATTTTTACATAATAAGCCCTTTACAATAAATACTCCTAACTTACTGTTTGATAAACCAGCGCTTTAGTTGCGACCTATGTAAAGAAACAATTATTCTTTGATAACATTTGTTTTGTGATCCGATGCCGCCGGAATTTCATAACATGGCGGGAAAATTCCGCGGCCTCACAAAGCAAATATTGACATGGCGGGAAAAATATTGACATGGCGGGAAAAATATTGCCATGGCGGGAAAATATCCCCCTGTACAATTATCTCGTGTCGTCATGACGACGTTGTCATGACGACACGAGACAAAAAGGGCCCAAACAAGGGCGGGAAACCATTTCAACTTTTTCAAATGGCTATAAATGGTTTTATTCGAATCCCCAAGGAGCACTGATTAATTTCCACACCTTTTTAAGTGATTCTATATTCACACCTTTGACAATCAAGGCAAAAACCCATCAAAAAAGGGACCAAAGAAGGGCGGGAAAACATTTCAACTTTTTCAAATGGATATAAATGGTTTTGTTCGAATCCCCAGGGAGCACTGATTAATTTCCACACCTTTTTAAGTGATTCTATATTCACACCTTTGACAATCAAGCCAAAGACCCATCAAAAAAGGGCCCAAACAAAGGCGGGAAACCATTTCAACTTTTTCAAATGGCTATGAATGGTTTTGTTCGAATCCCCAGGGAGCACTGATTAATTTCCACACCTTTTTAAGTGATTCTATATTCACACCTTTGACAATCAAGGCAAAGACCCATCAAAAAAGGGCCCAAACAAGGGCGGGAAAACATTTCAACTTTTTCAAATGGATATAAATGGTTTTGTTCGAATCCCCAGGGAACACTGATTAATTTCCACACCTTTTTAAGTGATTCTATATTCACACCTTTGACAATCAAGCCAAAAACCCATCAAAAAAGGGCCCAAACAAGGGCGGGAAACCATTTCAACTTTTTCAAATCGCTATAAAAAGTTTTATTCGAATCCCCAAGGTGCACTGATTAATTTCCACACCTTTTTAAGTGAATTTATATTCACACCTTTGACAATCAAGCAAAAGACACATCAAAAAAGAGCCCAAACAATTGCGGGAAACCATTTCAACTTTTTCAAATGGCTATAAATGGTTTTGTTCGAATCCCCAGGGAGCACTGATTAATTTCCACACCTTTTTAAGTGATTCTATATTCACACCTTTGACAATCAAGGCAAAAACCCATCAAAAAAGGGCCCAAAGAAGGGCGGGAAAACATTTCAACTTTTTCAAATGGATATAAATGGTTTTGTTCGAATCCCCAGGGAGCACTGATTAATTTCCACACCTTTTTAAGTGATTCTATATTCACACCTTTGACAATCAAGCCAAAGACCCATCAAAAAAGGGCCCAAACAAGGGCGGGAAACCATTTCAACTTTTTCAAATGGCTATAAATGGTTTTGTTCGAATCCCCAGGGAGCACTGATTAATTTCCACACCTTTTTAAGTGATTTTTTATTCACACCTTTGACAATCAAGCCAAAAACCCATCAAAAAAGGGCCCAAACAAGGGCGAGAAACCATTTCAACTTTTTCAAATGGGTATAAATGGTTTTGTTCGAATCCCCAGGGAGCACTGATTAATTTCCACACCTTTTTAAGTGATTCTATATTCACACCTTTGACAATCAGGCCAAAAACCCATCAAAAAAGGGCCCAAACAAGGGCGGGAAACCATTTCAACTTTTTCAAATGGCTATAAATGGTTTTATTCGAATCTTCAGGGAGCACTGATTAATTTCCACACCTTTTTAAGTGATTCTATGTTCACACCTTTGACAATCAAGCAAAAAACCCATCAAAAAAGGGCCCAAAGAAGGGCGGGAAACCATTTCAACTTTTTCAAATGGCTATCAATGGTTTTATTCGAATCCCCAAGGAGCACTGATCAATTTCCACACCTTTTTAAGTGATTTTATATTCACACCTTTGACAATAAAGGCACAAACCCATCAAAAAAGGGCCCAAACAAGGGCGGGAAACCATTTCAACTTTTTCAAATGGCTATAAATGGTTTTGTTCGAATCCCCAAGGAGCACTGATTAATTTCCACACCTTTTTAAGTGATTCTATATTCACACCTTTGACAATCAAGGCACAAACCCATCAAAAAAGGGCCTAAACAAGGGCGGGAAACCATTTCAACTTTTTCAAATGGCTATAAATGGTTTTATTCGAATCCCCAAGGAGCACTGATTAATTTCCACACCTTTTTAAGTGATTCTATATTCACACCTTTGACAATCACGCCAAAGACCCATCAAAAAAGGGCCCAAACAAGGGCGGGAAACCATTTCAACTTTTTCAAATGGCTATAAATGGTTTTGTTCGAATCCCCAGGGAGCACTGATTTATTTCCACACCTTTTTAAGTTATTCTATATTCACACCTTTGACAATCAAGCCAAAAACCCATAAAAAAAGGGCCCAAACAAGGGCGGGAAACTATTTCAACTTTTTCAAATGGCTATAAATGGTTTTGTTCGAATCCCCAGGGAGCACTGATTAATTTCCACACCTTTTTAAGTGATTCTATATTCACACCTTTGACAATCAGGCCAAAAACCCATCAAAAAAGGGCCCAAACAAGAGCAGGAAACCATTTCAACTTTTTTAAATGGCTATAAATGGTTTAATTTGAATCCCCAAGGAGCACTGATTAATTTCCACACCTTTTAAAGTGATTCTATATTCACAACTTTGACAATCAAGCCAAAGACCCATCAAAAAGGGCCTAAACAAGGGCGGGAAAGCATTTCAACTTTTTCAAATGGCTATAAATGGTTTTATTTGAATCCCCAGGGAGCACTTTTAAATTTCCACACCTTTTTAAGTGATTCTATAATCACACCTTTGACAATAAGGCCAAAAACCCATCAAAAAAGGGCTCAAACAAGGGCGGAAAACCATTTCAACTTTTTCAAATGGCTATAAAAAGTTTTATTCGAATCCCCAAGGAGCACTGATTAATTTCCACACCTTTTTAAGTGAATTTATATTCACACCTTTGACAATCAAGCCAAAGACCCATCAAAAAGGGCCCAAACAATTGCGGGAAACCATTTCAACTTTTTCAAATGGCTATAAATGGTTTTGTTCGAATCCCCAGGGAGCACTGATTAATTTCCACACCTTTTTAAGTGATTCTATATTCACACCTTTGACAATCAGGCCAAAAACCCATCAAAAAAGGGCCCAAACAAGGGCGGGAAACCATTTCAACTTTTTCAAATGGCTATAAATGGTTTTATTCGAATCCCCAAGGAGCACTGATTAATTTCCACACCTTTTTAAGTGATTCTATATTCACACCTTTGACAATCAAGCCAAAGACCCATCAAAAAAGGGCCCAAACAAGGGCGGGAAACCATTTCAAGTTTTTCAAATGGCTATAAATGGTTTTGTTCGAATCCCCAGGGAGCACTGATTAATTTCTACACCTTTTTAAGTGATTTTTTATTCACACCTTTGACAATCAAGCCAAAAACTCATCAAAAAAGGGCCCAAACAAGGGCGGGAAACCATTTCAACTTTTTCAAATGGCTATAAATGGTTTTGTTCGAATCCCCAGGGAGCACTGATTAATTTCCACACCTTTTTAAGTGATTCTATATTCACACCTTTGACAATCAGGCCAAAAACCCATCAAAAAAGGGCCCAAACAAGGGCGGGAAACCATTTCAACTTTTTCAAATGGCTATAAATGGTTTTGTTCGAATCCCCAAGGAGCACTGATTAATTTCCACACCTTTTTAAGTGATTCTATATTCACACCTTTGACAATCACGCCAAAGACCCATCAAAAAAGGGCCCAAACAAGGGCGGGAAACCATTTCAACTTTTTCAAATGGCTATAAATGGTTTTGTTCGAATCCCCAGGGAGCACTGATTTATTTCCACACCTTTTTAAGTTATTCTATATTCACACCTTTGACAATGAAGCCAAAAACCCATCAAAAAAGGGCCCAAACAAGGGCGGGAAACTATTTCAACTTTTTCAAATGGCTATAAATGGTTTTGTTCGAATCCCCAGGGAGCACTGATTAATTTCCACACCTTTTTTAAGTGATTCTATATTCACACCTTTGACAATCAGGCCAAAAACCCATCAAAAAAGGGCCCAAACAAGGGCGGGAAACCATTTCAACTTTTTCAAATGGCTATAAATGGTTTTGTTCGAATCCCCAGGGAGCACTGATTAATTTCCACACCTTTTTAAGTGCTTCTATATTCACACCTTTGACAATCAAGCCAAAGACCCATCAAAAAAGGGCCCAAACAAGGGCGGGAAACCATTTCAACTTTTTCAAATGGCTATGAATGGTTTTGTTCGAATCCCCAGGGAGCACTGATTAATTTCCACACCTTTTTAAGTGATTCTATATTCACACCTTTGACAATCAAGGCAAAAACCCATCAAAAAAGGGCCCAAAGAAGGGCGGGAAAACATTTCAACTTTTTCAAATGGATATAAATGGTTTTGTTCGAATCCCCAGGGAGCACTGATTAATTTCCACACCTTTTTAAGTGATTCTATATTCACACCTTTGACAATCAAGCCAAAGACCCATCAAAAAAGGGCCCAAACAATTGCGGGAAACCATTTCAACTTTTTCAAATGGCTATGAATGGTTTTGTTCGAATCCCCAGGGAGCGCTGATTAATTTCCACACCTTTTTAAGTGATTCTATATTCACACCTTTGACAATCAAGCCAAAAAGCCATCAAAAAAGCGCCCAAACAAGGGCGGGAAACCATTTCAACTTTTTCAAATGGCTATGAATGGTTTTGTTCGAATCCCCAGGGAGCACTGATTAATTTCCACACCTTTTTAAGTGATTCTATATTCACACCTTTGACAATCAAGGCAAAAACCCATCAAAAAAGGGCCCAAAGAAGGGCGGGAAAACATTTCAACTTTTTCAAATGGCTATGAATCGTTTTGTTCGAATCCCCAGGGAGCACTGATTAATTTCCACACCTTTTTAAGTGATTCTATATTCACACCTTTGATAATCAAGCCAAAGACCCATCAAAAAAGGGCCCAAACAATTGCGGGAAACCATTTCAACTTTTTCAAATGGCTATGAATGGTTTTGTTCGAATCCCCAGGGAGCACTGATTAATTTCCACACCTTTTTAAGTGATTCTATATTCACACCTTTGAAAATCAAGCCAAAAACCCATCAAAAAAGGGCCCAAACAAGGGCGGGAAACCATTTCAACTTTTTCAAATGGCTATAAATGGTTTTATTCGAATCCCCAAGGAGCACTGATTAATTTCCACACCTTTTTAAGTGATTCTATATTCACACCTTTGACAATCAAGCCAAAGACCCATCAAAAAAGGGCCCAAACAAGGGCGAGAAACCATTTCAACTTTTTCAAATGGCTATAAATAGTTTTGTTCGAATCCCCAGGGAGCACTGATTAATTTCTACACCTTTTTAAGTGATTTTTTATTCACACCTTTGACAATCAAGCCAAAAACCCATCAAAAAAGGGCCCAAACAAGGGCGAGAAACCATTTCAACTTTTTCAAATGGGTATAAATGGTTTTGTTCGAATCCCCAGGGAGCACTGATTAATTTCCACACCTTTTTAAGTGATTCTATATTCACACCTTTGACAATCAGGCCAAAAACCCATCAAAAAAGGGCCCAAACAAGGGCGGGAAACCATTTCAACTTTTTCAAATGGCTATAAATGGTTTTATTCGAATCTTCAGGGAGCACTGATTAATTTCCACACCTTTTTAAGTGATTCTATGTTCACACCTTTGACAATCAAGCAAAAAACCCATCAAAAAAGGGCCCAAAGAAGGGCGGGAAACCATTTCAACTTTTTCAAATGGCTATCAATGGTTTTATTCGAATCCCCAAGGAGCACTGATCAATTTCCACACCTTTTTAAGTGATTTTATATTCACACCTTTGACAATAAAGGCACAAACCCATCAAAAAAGGGCCCAAACAAGGGCGGGAAACCATTTCAACTTTTTCAAATGGCTATAAATGGTTTTGTTCGAATCCCCAAGGAGCACTGATTAATTTCCACACCTTTTTAAGTGATTCTATATTCACACCTTTGACAATCAAGGCACAAACCCATCAAAAAAGGGCCTAAACAAGGGCGGGAAACCATTTCAACTTTTTCAAATGGCTATAAATGGTTTTGTTCGAATCCCCAAGGAGCACTGATTAATTTCCACACCTTTTTAAGTGATTCTATATTCACACCTTTGACAATCACGCCAAAGACCCATCAAAAAAGGGCCCAAACAAGGGCGGGAAACCATTTCAACTTTTTCAAATGGCTATAAATGGTTTTGTTCGAATCCCCAGGGAGCACTGATTTATTTCCACACCTTTTTAAGTTATTCTATATTCACACCTTTGACAATCAAGCCAAAAACCCATAAAAAAAGGGCCCAAACAAGGGCGGGAAACTATTTCAACTTTTTCAAATGGCTATAAATGGTTTTGTTCGAATCCCCAGGGAGCACTGATTAATTTCCACACCTTTTTAAGTGATTCTATATTCACACCTTTGACAATCAGGCCAAAAACCCATCAAAAAAGGGCCCAAACAAGAGCAGGAAACCATTTCAACTTTTTTAAATGGCTATAAATGGTTTAATTTGAATCCCCAGGGAGCACTGATTAATTTCCACACCTTTTAAAGTGATTCTATATTCACAACTTTGACAATCAAGCCAAAGACCCATCAAAAAGGGCCTAAACAAGGGCGGGAAAGCATTTCAACTTTTTCAAATGGCTATAAATGGTTTTATTTGAATCCCCAGGGAGCACTTTTAAATTTCCACACCTTTTTAAGTGATTCTATAATCACACCTTTGACAATAAGGCCAAAAACCCATCAAAAAAGGGCTCAAACAAGGGCGGAAAACCATTTCAACTTTTTCAAATGGCTATAAAAAGTTTTATTCGAATCCCCAAGGAGCACTGATTAATTTCCACACCTTTTTAAGTGAATTTATATTCACACCTTTGACAATCAAGCCAAAGACCCATCAAAAAGGGCCCAAACAATTGCGGGAAACCATTTCAACTTTTTCAAATGGCTATAAATGGTTTTGTTCGAATCCCCAGGGAGCACTGATTAATTTCCACACCTTTTTAAGTGATTCTATATTCACACCTTTGACAATCAGGCCAAAAACCCATCAAAAAAGGGCCCAAACAAGGGCGGGAAACCATTTCAACTTTTTCAAATGGCTATAAATGGTTTTATTCGAATCCCCAAGGAGCACTGATTAATTTCCACACCTTTTTAAGTGATTCTATATTCACACCTTTGACAATCAAGCCAAAGACCCATCAAAAAAGGGCCCAAACAAGGGCGGGAAACCATTTCAAGTTTTTCAAATGGCTATAAATGGTTTTGTTCGAATCCCCAGGGAGCACTGATTAATTTCTACACCTTTTTAAGTGATTTTTTATTCACACCTTTGACAATCAAGCCAAAAACCCATCAAAAAAGGGCCCAAACAAAAGCGGGAAACCATTTCAACTTTTTCAAATGGCTATAAATGGTTTTGTTCGAATCCCCAGGGAGCACTGATTAATTTCCACACCTTTTTAAGTGATTCTATATTCACACCTTTGACAATCAGGCCAAAAACCCATCAAAAAAGGGCCCAAACAAGGGCGGGAAACCATTTCAACTTTTTCAAATGGCTATAAATGGTTTTATTCGAATCTTCAGGGAGCACTGATTAATTTCCACACCTTTTTAAGTGATTCTATGTTCACACCTTTGACAATCAAGCAAAAAACCCATCAAAAAAGGGCCCAAAGAAGGGCGGGAAACCATTTCAACTTTTTCAAATGGCTATCAATGGTTTTATTCGAATCCCCAAGGAGCACTGATTAATTTCCACACCTTTTTAAGTGATTCTATATTCACACCTTTGACAATCACGCCAAAGACCCATCAAAAAAGGGCCCAAACAAGGGCGGGAAACCATTTCAACTTTTTCAAATGGCTATAAATGGTTTTGTTCGAATCCCCAGGGAGCACTGATTTATTTCCACACCTTTTTAAGTTATTCTATATTCACACCTTTGACAATGAAGCCAAAAACCCATCAAAAAAGGGCCCAAACAAGGGCGGGAAACTATTTCAACTTTTTCAAATGGCTATAAATGGTTTTGTTCGAATCCCCAGGGAGCACTGATTAATTTCCACACCTTTTTTAAGTGATTCTATATTCACACCTTTGACAATCAGGCCAAAAACCCATCAAAAAAGGGCCCAAACAAGGGCGGGAAACCATTTCAACTTTTTCAAATGGCTATAAATGGTTTTATTCGAATCCCCAGGGAGCACTGATTAATTTCCACACCTTTTTAAGTGCTTCTATATTCACACCTTTGACAATCAGGCCAAAAACCCATCAAAAAAGGGCCCAAACAAGGGCGGGAAACCATTTCAACTTTTTCAAATGGCTATAAATGGTTTTGTTTGACTCCCCAGGGAGCACTGATTAATTTCCACACCTTTTTAAGTGATTCTATATTCACACCTTTGACAATCAAGCCAAAAACCCATCAAAAAAGGGTCCAAACAAGGGCAGGAAACCATTTCAACTTTTTCAAATGGCTATAAATGGTTTAATTTGAATCCCCAAGGAGCACTGATTAATTTCCACACCTTTTAAAGTGATTCTATATTCACAACTTTGACAATCAAGCCAAAGACCCATCAAAAATGGCCTAAACAAGGGCGGCAAAGCATTTCAACTTTTTCAAATGGCTATAAATGGTTTTATTTGAATCCCCAGGGAGCACTTTTAAATTTCCACACCTTTTTAAGTGATTCTATAATCACACCTTTGACAATAAAGCCAAAAACCCATCAAAAAAGGGCCCAAACAAGGGCGGGAAACCATTTCAACTTTTTCAAATGGCTATAAAAAGTTTTATTCGAATCCCCAAGGAGCACTGATTAATTTCCACACCTTTTTAAGTGAATTTATATTCACACCTTTGACAATCAAGCCAAAGACCCATCAAAAAGGGCCCAAACAAGTGCTGGAAACCATTTCAACTTTTTCAAATGGCTATAAATGGTTTTGTTCGAATCCCCAGGGAGCACTGATTAATTTCCACACCTTTTTAAGTGATTCTATATTCACACCTTTGACAATCAGGCCAAAAACCCATCAAAAAAGGGCCCAAACAAGGGCGGGAAACCATTTCAACTTTTTCAAATGGCTATAAATGGTTTTGTTCGACTCCCCAGGGAGCACTGATTAATTTCCACACCTTTTTAAGTGATTCTATATTCACACCTTTGACAATCAAGCGAAAGACCCATCAAAAAAGGGCCCAAACAAGGGCGGGAAACCATTTCAACTTTTTTAAATGGCTATAAATGGTTTTATTCGAATCCCCAGGGAGCACTGATTAATTTCCACACCTTTTTAAGTGATTCTATATTCACACCTTTGACAATCAGGCCAAAAACCCATCAAAAAAAGGCCCAAACAAGGGCGGGAAACCATTTCAACTTTTTCAAATGGCTATAAATGGTTTTGTTCGAATCCCCAGGGAGCACTGATTAATTTCCACACCTTTTTAAGTGATTCTATATTCACACCTTTGACAATCAAGCCAAAAACCCATCAAAAAAGGGCCCAAACAAGGGCGGGAAACCATTTCAACTTTTTCAAATGGCTATAAATGGTTTTGTTCGAATCCCCAGGGAGCACTGATTAATTTCCACACCTTTTTAAGTGATTCTATATTCACACCTTTGACAATCAAGCCAAAAACCCATCAAAAAAGGGCCCAAACAAGGGCGGGAAACCATTTCAACTTTTTCAAATGGCTATAAATGGTTTAATTCGAATCCCCAAGGAGCACTGATTAATTTCCACACCTTTTAAAGTGATTCTATATTCACAACTTTGACAATCAAGCCAAAAACCCATCAAAAAAAGGCCCAAACAAGGGCGGGAAACCATTTCAACTTTTTCAAATGGCTATAAATGGTTTTATTTGAATCCCCAGGGAGCACTGTTAAATTTCCACACCTTTTTAAGTGATTCTATATTCACACCTTTGACAATCAAGCCAAAAACCCATCAAAAAAGGGCCCAAACAAGGGCGGGAAACCATTTCAACTTTTTCAAATGGCTATAAATGGTTTTATTCGAATCCCCAAGGAGCACTGATTAATTTCCACACCTTTTTAAGTGAATCTATATTCACACCTTTGACAATCAAGCCAAATACCCATCAAAAAAGGGCCCAAACAAGGGCGGGAAACCATTTGAACTTTTTCAAATGGCTATAAATGGTTTCATTCGAATCCCCAAGGAGCACTGATCAATTTCCACACCTTTTTAAGTGATTCTATATTCACACCTTTGACAATCAAGGCAAAAACCCATCAAAAAAGGGCCCAAACAAGGGCGGGAAACCATTTCAACTTTTTCAAATGGCTATAAATGGTTTTTTTCGAATCCCCAGGGAGCACTGATTAATTTCCACACCTTTTTAAGTGATTCTATATTCACACCTTTGACAATCAAGCCAAAAAACCAAAAAAAAAGGGCCCAAACAAGGGGGGGAAACAATTTAAAATTTTAAAAATGGATAAAAAAAGTTTTATAAAAACCCAAAAAAAAAAAAAAAAAATCCACACCTTTTTAAAAAATAATAAAAAAAACAACAAAAAAAAAAAAAAAAAAAAAAAAAAAAAAAAAAAAAAAAAAAAAGGAAAAAAAAAAAAAAAAATAAAAAAAAAAAAAAAAATATTTTATAAAACCCCAAGCGCAGAAAAAAAAAAAAAAAACCAATAAATATTATATTAAAACACCACCCACACAAAAAAAAAAAAAAAAAAAAAAAAAAAAAACACAGAACAAACCGAAAATTTATATAATACAATTTAATTATTTTTAAAAAAAAAAAAAAAAAAAAAAAAACAAGGGCGGGAAACCATTTCAACTTTTTCAAATGGCTATAAATGGTTTTATTTGAATCCCCAAGGAGCACTGATTAATTTCCACACCTTTTTAAGTGATTCTATATTCACACCTTTGACAATCAAGCCAAAAACCCATCAAAAAAGGGCCCAAAAAAGGGGCGGGAAACCATTTCAACTTTTTCAAATGGCTATAAATGGTTTTGTTCGAATCCCCAAGGAGCACTGATTAATTTCCACACCTTTTTAAGTGATTCTATATTCACACCTTTGACAATCAAGCCAAAAACCCATCAAAAAAGGGCCCAAACAAGGGCGGGAAACCATTTCAACTTTTTCAAATGGCTATAAATGGTTTTATTCGAATCCCCAGGGAGCACTGATTAATTTCCACACCTTTTTAAGTGATTCTATATTCACACCTTTGACAATCAAGCCAAAAACCCATCAAAAAAGGGCCCAAACAAGGGCGGGAAACCATTTCAACTTTTTCAAATGGCTATAAATGGTTTTATTCGAATCCCCAGGGAGCACTGATTAATTTCCACACCTTTTTAAGTGATTCTATATTCACACACTTGACAATCAAGCCAAAAACCCATCAAAAAAGGGCCCAAACAAGGGCGGGAAACCATTTCAACTTTTTCAAATGGCTATAAATGGTTTGATTCGAATCCCCAGGGAGCACTGATTAATTTCCACACTTTTTAGGTGATTCTATATTCACACCTTTGACAATCAAGCCAAAAACCCATCAAAAAAGGGCCCAAACAAGGGCGGGAAACCATTTCAACTTTTTCAAATGGCTATAAATGGTTTTATTCGAATCCCCAGGGAGCACTGATTAATTTCCACACCTTTTTAAGTGATTCTATATTCACACCTTTGACAATCAAGCCAAAAAACCATCAAAAAAGGGCCCAAACAAGGGCGGGAAACCATTTCAACTTTTTCAAATGGCTATAAATGGTTTTATTCGAATCCCCAGGGAGCACTGATTAATTTCCACACCTTTTTAAGTGATTCTATATTCACACCTTTGACAATCAAGCCAAAAACCCATCAAAAAAGGGCCCAAACAAGGGCGGGAAACCATTTCAACTTTTTCAAATGGCTATAAATGGTTTTATTCGAATCCCCAGGGAGCACTGATTAATTTCCACACCTTTTTAAGTGATTCTATGTTCACACCTTTGACAATCAAGCCAAAAACCCATCAAAAAAGGGCCCAAACAAGGGCGGGAAACCATTTCAACTTTTTCAAATGGCTCTAAATGGTTTTATTCGAATCCCCAGGGAGCACTGATTAATTTCCACACCTTTTTAAGTGATTCTATATTCACACCTTTGGCAATCAAGCCAAAAACCCATCAAAAAAGGGCCCAAACAAGGGCGGGAAACCATTTCAACTTTTTCAAATGGCTATAAATGGTTTTATTTGAATCCCCAAGGAGCACTGATTAATTTCCACACCTTTTTAAGTGATTCTATATTCACACCTTTGACAATCAAGCCAAAAACCCATCAAAAAAGGGCCCAAAAAAGGGGCGGGAAACCATTTCAACTTTTTCAAATGGCTATAAATGGTTTTATTCGAATCCCCAGGGAGCACTGATTAATTTCCACACCTTTTTAAGTGATTCTATATTCACACACTTGACAATCAAGACAAAAACCCATCAAAAAAGGGCCCAAACAAGGGCGGGAAACCATTTCAACTTTTTCAAATGGCTATAAATGGTTTGATTCGAATCCCCAGGGAGCACTGATTAATTTCCACACTTTTTAGGTGATTCTATATTCACACCTTTGACAATCAAGCCAAAAACCCATCAAAAAAGGGCCCAAACAAGGGCGGGAAACCATTTCAACTTTTTCAAATGGCTATAAATGGTTTTATTCGAATCCCCAGGGAGCACTGATTAATTTCCACACCTTTTTAAGTGATTCTATATTCACACCTTTGACAATCAAGCCAAAAACCCATCAAAAAAGGGCCCAAACAAGGGCGGGAAACTATTTCAACTTTTTCAAATGGCTATAAATGGTTTTATTCGAATTCCCAGGGAGCACTGATTAATTTCCACACCTTTTTAAGTGATTCTATATTCACACCTTTGACAATCAAGCCAAAAAACCATCAAAAAAGGGCCCAAACAAGGGCGGGAAACCATTTCAACTTTTTCAAATGGCTATAAATTGTTTTATTTGAATCCCCAAGGAGCACTGATTAATTTCCACACCTTTTTAAGTGATTCTATATTCACACCTTTGACAATCAAGCCAAAAACCCATCAAAAAAGGGCCCAAACAAGGGCGGGAAACCATTTCAACTTTTTCAAATGGCTATAAATGGTTTGATTCGAATCCCCAGGGAGCAGTGATTAATTTCCACACCTTTTTAAGTGATTTTATATTCACACCTTTGACAATCAAGCCAAAAACCCATCAAAAAAGGGCCCAAACAAGGGCGGGAAACCATTTCGACTTTTTCAAATGGCTATAAATGGTTTTATTCGAATCCCCAGGGAGCACTGATTAATTTCCACACCTTTTTAAGTGATTCTATATTCACACCTTTGACAATCAAGCCAAAAACCCAACAAAAAAGGGCCCAAACTAGGGCGGGAAACCATTTCAACTTTTTCAAAAGGCTATAAATGGTTTTATTGGATTTCCCAGGGAGCACTGATTAATTTCCACACCTTTTAAAGTGATTCTATATTCATACCTTTGACAATCAAGCCAAAAACCCATCAAAAAAGGGCCCAAACAAGGGCGGGAAACCATTTCAACTTTTTCAAATGGCTATAAATTGTTTTATTTGAATCCCCAAGGAGCACTGATTAATTTCCACACCTTTTTAAGTGATTCTATATTCACACCTTTGACAATCAAGCCAAAAACCCATCAAAAAAGGGCCCAAACAAGGGCGGGAAACCATTTCAACTTTTTCAAATGGCTATAAATGGTTTTATTCGAATCCCCAGGGAGCACTGATTAATTTCCACACCTTTTTAAGTGATTCTATATTCACACCTTTGACAATCAAGCCAAAAACCCATCAAAAAAGGGCCCAAACAAGGGCGGGAAACCATTTCAACTTTTTCAAATGGCTATAAATGGTTTTATTCGAATCCCCAGGGAGCACTGATTAATTTCCACACCTTTTTAAGTGATTCTATATTCACACCTTTGACAATCAAGCCAAAAACCCATCAAAAAAGGGCCCAAACAAGGGCGGGAAATCAATTAAACTTTTTCAAATGGCTATAAATGGTTTGATTCGAATCCCCAGGGAGCACTGATTAATTTCCAAACTTTTTAGGTGATTCTATATTCACACCTTTGACAATCAAGCCAAAAACCCATCAAAAAAGGTCCCAAACAAGGGCGGGAAACCATTTCAACTTTTTCAAATGGCTATAAATGGTTTGATTCGAATCCCCAGGGAGCAGAGATTAATTTCCACACCTTTTTAAGTGATTTTATATTCACACCTTTGACAATCAAGCCAAAAACCCATCAAAAAAGGGCCCAAACAAGGGCGGGAAACCAATTAAACTTTTTCAAATGGCTATAAATGGATTGATTCGAATCCCCAGGGAGCACTGATTAATTTCCAAACTTTTTAGGTGATTCTATATTCACACCTTTGACAATCAAGCCAAAAACCCATCAAAAAAGGGCCCAAACAAGGGCGGGAAACCATTTCAACTTTTTCAAATGGCTATAAATGGTTTTATTCGAATCCCCAGGGAGCACTGATTAATTGCCACACCTTTTTAAGTGATTCTATATTCACACCTTTGACAATCAAGCCAAAAACCCATCAAAAAAGGGCCCAAACAAGGGCGGGAAACCATTTCAACTTTTTCAAATGGCTATAAATGGTTTTATTAGAATCCCCAGGGAGCACTGATTAATTTCCACACCTTTTTAAGTGATTCTATATTCACACCTTTGACAATCAAGCCAAAAACCCATCAAAAAAGGGCCCAAACAAGGGCGGGAAACCATTTCAACTTTTTCAAACGGCTATAAATGGTTTTATTTGAATCGCCAAGGAGCACTGATTAATTTCCACACCTTTTTAAGTGATTCTATATTCATACCTTTGACAATCAAGCCAAAAACCCATCAAAAAAGGGCCCAAACAAAGGCGGGAAACCATTTCAACTTTTTCAAACGGCTATAAATGGTTTTATTTGAATCCCCAAGGAGCACTGATTAATTTCCACACCTTTTTAAGTGATTCTATATTCATACCTTTGACAATCAAGCCAAAAACCCATCAAAAAAGGGCCCAAACAAGGGCGGGAAACCATTTCAACTTTTTCAAACGGCTATAAATGGTTTTATTTGAATCGCCAAGGAGCACTGATTAATTTCCACACCTTTTTAAGTGATTCTATATTCACACCTTTGACAATCAAGCCAAAAACCCATCAAAAAAGGGCCCAAACAAGGGCGGGAAACTATTTCAACTTTTTCAAATGGCTATAAATGGTTTTATTCGAATCCCCAGGGAGCACTGATTAATTTCCACACCTTTTTAAGTGATTCTATATTGACACCTTTGACAATCAAGCCAAAAACCCATCAGAAAAGGGCCCAAACAAGGGCGGGAAACCATTTAAACTTTTTCAAATGGCTATAAATGGATTTATTCGAATCCCCAGGGAGCACTGATTAATTTCCACACCTTTTTAAGTGATTCTATATTCACACCTTTGACAATCAAGCCAAAAACCCATCAAAAAAGGGCCCAAACAAGGGCGGGAAACCATTTCAACTTTTTCAAATGGCTATAAATGGTTTTATTCGAATCCCCAGGGAGCACTGATTAATTTCCACACCTTTTTAAGTGATTCTATATTCACACCTTTGACAATCAAGCCAAAAACCCATCAAAAAAGGGCCCAAACAAGGGCGGGAAACCATTTCAACTTTTTCAAACGGCTATAAATGGTTTTATTTGAATCGCCAAGGAGCACTGATTAATTTCCACACCTTTTTAAGTGATTCTATATTCATACCTTTGACAATCAAGCCAAAAACCCATCAAAAAAGGGCCCAAACAAGGGCGGGAAACCATTTCAACTTTTTCAAATGGCTATAAATGGATTTATTCGAATCCCCAGGGAGCACTGATTAATTTCCACACCTTTTTAAGTGATTCTATATTCACACCTTTGACAATCAAGCCAAAAACCCATCAAAAAAGGGCCCAAACAAGGGCGGGAAACCATTTCAACTTTTTCAAATGGCTATAAATGGTTTTATTCGAATCCCCAGGGAGCACTTATTAATTTCCACACCTTTTTAAGTGATTCTATATTCACACCTTTGACAATCAAGCCAAAAACCCATCAAAAAAGGGCCCAAACAAGGGCGGGAAACCATTTCAACTTTTTCAAATGGCTATAAATGGTTTTATTCGAATCCCCAGGGAGCACTGATTAATTTCCACACCTTTTTAAGTGATTCTATATTCACACCTTTGACAATCAAGCCAAAAACCCATCAAAAAGGGCCCAAAAAAGGGCGGGAAACCAATTAAACTTTTTCAAATGGCTATAAATGGATTGATTCGAATCCCCAGGGAGCACTGATTAATTTCCAAACTTTTTAGGTGATTCTATATTCACACCTTTGACAATCAAGCCAAAAACCCATCAAAAAAGGGCCCAAACAAGGGCGGGAAACCATTTCAACTTTTTCAAATGGCTATAAATGGTTTTATTCGAATCCCCAGGGAGCACTGATTAATTTCCACACCTTTTTAAGTGATTCTATATTAATACCTTTGACAATTAAGCCAAAAACCCATCAAAAAAGGGCCCAAACAAGGGCGGGAAACCATTTCAACTTTTTCAAATGGCTATAAATGGATTTATTCGAATCCCCAGGGAGCACTGATTAATTTCCACACCTTTTTAAGTGATTCTATATTCACACCTTTGACAATCAAGCCAAAAACCCATCAAAAAAGGGCCCAAACAAGGGCGGGAAACCATTTCAACTTTTTCAAATGGCTATAAATGGTTTTATTCGAATCCCCAGGGAGCACTTATTAATTTCCACACCTTTTTAAGTGATTCTATATTCACACCTTTGACAATCAAGCCAAAAACCCATCAAAAAAGGGCCCAAACAAGGGCGGGAAACCATTTCAACTTTTTCAAATGGCTATAAATGGTTTTATTCGAATCCCCAGGGAGCACTGATTAATTTCCACACCTTTTTAAGTGATTCTATATTCACACCTTTGACAATCAAGCCAAAAACCCATCAAAAAAGGGCCCAAAAAAGGGCGGGAAACCAATTAAACTTTTTCAAATGGCTATAAATGGATTGATTCGAATCCCCAGGGAGCGCTGATTAATTTCCAAACTTTTTAGGTGATTCTATATTCACACCTTTGACAATCAAGCCAAAAACCCATCAAAAAAGGGCCCAAACAAGGGCGGGAAACCATTTCAACTTTTTCAAATGGCTATAAATGGTTTTATTCGAATCTCCAGGGAGCACTGATTAATTTCCACACCTTTTTAAGTGATTCTATATTAATACCTTTGACAATTAAGCCAAAAACCCATCAAAAAAGGGCCCAAACAAGGGCGGGAAACCATTTCAACTTTTTCAAATGGCTATAAATGGATTTATTCGAATCCCCAGGGAGCACTGATTAATTTCCACACCTTTTTAAGTGATTCTATATTCACACCTTTGACAATCAAGCCAAAAACCCATCAAAAAAGGGCCCAAACAAGGGCGGGAAACCATTTCAACTTTTTCAAATGGCTATAAATGGTTTTATTCGAATCCCCAGGGAGCACTTATTAATTTCCACACCTTTTTAAGTGATTCTATATTCACACCTTTGACAATCAAGCCAAAAACCCATCAAAAAAGGGCCCAAACAAGGGTGGGAAACCATTTCAACTTTTTCAAATGGCTATAAATGGTTTTATTCGAATCCCCAGGGAGCACTGATTAATTTCCACACCTTTTTAAGTGATTCTATATTCACACCTTTGACAATCAAGCCAAAAACCCATCAAAAAAGGGCCCAAAAAAGGGCGGGAAACCAATTAAACTTTTTCAAATGGCTATAAATGGATTGATTCGAATCCCCAGGGAGCACTGATTAATTTCCAAACTTTTTAGGTGATTCTATATTCACACCTTTGACAATCAAGCCAAAAACCCATCAAAAAAGGGCCCAAACACGGGCGGGAAACCATTTCAACTATTTCAAATGGCTATAAATGGTTTTATTCGAATCCCCAGGGAGCACTGATTAATTTCCACACCTTTTTAAGTGATTCTATATTCACACCTTTGACAATCAAGCCAAAAAACCATCAAAAAAGGGCCCAAACAAGGGCGGGAAACTATTTCAACTTTTTCAAATGGCTATAAATGGTTTTATTCGAATCCCCAGGGAGCACTGATTAATTTCCACACCTTATTAAGTGATTCTATATTCACACCTTTGACAATCAAGCCAAAATCCCATCAAAAAAGGGCCCAAACAAGGGCGGGAAACCATTTAAACTTTTTCAAATGGCTATAAATGGATTGATTCGAATCCCCAGGGAGCAGAGATTAATTTCCACACCTTTTTAAGTGATTCTATATTCACACCTTTGACAATCAAGCCAAAAACCCATCAAAAAAGGGCCCAAACAAGGGCGGGAAACCATTTCAACTTTTTCCAATGGCTATAAATGGTTTTATTCGAATCCCCAGGGAGCACTGATTAATTTCCACACCTTTTTAAGTGATTCTGTATTCACACCTGTGACGATAAAGCCAAAAACCCATCCAAAAAGGGCTCAAACAAGGGTGGGAAACCATTTCAACTTTTTTTAATGGCTATAAATAGTTTTATTCGAATCCCCAGGGTGCACTGATTAATCTCCACACCTTTTTAAGTGATTCTGTATTCACACCTTTGACAATAAAGCCAAAAACCCATCAAAAAATAGCTCAGACAAGTGCGGAAAACCATTTCAACTTTTTCAAATGGCTATAAATAGTTTTATTCGAATCCCCAGGGTGCACTGATTAATTTCCACAACTTTTTGAGTGATTCTGTATTCACACCTTTGACAATAAAGCCAAAAACCTATCAAAAAAGGGCTCAAACAAGGGCGGGAAATCATTTCAACTTTTTCAAATGGGTATAAAGAGGCATTTGTCGTGAACGACGTGACAAAGGGTCACACCACGCTCCTTTACATTGCGTGACATCCCAAGCGGCAATGGTAACGTGTGTTTCTTGTAGCGTAGTACATAAGACAAGTAATAGTAGACTTTGTTCTTCCAACAGTCTTGTAAAACATAAATTGATTGATAATTTCTTTGTTTTTTCGCCTTGTATCTCGAATTACTCGATTCGAAACTTGAAGTTGTTGACTGCTACAGTCATTGATTAATTCATAATGTCAACTTTTATTCAAATGAAAGTCCACACATGTTCGCATAGCGGACTCACTTTTACTGTTATTTCCGTGGTTGTACTACCTTATTAATTATAGGAATTTAACAATACATGTAATTAACGCGAATTGCAAAAATTCGCCTTAATTTCATGTACCTTAATCTACTTTACAATAGAAAATTGCGATAAGGCATTCACTAAAAACGTTATAAACTCCGTTGAAAATTTTTTAAAAAGACCACGACGTTTCGACGTTGACTTAACGTCATTATCAAGCAAAGAAAATATGTGATTAAATGTATAAATACTAAAAATAGACAATGGAGATTAATTAATAAAGTTGTAAAGTGAAAAATGTTCAATGTCAAACAAAAAGTTTAGCACGTATGGAGTCCGCCTGCGTATTCAAATTTGGTCGCAGTTTCTTTATAAATAGCATCTCGTAAATGAGATAGTCAAATTTTCCTCGGCATTTTTTCAGGACACGAAATTGGTTTTCCTTTAGGAGGTTCACAGCGCCATGAGATTCTTTGAAATGCTTTCCAATCGCCTATGATTTGTGCTCTGTAATGCGTTTGCGGCTGTGTACCCGACATAATCCGCATCACACAGATTACATGAAAAAGAATTAACAACGCAGTGATGATTAACAATAGCTGGCTGCAATTTGGTGAGCCCAGGTCAAATTATGAGCTGAAATGTTTTTTCTGCCCAAACTTCTTGAAAATGGCTGCAAACGGTTTTCACTCTGAGGAAAAAAAGTTTGCAGGCGTTTCTGAGCGTTTCGGCGCGATTTTTCAAAAGGCCGCCATTTGGTGAGCTATTGCCTTGATATTCCTTGTGCAAGTCTAGTTTGGTTGTTTCTGTTGTTTGCGGTTGAATCTACGGCTGTCATCATCAAGAATACGATAACTTGTGTTAAAACGAAGCTATTAAACACTGCAAGGTCAAGTCCTCCGTATCAAGAAATGCGTTTCAACTTTGCTAACAATAGGCTTTGTTTTGCAAGCGAAAAATGACCCTATATGGCCATTTTTGAACAATGGCGCAACAGCTTCAGAACACACGAGGGATTCGACGAAGTTTCCGATTAGCATACGAGCGGGAAATTTAAACGCTCGGAAAGATGGAAGAAAAGACAAATTCTCCCCGGGAGGGTGATACTGGTAGGTTTTTTTCAGGTAGGGGCGACAGTTCATGAAGGTGAACAAGTGGAAATAAAAATTACGAAAGGCGTCTTTGCAAGTATGACTAAAAGATTCAAGCAAGGCTTCGAGTTCAAAGCGTCGGTTTGTTTCTTCACAAGTGTTATTAAAATCTTAACAAGAGTTTGAGTTCAAAGCGTCGGTTTGTGTCTTCACAAGTATAAACAAAAAGTAAAGTGAGAGTTCATGAAAGCGTCGGTTCGTCTCTTCATAAGTATGAATAAAACGTTTAATAAGGTCTCATTTTGAATCGTTGGTTTGCGTCTTTATAAGTATGAATAATAAGTTATGCGTGGTTTAATTTCACGTTCAAAGCGTTGGTTAGTTTAAGGCGCGGAAACCTGTCCTGACGAGTACAAATATGACGCTACCTACTCCCCCCAGTGTAGCTTAATTGTCATACCGACAATCTTCCGATTAGCCACGAGCTTTTCCGGTTAGCTTCGACCAAAGTCCCTTAGCGCAACCAAGAACAAAGGGACTATTGTTTAGTGATTAATCCAAAAAGTTGAAACACAACAATAGACCATTTCTTGATATGTCAGAAGAAAGACACAGGACCCTGATGCAAGGTAACAACCTGTACTGAATTGCTGAGCTTGATTTTATGACAGAAAATTTCATTTTGTTTTAAATTAAGTGTAGTAGAATATCCATTTTGCGTGAACGGGATGCCGCAAGGCACCTTTATGCTGCCCAGCTCAGTTGCAATTTGAAGAAAAACTGGACAGCTTGAAAAAGGTGTTGCCTTTTGTGTCCGAAGTCCAGCTGGCTTCACTTCTTACCCTTGAAGGAGGAAACATGAATGCAGTTGTGCAACGCATATTCCATTCTAGCACGGGGGAAGAAGATGCCGAGCAAGCGGATAAGAGAGTTATTGATTTGACGGTCGACGAGACTTTAAGCTCCGATGCAGTAGCCACGCATGACTTACGTGACGTCCTCAAACTGACCCAAGTTCCTGTGGACACCAACATGCTGAAAAATATTCTTGTTACTGTTGAGGATAACGAGGCGGCTTCAGCAAGCCACAATTTGTTGTCTTTCCAAAAGCCAGACAAGAGCGAGATTTCTGTAAGCAGCAGTTGCATTCTAGCCGAAGAAAATAATAATTCAAGGCAGCTTTCTGAAGTGGCACCGGCCACACATCAGTCGTGTGAATGTCCATATTGTTTTCGGAAAGTAGTGCAAAACAGCCCCTTCTGTAACTTTTGTGGGGGGATTTTTGAAAAGACCTACTTCAGATGGTGAATGTAAATTACATGGAAATTTCAAAAGCCGCAATGATTGTGTAAACGGAATCCTTTATCAGTATTAAATGAAACGTGTAGCACAACAGCAGTATTCTTTGTTTTTCATGTCCTCCTGTTCGATCTTGTTTGCTGACTTTCTTCCTTCTTGAACTAGAGTATTAATGGGACTAAAGTATTAAAGAAACTGATACGAAGTGCTACAGCGTAAAATCTTACTATCTATTTCACGGGTTAAGTAAAACCACTCTAAGGACTAATTGAATTGCAGACTTAGATGTTCTCTATATAGTCTTATGTCAAAAATGTCACTCCCATGGAAACTTCATGATTATTTTGGCTTCTTTGCTGAAATGTATAGTTTGGGACATGCTGCTTTCAAAAAACTTTGTCAAAACTTTTGCCATGTGATGTCCTCAATATGTTAATTGCTGAAAGTGTCTTAATTTTTAGATAATTTGGCAAAGCTGACTGCATGGCAAAACATTATGCCTCTCAATCAAATGTTCTTATACAGTTCTTATGGTGTCTACTACGATTCAGATTTCAAAACGTAACTCAAAAATGAGTAATCACATTTTTTATGACAAGCCCCTCTCAATAAGTGATCAATGACAAGGCTTTTAATGTTTTAAAAAAGAAGTCAAAGGATTATTTCCCGTTGTTACTGAGCAAAAACGCACAATTTCCCAACAGGTCACTAACTCTGAAACATAAATTTGATCTAACCGGTGACCAACTACAGAAAGTATATATTCTACCACATATTGTTTGCTGTGAACCATATATTAAAGCCTTTCAGTACAAAGTTCTTAACTCTATATTATATACTAATACCAAATTATACAAGTAGGATTTGCCAGGGACGACAACTGCTCCTTTTGTAAGTCTCATCCTGAAACCCTCAGCTACTTCTTTTTCGACTGTACCCGGTATACTCGCAGACTTTTTGGAAAGAATTCATTTTATTTCAGAATAAGCTGTTTCCCTTACTTTAAAATATGTCATAATGGGTATTATAGATTCAAAACGCCCCTTGCTAAATTACTTGTTATTGATAGCTAAAGTCTAACTTGTTTCAACAAAAGGTGCCCGGCCGGCTGAGAGAGAGGCTTGAAATTCACCAACAGCCACCCTCCCTCCCCCTGAAGTCCCCTGGCTAGACCAGGACCAGGGGGGCCGAGCAGAGTGCCTAGTCCAGCCCGGTGACAGCCAAGCTGCCACAGGGCTGCAGCTGCCTGACAGTCACAAGAAAATACTCATTAAAATACCGTGACCTTGCTGTGTCTGGCTAGGTCTGGTGAAAATGACACAAAAACACTCCACTATGCCCACCCCCCTAGAAAGCCAGCAATTTAACCCCTGACCCTAGGCTCCCTAGGGCTGCTAGCCCTACCACTCAGCTACCCGGCACATCCTTCCAAGACGTTGCCCCCCCTCAATTTTTTCTTGCCGGACTGGCTTGACTAACGTCGGCCTTCAAGCACGGTTCGCGGAGTCCACCTTTTGTCAAATCTGTGTAGAAGTATATGTATGGGTTTGCAGAAGGACAAATATGCTACCAGAAATAATTGGCCTAAAGTGTAAGGTTAAAACTAAGTTTGAAATAGTAAATAAATAATAATGGATTGATGTGTGGAGAGAAAGAACTCAGAAAAAAATTCTGAGTTCACAGATGGGACTCGAACCCACGACCCTCCGTACACTAGTCGGACGCTCTAACCACTGAGCTACTGAGAACTCTAATAGTGAGCAGTGGTCATTTGTGGGTGACACAACGACTGCATCGCGCAAATCACATTATGTCGGTAATAATGAAAGAAATGTATGATAACAAAGCATTGAAGGCAGTTGAAGAACTACTAATGCGGCCTATGGAACTACTAATGCGGAACTACTAATGCGGCCTATCCATTCAAGTAGTTTGTGCCTGGTACATCACGGTCAGTTGAACAAAAGCTTTCTTATCGTAAATCACGCTTCATGACAACGATCAACTTTTTAAAAGGAAAGGATACCGGAATAATTTCTCACCTTTGACAATGAAAACGCTTGACTTTCTAAAAGTCGCTCGCTTCTGGTTTCCGGTTTCGCCTGCCACGAGTCTTAAACAATTATCTCGAGATCTTTTTTTTAAATTTCTTGTAAATCTCGTCCGGAGATAGACTGATCAAGGCTTTTCTCCGTCCAAGTAGTTTGCGCTTGGTAAATCGCAGTTTTGGACTAAGGCTTTCTTATCGTAAATCGCAGACAAATTTGAAGATATGGTCTGATATGTTCGTACGTGTTCCTAGACATATTTCTTCTTCGGCCACTCAGATGTAAAAATGTGGATTTTCTTACTTCTCTGCGAGTTACTTAGTTAATTATCGCGAAGTCTCAACAATTGCATTGCTTTCGGCTTTTAGACATTGTGAAATGAATAGGCCTCGAATAAAACCTCAAATAATCTTTTTCAAAATTCTGCCCAACTGCAATCAACCTTAACAAGTTTCGTTTGTTTAATTGTTGTCATCTGTGCACGTACTCACGCTTTGGGTTACCATTATCACCCAGTCATCGTTTACTCGCGTCATCATTGACTAATCACCGTACAGGCATTTTATCACACCTCCCGATACCCACTTGCGGGCTTTCAACCTTGTCGGCATTGCACAACTCCCGATACCATTTGCGCGCTCACTTTGGTCAAATCGAGAATTTTCCTGGTATATACTATATATATACTCTATATTCGCGCGGATTACAATGATGCCTCCTCGGGTTTTGACCTCTGGGCCAAAACCCTGCGGGGGCAACAACTGACAGAGCATAATGCCCTTTCTAAACACCTTTGAAGCGTCAAAATAACTTTACCGGCCGGCTTACTTAGTACAAATTTTTGTCACGAAGTAGGAGTCTGTGTAGGCCTGTCATCTGTTTTTTGCTATGTAATGTTTCTTTTAGACAGGCCCCGCTCTACTTCGTGCGAGATATTACAAATGCCTGCAGTCGACAGACATCAAGGAGTTAAAAACACCCAAAAATACGCACTCAACACACAGTATCAACCCCATTTTTGACAAGGGGTTTGCATAAACATCCTATAAACAAAACAAAGAGTGCTGCAAAGGCAAGATCAAAGGCCCTTTGGGCTGTCTCGTGTCGTGTTTTTTCGGAAATGATAGCGTTGGGATGATGCAAACATTGCAATTATTGACAGTAGCCTGCGTAGGAAGCGTTCTTGTGCTAGTGATTTGTTGTCTTTCAATGATTTGTTATCTTTAAATTAAATCTCTTGCATTGACATCGTCCCCGTGACGAATCAAGGGAATCGTTAAAGGGGAGGACTTCTGGGCACTAGGCAGATGTGAGCGGAATCACTTAGATACAGAACCGCAAGAAGACTGGGTGCAAATATGGCGGGAGCTTTAAAATTGGCGGTATTTTGAGTAAAGTTTGCGGCAGAGAAAGTGAAGAAAACTGTTATTGGTTAAATTTGCACGTAGGTTAAGCCATATTTTCACTTCAGAGACACCGAAAACTGCAATTTCAAACTTGAAATGTACATCAGGTTCTAAAGAAGGAAATGATTTGTCTACTGTCTTCAGTAGAAGTCCGGTAACTCGAACTGGGATAACATGTAGTGTACTATTCATCTAATTAATTTAAGTGTAACACACGAAGCTAAGTGCTTTGCTACCTGCTGAAGTATTGATGTTCAACAAACCTGAAATAGCTTCTGTAGGGCAAACACATCCCGATATTATGTCTCTTGCCTTTTTTCCGTTACTATGTTACTTTCCCCACTATGCGTAGCTTTTAACAGACTTCTTGTTCCCTAGTTCGGTGTAATAAGCCAGGTTTTAAAACTTGGTAAATGATTAATTCTTGGGTAATTTCAGTTGTTCTGGTGCGTTGGTTTTCAGTTGACTACTGCATTATGTTTGGTTCTTTTCTAATACAGTCTAAGCCTGCTATTTCGTACTATGTCAATTGGAAGTGGGCGCTGTCTTAGTTCTCGCTGTTTGTAGCCGGCTATATATACCGGGGTTTTGTAAGTTTCGTTTTTTATTCTACCTTTCCGAGCGATCAATATCGACATACCTATAGTTTATTCTAAGGCTGTCCCCCTTTTTTTATTCTTTTTACCGTCAAATGCGTTTTCTAATTTTCTGTCTGATCGGCATGTAATCAACAATTCACATAATTTGACGAGATACTAATGAATCCCTAACCCTTTTTAAAATATTTATTTTTTAAAGGTTTGTAGCTATTCTGTAGGTATAAATGACCATTCTGATTGTATAGGAATCCTGCTGCTGAAAATAGTGACCCTCTTCAGATCCCAAGGGTTGAGATTTATTTAGTGTGGGTTGGATTGAAGAAGTAAAAGTTTGAGCTCTTTGAAAATTTCCCGGGGTTTCCCCTACAATGGCCTGTACAGGAGTGGTACATCTATCACAAATTGAAGTATATGAAAGGTTAGGGAAACCTGTTTTAATTTAGCTATTAAAAGAGCTCTTACAGAAATTTAAACACTTGCAACTTAGAAAAACGGGCAGAAGTGCAATATTTTTTTAAAAAGGTATATGAGGGGTACCTTTTTCAATACAGGTAGGTATTGGGGAGTGGGATGGGTAAGTTAAGTTTTACAGGTTAAGCCTCCTTCTCAAAGATTATCTCCAGTTCTAAATCACGCGCGTCCTGCCTAACAATTCAAAAAGAAAGGTGGTGGTGATGGTACATGTCATTGTAATCTAACAATTTTAGTCGCAAGTTCTTTGACTTGCAATCCGCTACTTACAAATAAATCAACACAACACCGTGATATATAAAACAACTTTTAATAAATAATATTTACAAAGACTTGAGGAAAAACAAAACAAAAACAAATTTAAAAAAATATCATTCTGCAATTACTATTTACACAAATCAAAAAATTTTCACTAAGACAGGCAATTAAATATTACAAAAAATCCAAAAAAGAAAACCAAAAGCGATAAAATTAAATCCAATCTGTGGAATCTGTAGAAAACAAAAAGAAATATTGTGCACTCCATTAACCTCTGAGCCTTGCTATTTATTTTATTTTGTTTACTTGGTTTAGGGTTAAGGAAATGTAATACAAGTACTTACCATATGCTAGATACGCCGTCTAAGACATTAAGAAGTACCTCACTGGCTTTGTTGTAATCATGAATTAAGCTAGGAATCAATGCTGAAATCAACGTAACTCAGCAATACGGAAGAATGTGTGAAAATTCGGCATGTTACACCTCTGCAGGCATAGGCATATAAGTCTATCCTGTCTGACATTGGTGCATGCAAGAATACCCCATTTAAGACAAAAAGGGGTGAAATATATACCCCGTTCAAGACAAAAAAGCCTGAAAACCATACCCTATCGGGCCGCACGTCCCCGTTTAGCCCTAATAAGGGAGTGCCCCCACCTCGGGTGTTAAGCAAGGCATGATTATAGATCTGGAAAGTACCACATGGGGAGATGCAAAGTTGTATTTCAAAACAGCTATCAAAATTTTAAGTTCAAGTGTCGCAAAACATTAATCTGTCCAAGTAACGCAACCCGTGACATGAAGCTTTAAAAATATATCTATAGCGTGCACGTAAATTTAATTAAAAAAAAATGTATTGTAAACAAGAACCGGATGAGATATTGATAGTTATCAAAAGTAATTAAAATAAAAATGGACTTGACAATTTAGAGATAAGGCCTTTTAGCAAGCCGAAAGGAGATCGCATAACAAGTGTACTTAAGTGTTAGTATGGAAAGTCAAGGTTCAGATTGTTATCATCAGAATTGCAGATTGTTGACTCGTCGTTGTAAGTTGTACTGAACTGTTGGGAATAAAGTTGAAATACAGTCCTACGTTATTACTGATCGTGAGTGGAAAATTCCCGAACATTCAAGCAGCTACGAGGGTCTCTCAGAAAGAACAAATGCAACTGCTTTCTATAGATTTTGCAAATTAATTCTTTCTATATAATTGATCTTTCTAGCACTACAGAAAGTTAAAAAGCTTTAAATTAGAAATTCTAATATTTTTCTTACCAGATGGTTTGGGCCTTCCCGTGCAGTTTTAGGATCTTTTTATCCTTTAGAACATAACAACAACGATAAATCTGCAAAGAGATAAAAAAAATTGTTAATTTCAAAAGAACTGGAAATTGTTAAAATAACTTGACTAGCTTCAACTTCATTACTAACCCATTTGTCAGAACTATTCTCTATCGAACAACTAACATGATCCTCAACTTCATTATTGCAGCATTGATTACTAACAGAATAACGAAAAGGAATAGTAGATACATAATGATGTTCATCGATATGACCTATAACAATAGAAAAACGCATTTCATCACATGTATACCGCGATTCTACAACAGTCTCCTCAGAAAAACCAAGAGCGGATTCTACAATATTTATTCTCAAATTATAAGCATTTGCAACAGCTTGAACAATAAGAGCGTCACACCAAGTACCTTCTCTGCACATATTATTCAAATAGTGTGACCAAGACTGTCCTTCCAAAAACTGAATGAATTCTTCGGGATTATTTCTAAGATACTCAACACCAGCCAAACGCACTGCCAAATGATTTGCCGCCGAGCCAAATATCTGATGACTAACACTTCGAAAAAAACAGTCTCCATTTCCACCACAATCAAAAGGAGCAAGATCAAGTTCCCGTAATCTATTTCTCAGTAACAAAGGAGAATTACAACTTCTACCAGCTATAGCCCTACCATTTTTATCAAAATCGAACACAAGACCAGGATTTGTTTCAATGTCACCACAAAGCAGAAACATTTTATCCAATACAAAAAACTTCTTAACAAATTTAAATTTCAAAAGCTCAAAAACATTCTCAACAAATAAACACACAGTATTTTGTTTTAATTTCTTATGTTTCCACACCCTACCAAAATCATAGTGTGACTGAACAAAAGAAAAACGGCATACGCTACTCATTTTAAACCTCAACTTTAAATACAAACACGAAACATACTCGTAACGATTCAATGTCTCAGCACGAAAACTACCACAAAGAAAATTTCTCAAACCTGAAGAGCGAGGAACTTTATACTTAATATAGTTCCTTATGCCACGTTTAACTGCACTCTTCTCATGAAATAAGCTATGAATTTTCTTAAACGAAATCCGAGATGGAGCTCTATCCCTTTTCTTACGAATTCTCTTACACACTTCTCGCCGATGAAAACAACATTTGTAAGAGCAAACAGTAATTTTACTCTCATCGAGCTCACAAAATTCAAAGCCAAAATAATTCTAACAACAACAGAAACGCACACTTTCAAATTTTCTTTCATAGACACTTCCATTAATACATTTATGACAGTTCTGACAAATTCGACAAATAGGTTTCTCATCCATTTATTTTAACATATTTCCGTGAATTAAAAGCACTTAATAAAAATAGACGTAACCTTGAGAATACTTCTAACATTTGCGAACAACACTGATCTTCACAACACTCCATATAAGGAAATAACTAGAACATCTCTTCAAAACACGTAAAACACGTTTAGAATGCTAAACAGCTATCAACATTCTATCTATTATCTATTGTATCGAATTAATCAAAGAAACCCAGCACCACGCACACCACAAACAATATCCATATATTAACTCACAAAAGCATGTTACTGCTTTGCTTCCGACTAACCATAAATTTAAATTCAAAAATAAACATATCACTTCCACCAACCTAACTATATAAATTCCAAAACTTTATTCCTCGTTTAAACAAAACAATAATTTCAAACTCAGAAACTTCCACAAAACCATACTTTCGTGACACTAAACATTGTTTGATTTTTTACAACGATATAATAAAAAAATCTGCTACGTTCGAAGCACTTAAATCACGCGCATAGTTCAACAAAAAATACCCTGTTGAAACCTTAACCGTTATTGTAAGAGTTGTAAACAGAAATGATAATTCATTTCAACTTTTTTCGGAAAGAAAAACACCAAATTCCAAATCGACACTAAATATAAACCTGGTAGACAGACAAACCCGAAGCTATCATTAAAATACAATAGATAAAGTACAACTGTTCATAATCTTCATACTTTCCAGAATAGCTGTTATTAAAACATACCAGAAAATAAACTATAAACAAATTTCAAAAACTCATTCACCTAAAAAACAAAATAAAAACCGCTTTCTTTGCTCAATCAAACCTGCCTTATACTGTAACGAAACAATCACAAAATCAAAACCCTTTACCGACCTTTACCCTTTTCTTATTTCAAAACACAATCACGCATGGTTAAATATTCTAGTTTGCCCTTTTATTCTCCATCAATTATAAACTACACTACTCATTTCTAACTAACCTGATGTACTAATAACTTCCCAAACTATGTTCCTTGTTTAAACGAACCATGCATTATTTCAAACTCGCAATTTCTCGAAAAACACTACTTTCGTGACACTAAAAAATTGTTTGATTTTTACAAAGATATAAGCAATAAATATGTTACATTACCAGCACTGAAATCACTCACATAGTCTAACAAAAATATCCTGTTAAAACTATTGTTAGCGATATAAACAGAAATCAAAATTCATTTTAACTAATTCCCAAACTACAAAAGTCAAATTCAAAACAAATACTAAATATAACTTCCTACACAGCCATCGCGAGGCTATTTATTCTCATACTTTACACAATCGCTGTAGCTGAAACATTAAGAAAATAAACTGTAAACAAATTTAGAAAATTCATTCCTCTACTAAGAAATATACAACTGCATTCTAGCTCCTTTGTTCAATAAAGAATAGCTGCGTTATACAATTACGTGACAATCAAAAAACAAAATCATTAACCAATCTGTATCTTAGAAGTAAATCATCCTTACTAAAATATTCTGATTTAATCTTTTCTCTCCATCAATTATACATTATATTAAATAACTTTAACTAACCTGATGTACTTTCTTATTCCTCTCCACAGCAGTGTTGTCTAACCCAACAATTAACTTTCACTAATGCTTTATCTTGTAGACTGAAATCGGATATACCATCTACGCAAAATATTTGACCCGAGCAAACTAAAAACTCTCTTCTAATTGTCCCAACCGTTCCATTTAAAAAATATAAAATTTAATCTAGTAAACTCCTCAAATTTAATAAATCTCTTTCACTCCTTTATTTGCATTCTACGCCGTGATTTTCATTTCAGTTAAAGTTCAATTCTCATCAACTAAAAACCCATTTGCAATTAACACTCTCAACCGACAAACCATTACAATGAAACACGGCAAAGGCAAAACATTTTCAATGGAGAAATACTTTTCAACTTCTACTTATAAACAAAAATTATTTGTTCTTTCACAACACCGAAAAATCCGACGGCCTCACAACCGAAAAAATCCGGCGGCTTCACAAAGCAAAATATTAATGTTGACATGGCGGGAAAAATATTGACATGGCGGGAAAAATATTGACATGGCGGGAAAATATCCCCCTGTACAATTATCTCGTGTCGTCATGACAACGTCGTCATGACGACACGAGACAAAAAGTGCCGTAAAAGAAACACAAACTAGACGGTAAAGCTTCAAACAAGAAAGGATCGAAAAACACATCATGCTATTGGCTAGTTGGGTAAGCCAATTAAAACCAGACATTTTTGATTTTTGCCAACTCGCAGAATGTCTAACATTCTCGCACATGTACAAGTTGCGGTAGCAACTATAGTACAATAAACCAAATACCGGCAACTGGTGAGGTCCACATGGAGGATCGAAACCATGGTCTTGCCTGAAATATAGTGGCATATACAACTCGCAAAAAAGTCAATCGACTTGCGTGTGGTAAATATGCTTTAAATCTACATTTATCTTGTGGTGCAAGAATGTCACACAACGAACGAAAACCTAAGGGACTGAGGTGAAAACCTAAAACATCGAGCTCAAAAGACTAACATAACATAACCTTAACGACTGTACATAACGTCTCTCTAAAACAAAGCAATAGCTTTTTCCAAGTAAAGCTACGCAGTCTCCGGGTCAACTGGACAGAAATAAATTTGTCATCCGTGATGAAAAGCAACACACCTTGCAACACCATAAACAGCCGGGCCCGGCCTTGCAAATATAAAATGCAAGTATATAGTCAACGTATTCACGGAAAATAAGACCTGTGTCCTTCCAGAGCGAACATTTTGAGAGCTTAAAACACATCTTGCGAATATAAATGAGCCAAGGCTAACCGCAATAGCAAAAATTAATACAGAGGTGTCAAAATGTACTAACGGGAAACTGTGCCGATCTATCACCTCTACGCATCTGCTGTGCGGCAGTCTTTCGACTCTACTCAACCTAAAATCGCCTCCTTATAATACAACTGACAGAGCATAGTGCCCTTTCTAAACACCTTTGAAGCGTCAAAATAAATTGGACGACCAAATCCAATTTTACCGAACGGCTTACTTTGTACAAATTTATGTCACGAAGCAGGAGTCTGTGTAGGCCTGTCATCTGTTTTTTGCATTGAAAAGGGCTGCAAACGGTTTAACAGGCCTCTCTGAACGTTTCGGCGCGATTTCGCTTAATTCCGCTTTTTGTTGAGCCCAGGTCAAACTATGAGCTTAATTTTTTTTGTGAGCAAACTTCTTGAAATTGGCTGCAAACGCTTTTCACTCTGGGGGAAAAACGTTTGCAGGCCTTTCTGAGCGTGTGGGCGCGATTTTTCAACAGGCCGCCATTTGGTGAGCTAACGCCTTGAAAAGGGCTGCAAACGGTTTTGCAGGCCTCTCTGAACGTTTCGGCGCAATTTTGCTTAAGTCCGCTTTTTGGTGAGCCTAGGTGAAGTTATGAGCTGAAATTGTTTTTGTGAGCAATCTTCTTGAAAATGGCTGCAAACGGGTTTTACTCTGGGGAAAAACGTTTTTCAGGCCTTTCGGCGCGATCTTTCAACATGCCACCATTTGGTGAGCTATTGCCTTGAAAAGGCTGCAAACGGTTTTGCAGGTCTCTCTGAGCGTTTCGGCTGGTTTTTAGCAACTCATAATTTGATTTGGGCTCACCAAATAGAGGCATGTAGCAAAATTGCCCTGAAACGCTCAGAACGGCCAGCAACCGTTTTTCCCAAAGGGGGAAAGCCCTGGGATAAAAAGCGTTTGCAGGCCTTTCTAAGCGTTTTGGCACGATTTTGGTGAGCCGAGGTCACATTATGAGATGAACTTTTTTGTTTGAGCAAACGCCATGAAAACGGTTTCAACGCTTTTCACGCTGGGGAAAAAACGTTCACAGGCCTTTCTGAACGTTTTGGCACAATTGTGCTACATGCCACCCTTTGTTGAGCCCAGGTCAGTTTATGAGCTGAACTTTCTTAAGTGAGCAAACGCCTTGAAATCGGCTTCAAATGGCTTTAACCCTTGGGTAAAACGTTTGCAGGCATTTCTGAGCGTTTCGGGGAGATTTTGCTACAGGCCGCCCTTTGGTGAGCCCAGGTCACATTATGAGCTGAACTTTTTTTGTGTGAGCAAACGCCTTGAAAATAGCTTCAAATGATTTTCACCCTGGGAGAAAAACGTTTACAGGCCTTTCTGAGCATTTCTGCGCGATTTTGCTCGAGGCCGCCCTTTGCTGAGCCCAGGTCACATTAATTAAGAGCTGAACTTTTTTGTGTGAGCAAACCTCATGAAAACGGCTTCAAATGGTTTTCACCCTTGGGGAAAAACATTTGCAGGCTTTTCTGAGCGATTCGAGGCGATTTTGATACAGGCCGTAATTTGGTGAGCCCAAGTCAAATTATGAGCTGAACTTTTTTGTGTTATTAAGACCCTTGAAAACGGTTTCAAATGGTTTCAACTCTTGAGAAAAACGTTGGCAGGCCTTTCTGAGCGTTTCGGGGAGATTTTGCCACAGGCCGTCATTTTGTGAGCCCAAGTCAAATTATGAGCTCAACTTTTTTGTTTGAGCAAACGCCTTTAAAATGTGCTTTTCACCTTGGGGGAAAAACGTTTGCAGGCCTTTCTGAGCGTTTCTGCATAATTTTGCTACAGGCCGCCCTTTGGTGAGCCCAGGTCACATTATGAGCTGGACTTTTTCGTCAGCAAACGACTTGAAAATGGCTTCAAATGGTTTTCATTCTTGGGGAAAAACGTTTACAGGCCTTTCTGAGGGTTTCGGGGCGATTTTGCTACAGGCCGTCATTTGGTGAGCCCTAGTCAAATTATGCGGTGATCTTGTTTGTGTGAGCAAACGCCTTGAAAACGGCTTCAAATTGTTTTCACCCTTGGGGAAAATTTTTGCAGGTCTTTCTGAGCGTTTCGGGTCGATTTTAATACAGGCCGTAATTTGGTGGGCCCAAGTCAAATTATGAGCTGAACTTTTTTGTGTGACTAAGACCCTTGAAAACGGTTTCAAATGGTTTTCATCCTTGGGGAAAAAACGTTTGCAGGCCCTTCTGAGGGTTTTGGGACGATTTTGCTACCGGCCGTCATTTGGTGAGCCCAAGTCAAATTATGAGCTCAACTTTTTTGTTTGAGCAAACGCCTTTAAAACGGCTTCAAATGCTTTTCCCCTTGGGGGAAAAACGTTTGCAGGCCTTTCTGAGCGTTTCTACATAATTTTGCTACAGGCCGCACTTTGGTGAGCCCAGGTCACATTATGAGCTGGACTTTTTCGTCAGCAAACGACTTGAAAATGGCTTCAAATGGTTTTCATTCTTGGGAAAAAACGTTTACAGGCCTTTCTAAGCGTTTCGGCACAATTGTGCTACTTGCCACTCTTTGTTGAGCCCAGGTCAGTTTATGAGCTGAACTTTCTTAAGTGAGCAAACGCCTTGAAATCGGCTTCAAATGGCTTTAACCCTTGGGTAAAACGTTTCAGGCATTTCTGAGCGTTTCGGGGAGATTTTGCTACAGGCCGCCCTTTGGTGAACCCAGGTCACATTATGAGCTGAACTTTTTTGTGTGAGCAAACGCCTTGAAAATAGCTTCAAATGATTTTCACCCTGGGAGAAAAACGTTTACAGGCCTTTCTAAGCATTTCTGCGCGATTTTGCTCGAGGCCGCCCTTTGCTGAGCCCAGGTCACATTAATTATAAGCTGAACTTTTTTGTGTGAGCAAACCCCATGAAAACGGCTTCAAATGGTTTTCACCCTTGGGGAAAACGTTTGCAGGCTTTTCTCTTAGCGTTTCGAGGCGATTTTGATACAGGCCGTAATTTGGTGAGCCCAAGTCAAATTATGAGCTGAACTTTTTTGTGACTAAGACCCTTAAAAACGGTTTCAAATGCTTTTCATCCTTGGGGGAAAAACGTTTGCAGGCCTTTCTGAGCGTTTCTACATATTTTTGCCACAGGCCGCCCTTTGGTGAGCCCAGGTCACATTATGAGCTGGACTTTTACGTCAGCAAACGACTTGAAAATGGCTTCAAATGGTTTTCATTCTTGGGGAAAAACGTTTGCAGGCCTTTCTGAGGGTTTCGGGACGATTTTGCTACAGGCCGTCATTTGGTGAGCCCTAGACAAATTATGCGGTGATCTTGTTTGTGTGAGCAAACGCCTTGAAAACGGCTTCAAATGGTTTCAACTCTTGAGAAAAACGTTGGCAGGCCTTTCTGAGCGTTTCGGGGAGATTTTGCCACAGGCCGTCATTTTGTGAGCCCAAGTCAAATTATGAGCTCAACTTTTTTGTTTGAGCAAACGCCTTTAAAATGGCTTTAAATGCTTTTCACCCTGGGGGAAAAACGTTTACAGGCCTTTCTGAGCATTTCTGCGCGATTTTGCTCGAGGCCGCCCTTTGCTGAGCCCAGGTCACATGAATTATAAGCTGAACTTTTTTGTATGAGCAAACCCCATGAAAATGGCTTCAAATGGTTTTCACCCTTGGGAAAAGCGTTTGCAGGCTTTTCTGAGCGTTTCGAGGCGATTTTGATACAGGCCGTAATTTGGTGAGCCCAAGTCAAATTATGCGGTGATCTTGTTTGTGTGAGCAAACGCCTTGCAAATGGCTTCAAATTGTTTTCACCCTTGGGGAAAACGTTTGCAGGCCTTTCTGAGCGTTTCGGGTCGATTTTAATACAGGCCGTAATTTGGTGGGCCCAAGTCAAATTATGAGCTGAACTTTTTCGTCAGCAAACGCCTTGAAAATGGCTTCAAATGGTTTTAACCCTTAGGAAAAACGTTTGCAGGCCTTTCTGAGCGTTTCGGGGCGATTCTGATGCCGTAATTTGGTGAGCCCAAGTCAAATTATGAGCTGAACGTTTTTGTGTGACTAAGACCCTTGAAAACGGCTTCAAATGGTTTTTATCCTTGGGAAAAAACGTTTGCAGGCCTTTCTGAGCGTTTCGGGCGATTTTGCTACATGCATCTATTTAGTGAGCCCAAGTCAAATTATGAGCTGAACTTTTTTTGTGTGAGCAAACGCCTTTAAAACGGCTTCAAATGCTTTTCACCTTGGGGGAAAAACGTTCGCAGGCCTTTCTGAGCGTTTCTGCATAATTTTACTACAGGCCGCCCTTTGGTGAGCCCAGGTCACATTATGAGCTGGACTTTTTCGTCAGCAAACGCCTTGAAAATGGCTTCAAATGGTTTTCACCCTTGGGTAAAACCGTTTCCAGGCCTTTCTGAGGGTTTCTGCGCGATTTTGCTAGAGGCCGTCATTTGGTGAGCCCAGGTCACATTATGAGCTCAACTTTTCTGTTTGAGCAAACGCCTTTAAAACGGCTTCAAACGCTTTTGACCTTGGGGGAAAAACGTTTGCAGGCCTTTCTGAGTGTTTCTGCACAATTTTGCTACAGGCCGCCCTTTGGTGAGCCCAGCTCACATTATGAGCTGGACTTTTTTGTGGTGTGAGGAAACCCCATGAAAACGGCTTCAAATGGTTTTCACCCTTGGGGAAAAACGTTTGCAGGCCTGTCTGAGCGTTTTGGCTCGATTTTGCTACATGCCGCCCTTTCGTGAGCCGAGGTCACATTATGAGCTGAACTTTTTTGTGTGACTAAGCCCCTTGAAAACGGCTTCAAATGGTTTTCATTCTTGGGTAAAAACGTTTGCAGGTCTTTCTGAGGGTTTCGGGGCGATTTTGCTACAGGCCGTCATTTGGTGAGCCTTGTATGGCCAGGGTCAAAGTCCAAGGTGTAAGTTTTTCTGCATTGGGGAACGCGTGCAAACGTTTTTTCCCCTAAAGAAAAGTCGAACAAAAGCCTTTGTGAACGGTTTCGCGCGATTTTGCTACAGGCCTTTCATTTGTATGGCTTTGTATGGTCCAGGTCAAAGTCCAAGGTGTAGGTTTTTCTGCGCAGGCGCGTTGGGAACGCGTGCAAACGGTTTTTCCCTGGAAAAAAGTCGAACAAAGGCCTTTGTGAACAATTTGGCGCGATTTTGCTACAGGCCTTTCATTTGGTGAGCCTTGTTTGGGCGAGATCAAAGTCCAAGGTGTAGAGTTTTTCTGTGCAGGCGCATTGGGAATGCATGCAAACGGTTTTCCCCCTGGGGAAAAGACGAACAAACGCCTTTGTGAACAGTTTGGCATGATTTTGCTAGAGGCCCCTTATTTGGTGTGCCTTGCATACAAGGCCATACCATGCTTGCCAAATGAAAGGCCTCTAGCAAAATCATGCCAAACCGTTCACAAAGGCCTTTGTTCGACTTTTTCCCAGGGGGAAAACCGTTTTAGCGTTCCCAACGCGCTTGCGCAGAAAAACCTACACCTTTGACTTTGACCTGGGCTATACAAGGCATGTTCACAAAGACCTTTGTTTGATTTTTTTCCCAGAGAAAAAACGGTTTGCACGTGCCTACGTAGAAAAACCTACACCTTGGACTTTGAGTTGGGCCATACAAGGCTCACAAAGTAACTTTAGCACATCATTCAAATGTAGAAATGATAAGGCAGTGGTTTTGTTCAGCAAACCAATCAAGTCTAAAAGTCAATAATAAATGAATGGCATTCTTCTATTACTGATGACTCAGTCATTACACTTTTGTACATTAGGCCATTGAATTTAGCTCAGTTACGATGACAAAATCAAAGGAAGAAACCCAAACAAAAAGGACATTTTGATGTCAACTGCAATTGACCACGCAACCAGAGAGATGATCCAAGACTTGGAGTTGAAACACATCTATTACAGTCCTGGCAACGTCTGTGGGTTAGTGTAGCACAAACAGCAAATGTAACAAAACATCGCGGCCATTTGTGCCCGTTAAGGCATGTTCCATAATTCAGGCTTTCCACAGCAATAGCAGCCTTGCATATTGGGCATCTCTCTCTAACCGGCAAGGTCACCAGTCTTGCATTGCATTCACCCTCCAAAACAGAAATGTTAACGGCAACAGAGGTCTGATTTTCGTTCAAAAGTTCTGTGATAGTCTCATTATTACCCTGTAAGTTGACAGAATTGCTGTCAATTGAAGCTTTGGTTTGGGGCAAAACACTCTTCATGGAAGTTGGCTTGACATTTGGCTGGCTTTCTTTACAAAGTGACATAACCTTGTTTAAACCTTCCGTATCAAGACAGGCTTGATACACTTTAGTGACAAGAGCAAGAGCAGCAGAGTCACTACCATTCATCAATAACCAGTCAGACATTATAAGTGCTGACACTGAGTCTAAAGAAACGAAACAACAGTTTTAACTAAGTTACGTCATATTCCCTCTTGCAGTGCGTTTATCCTACCAAGAAAGGATGAAGTACTTCATCCTTTCTTGTCCTACTAAGTACAAAGGGTTGAGAATATTTGCGGAAAGACAACCAACTCAATACATTGGGGTGGGACAACAGAAGAGTGAAACTCTTCCCGTCAGTAGCTACATTGCAGCATTGCTTTACTGTTCCATTACGACCTTCTTCAAAGAAAAAGCGGTAAATTCCCCACATTTATAATTTATTACAAGCATAGGGTTCACATGTCAAATGTGTCACTTGGTTGGTTTTACACAAATGACTAGTTTTAATTTACCTTATTGTTATTTATTTTCGCGAAAATGGAACGGGAATATTTCTCGAGACTTAATTTTGAATTCGCGATTTGGCCAAAAATAAGTAATTACTTACTAGTGGTACCTATCGGTAGAAATGCCAACGAGTACAACGGGAGAGAAGAAGGGAGGATAATTGTAATTGTTTGGCTGAAAGTACGCTTTATGATTTTGGTCTGATCAATAAACATTGGGTGTTTTCTTTAAAAATCTTGAATTTTTATGGAATAAAATGCGATTTTGTGAAGGCTAAATGAGGAAAAAGTTCTAAAATAATACCAAAGTAGTGAAGATTTAGTGAGAAATCTTTTAGCCTTATGCTTTTTGAGAGTTTCAAGCCATTGTTGTTCGATGCCGCTATTTTGGAAAGGTTTCTGCTGTTTTAAAGTCCTAAAGGTCTTAATCAAAGTTACTATGACCCACTGAACTCGAAAAATAAATTACGAAACAAAAAGCAAACAGACAGACACTCCAGTAAAAAAATGAAGTATAGGGCATTTATTTTATAAATTTGAGAAACGAAAAAAACTCTAAATAGCTCTCTTCTGATCGATAAAATCCACGACACCAAATTCGTTTCCCTGTTGTTTTCATAGCCTGACCTAACTTAATTACGCATGCAAATTTGTATGACTTTGAAATTTTCGAAACTTTGAAATTTAGAAGCTTTGTAATGCATTTTTTGCCTTTATCTTAAATGAAATTAAATTCTAAACAAAGTTTGATTCAATTTTTTTTCGTATTTCAATATCTAGTTCGGGAATTTTGGCTTTTTGAAGCGAACAGATTTGAAACGTCTTTGCTATCTGAGAGGCATCTACATGTATATCTTGTCTGGGAATTTTAGTTGCCAATATTTTGCATCATGCACGTGCTAAACAAATTAGTAGTGCGCTGATTGGCCAAACTACAACAAAGTGTGCACGTGCTGAACAGATTCTTCTGAATGGATTGGCTACAAACATCGGAAATTGTGTTTTCGACAACTTCCGCCTACATCCTAATATGGTCAAAAAAATATCACTGACGGAACCGGATTACACGAAAATTGAGCTGAAAGATTCTGAGATTTTTTCTGCATAGCCTCTAACTACGCACGGCTCTATATCCTGCCGCCAAGACAGGCTCGCGTTTTAGCTCGCCTGTCTGGTTGGCAATCAGTAAGTAAGTGTCCGCTATTCGAATGTCTGAAGCCACACAAATACAGAAAAAGCAAGGTAAACATGTGCACGTTTACACCTGATTAAAAAATTGTTGACCCATGGAAAGCATAACGATGCGACCAAAATGTTTACTGGGAAATCGGAAAAAGTAATCTTTGTCTTTGACAGAATGAACAACAATAAGACAGGTTGTAGAAATCTTGCTCTTAAGGCTCTCAAAGAAGAAAGTATCTTGATTTTCGAAAGAAGAAATATTACTAAGCTTCTGTCTCCCAGAAGACCATTGGATAATTGCCAACGCCGGCCAAGAGGCGAGGCTGTCGAGGCGGCAGAATCATAGAGCCTTGTGCGTATGAGTGTATAGGCAGAGAAAATCTTACTGGTAAGTTCTGCGTAAGGGTTGTATTGTTCTTCCCAACTGGTTCCCAGTCTCTCACTCCTCGGCTAGAGAGCAAATGACCAAAATGGCATCCACGCGGCTCGCTGTTAAAATTTTCAATGTGGTCATTCATCCCTTTACTGATAAATACACTTTTAGGGAATTATAAATCGAAAGAGAATACCCTACAGAATATTTGACCGTCGAAAAAATGAACATCAAGGTCTTCAAAGCGATGAAATAATCTTTCGACTTTGGAGTCCTTTGATTTACGATCGAAGAGAGACATGAAATCAAAAGCGGAATGTTTACTTCAAATAGAGTTTTCTTGACTTATGAGAATGCTAAAGTCGGGTAAATGCTTCCTTTTAGTGTTGATTGTGTTTATAGTAATTGTCTGACCGATGATTTATTCCAAATCAAATACCGTTTATATTTTATTTGGCACGCATTTTCGCTCCGCGTAGGAATAACATCAATACAAAGCTACGCTCACTAAAATTACTGCATGTCATACACACAAGAAAGTCAAAAGTTTTTTGCTTCTAACGGCAAATGTAATGTTAACTTGAATAAAAATTTTGTCTCCAATAATCCTTGACCGTTCAAGTTTTGTTTTCTGTTCAAATTTTTCAAGTTTTGCGTAACTGAACATGACACTTCGCATGCGAGACTGAAATCTGACCAGTGCATTACTGTCTCTGATTACTGAAAATTATTTTTAAAAAAGCATCTTAGCAGTTTTGATTTTGGGATTTGATTTATAAGAAGTTCTTGAAATGCAACTATCCCTATTGTGGACGGAAACATTTTAACCATCGCGTGTTGTATTTAACAAACAGTGATTAAACCTCATTTAATAGTTAATTATTGCCTACATTTTGTGACATTTTAACGTTGAAAAGAATTTAAAGATTTGTCAAGAGTTATCAATCTGTCAAACCCATAGCCTGCGTAGCAGACATCTGTGTACGTTTTTTAGTGTTTAAAAGAGTGCGCAATCGCGAGAATATGCGCGCTGGAAACTACGGCGCCTGCTACGCAGGCTATCAAGCCTGTGTCATTTATGAACACCAGAGAAATAGCACTTTTTTCGCATATTACCTAAAATACATTTTACCATATTTTGGTCATTTCAAATAAAGTTCTATCAAAAACCATTCAATATCTGTTCTTATGAACAAACATGAGTATTTCGCTCGTTGGCACTTACCGATAGGTACAACTAGTAATTATTGTTTATGGTTTACACTTTTCACATAGTCTAAGTTTCTTCAAGTAGGTGTAAACTACTCTTACCTGAATAATTGACAGTTCCTGCTTCTCTTCCTTCCAACCAGCTGAACAATTTCACAGAAACCAAACGTTTGCACATGCAGTCAACTGTGCATTCAAGCTGAGCTGACAAGTCATTTAGCAGTGACTTGTTACCACCAAGCTCGCATTCCTGCTGCCGTGTGATAACCATCATAGCAGAAAACACGTGATGTCTGATGACTAACTCAGCAAATGAACATGACTCCAAAGCATCTGTTGCTGACGGAGCCAGTTGAAGCTGCTCTACTGCCGGAAGGTGTTTGCTGTAATAAATGAGGTGTTGAAAAGCTTTACATACATCCCACCTTCTTTCCAGTTGAACATCTTTACAGTTCAGTAGACGAGCAACTGATGATGGTCCCCATGCAATGTTAACAAAACGAATCTGAAATAATAAATACTACAAATGTTTGGACGCTTTGAGTACTACAGATAACCGTTAACACTCTACATTAGCCCACTTAGTTCCTGTAATATACACTAAACTATTGAATGTTTCCTGAAAACTCTGCCAGAATCTCATTTGGCTGCAACAATCAGGACAGCCAAAGGAATGACAGGAAACTAAAATCTATTTTTTATTCTTGGCATATAAATCCAAGAGAAAAAGGAAATAAAATCATTTATGACTAACTGTATCAGTTTTTCACACAGTACTTCCACATGGCAGCCATTTGTTCAAACTGACTTTCTATTAAATTGGGTCTGGCAAAGAATAGGACCAAAAGTAGCAAAACAAGGGAAAAGTGCATTGGTTGAAACAACATACATGAATTTGATGAGATTCCAGAGACTGCTGTGTGTAGTTTGAAGAAGAGAGAAAAAGGGCAAGAAAGAGAGCATTAGCAGACACTCCAATGCCACTGCACACGAAGCCTTTTTTTACATCATAATTAACAGAAGTTGCTGCTCTTTCATCTGCAAACAAACAAAAAAAACCAACTTATCTTTTACGATAAAACATAACAAGAAAAAAAAAATTTAGTAAAATAAAATGAAATACAGCTGACAAACATTCCCCATCCTTCTGCAGGTACAGTAAACACCCGCGTATAAGAACCTAGTGATTTAAGAACCTACAGGCTGAAATTGGGCATTTTAATACCCAAATATATAAGGACGAACATATTTAGGAAAATGTTCGCCCTTATATATTTGGGTATTAAAATGCCCAATTATATAAGGACGAACATATTTAGCTGGCAAAGAACAATAGGTTCTTATACAAAAAAACACTTTTTTTTTTGTAGCCAAAATACTGGATTTTAATTGATAGAAATTGTGAAATTTCTGAGAAACACCATGAAAATTATTTGTTTAAATTATTTGTATAGAATACTGTATAAAATTATACTGGTGTAGCCTTGGGACTTGAATCTGTAGAGTGCCCTGCTGACTTTTGCCCATGTCAAATACACATTACTGCTTGTCTTTTTCATTCCAACTGTAACAGAATTATTGTTTAAAAAATAAGGCTTGGCTTTTTTTGCGGTTTAAAATACAAATGTTCAACCATTATGACATACTAGTACTACAGTAGCTCTTTGAATGGTATCACTATGACAACTCCTACAAATAAGAACCTACTAAGAACCTAATCAGCCTGAGTTCGGAAAACCTACCCCAAAATATAAGAACCCATTCAGCCTGAACCCTAGACTTTCAATAAAGTCCTTCGTCTTGTTTATTATGGCGCGCCCGGACAAACGACTTTTCATGCTTGATTCGCGCCACTTTTAGCGACCCAAAAACGGGTCGCTGAGCGTAGACCAATCAGAGCAGCCCTTAGGTCAGAAGTGTCAATCACAAGGGATCAAGCGCAGTGAAACATGACTTGCGGTCAAACATTCAACATGGGGTCAATTTCAAAAGCGATAGATGATGCTGTCAAGGTCACCAGTTATTCATGTTTGTGTGACTACAAGCGAAAAACAATATAAGTTTATCTTTCTGGGAGAGATGTTGTATCTGCTCCAGCCGGAGCGGAGCTGGAAAAAGCCTCACCTTTGAGCTCGCTCCGTACGCATTCTACTCCTTTCTTGGTGCGGAAAGCTGGGATAGCAACGCCATTGTTTTATTTAGATGTCGTTCCACTGATTATTTTCTTTAATGAAAGATTAAGTCTCGACCTTATTGCCTCTGGAATTCACTCGGCCAGCTTTGTATGTTTGCGACGACTGCTCTGAACAGCAACTGGCGGATAATTGACCTCGACCTCTCGACCTATCGCGACTTCGTCACTCGAACTCGAGTTAAACTCGAACTCAAAACTTCAACTCAAACTCATGAAATGGACAGACCCCTTTTTAAGCAGCAGACGTCATACTTTTACTTTTCATGCAAACTTATGTAACATCATGATCATTCTTTTGTTTTTCTACTGAGTCTAATTTAATTGAGTAGCAAGAGTCTACAAGAATCCTACCACATTGAAAATCACATGGCGTTAAGTTTAGATAACATTTAACTTTCGTTAGTTTGATTTTCAGTTAGGTACGGGCCGCACCTGGGATGAGTTTTCATCTTTGCCGGCTAAAAACAGAAAAATTGAAACAGCAAATGTGATACTTTCCCCCGTGTGTAAATGAATGTAACATAATAGAGTTTTTGTTTTTCTCCTTTACTTATGTAACGCAACACTTTTTTTTGTCGAAAACATACATGTATGTACATGTACCAGTAACTTGATACATTTCTTTTGCAAACAGGGCGACATCAATGGAAGTTGTTTTGCTTTAAGTAATAAAACCAATTATTATAACACAGAAATTATCGATAAATCCAAGTTTTCAGATTGGGAGATATAAGGTCACCTTTTAAAAATTAGTCGATATGTTTAGGAGTTAAAATTGAATGAATGACGATCAATAGCAGCAACAGAATAAAAATGTGCCATTTCGTGACAATTTAATTGATTATTAAATAAGTTTGTTTTTTAATTGAATGAACTGATTTCTGTTGTGGTAAACGAAACAAAATCTTTTGTTTCTGACCAAGGAAAATGCGCATTAAAATTGTTTTGTGATGTTTTGTTTCTGCTCCAAGAAAATGTTATCAGATATTTTTGGTTTATTTACGAAGGGTAACTTGAAATCTGTTTTCCAGGTAGGAGTGTAGTTTCAATTAGAAATGTTCCCGGAGAATAAACAAACAAGAAGCGAATTTTGTGGCATTCTCAGATAATTCAACTTAACGTTCGGATACTTTTTAGTGAGTCTCCATCGAACACCACTTGTGTTCCTTCCCGGGAGTTCCTTACGCTTACATGGATCTTTGCAACCGTAACACCATTGTTTTTTGCGACACTTCTGTTTTCCTTGCAAATGCTGTAACATGATACTTTCGTTTTTCACGGCTACATCGATGGCAGTTGTTTTGCTTTTAATAATAAAGCCAACTATTTCTTTTTAATTTAATTAAGTTGTCGTTTTAACTGCTTGAAAGACGTTTTTCTAAAAGTAAAGAACAAATCAAATAAAAAACAGCTCTTTCGAAAGTCTTTTTTAAAGCGCGGTACAGCTAGGATATTTCTTCCCTTGTTATTAGGAGTTTCGCATCAAAAATCCTGCTGCAAGTTTTTGCATACTTAATTACGACAGCGCTGTGAAAGTCTCACAATCTAATTTAATTAGTTAGCGGTTTTAACTTGGCTTCACGGAGCCTGCAGGAAACCTTCCGCAGAACAGACAATGTTCCTAAAAATATGACGTAGTCTAATCTGCGCATGCGTTTGGCACAAAGTTCTTAGCTCTAGTAGACTGTCCACAGCCTCTCGATTTTTCAACGCAAAAAAGCAAAAGGAAGCGAGCGCGAAGCGCGAGCGCGCGGAGGGAGGGGGGCGGGAAGCGAGCGAAGGAAAAAAATAGAGAGGCTGTAGACATCTTTGAATAAAAGTGGAAGTATTAGACTCCTCCCCTTGTCATCGCCTTGTAACTTACAACTCCGCCTCTTGACCTTACAATTAATTCGGACCAAGTGTCAGTTCGTTTACAAAACAACTCGTGAGGTTTTATTTCGGTGTTGAGGATGTCGTCTGAGACGACTTGTTCAACCCCCAAAAAACCTGCAAAAAGAGGCAGAAAGCCGAAATCAAGCGGTCCCTCCGATTTTTGCAGAATATGCGGCTGCTCATTCGCGATTCACTTGGGGAACTTCGGCAAGACATCGTTTATCTCTACGGAAAATTTATTTGTCCAGCCAACACGCGAAGGTGTTTTACGGCAAAAGTTGGCAGACGTCTTGGTCGATTTGGGAATTGCAGTGCAAGATGACGAATTTCGTTCTAGTAGAGTGTGTTCATCTTGTGCATCTTAAGTTAGAAGTGCAGCAAGCAATGTTGAATTAATAAAGAAATCTCTAGCGCGACCGATAGATGGCGTAGAATCTCCTACAAGGCAAGTTGATCGTGACCAGTGATTCAAAAGAATGTCACGTTCGCCTCACACGTCTTCGGCGAGGCAAAAGTTATGCCGGCCAAGTGATTCAATGTTATAATTGAAGGGCTCGCTGCAAAAAGGGCGGTAGTGATTTTGGCCGAAAACGAACATGGACAAAACGACTCCAAATTTCGCATGTGAGTTTGTTTACGTGTGCTAAACACTGTCCTGTCTTTCATTTCACTGGTCTTTGTTTCGTTTTTGAAAAATTACACCTGCAAAAAGACAAGGTTTTTGCAAGCGCGGCGCCTTTTTGACTTTTCTTTTATAAACGATAAACAAAGGAAACCTTTTGTTCCGCAAAACAATGAAACCAGCTTAAGTTTTGGGATTACAGGCCTAGCCCTAACCCCTAAGCTTAACCCTAAACCCCAAGGGTTAGGGTTAGGGCCTGACGCTAGGGTTTCATTTCAAATTTAGGGTTAAAAAGCTAAACCCAAGTTTAAGGGTTAGGGTTAGGGTTAGCGTTTCAAGCGGCTAGCTTTCACTGCAGTCTGCTTGCGGTTAGCTGCTTTTTGTTGTTTCGGGCAAGACTATTGTAATCTGTTACCGTTAGCTGTAATTTGAGTGAAATAAAGACTAATTGTTGATTGAATACGTTTGCTCGTGTTGTCACATTATACTAGTTTTGCTTTCAGTTAAGTGCCGCCGGCTTAAGCTTGCTCTCACTTCTATCTCCACTCCTTACATCATCACACATCTACAAAATCCCGCGAAAACAAGATAAACTAAGGCACGAATCGATTGATTGATTTATTGATTGATGAATATTTAATGAGGCACAGAAAATAATTTTGCGAGCGAACACCCCCTGCCAAACCTATAAAGAATTTTTTAAAGTCTAAAACCAGGTCACTTCTCGGCAACTTTGTCGCGGCAGCACCCAAGGGGACACTGCAAAACTCACGCTGACATAGTTCCCGACAAGAGATCTGTGTTTTAGACTTTATTACCGCTTGCGGCTCCGCCGGCCTTTGTCAAACAACTTTCTCTTTTGAGCGCTATTGTACAAAACAAAGGCCGAACATCTCTCATTTCTTCGAGAAATGCTGTACGTGGGACTTACGGGTTTTCAGACTTAATGATGTCCTTCAACCGCCAAGCGGACGCACTCGCTCGAACGAACCAGTAGTTTATTTCTCCAAGAAAGGTGCCATTTTTGTTCTCTGTTCTTGAGCCACCAACGTGGAGACGTCAGACGTCACAATAGAATAGCGAGTCCCAGTCCCTCGCTGCCACCGCCTGGGAGCAAATTAAATATGAGAAAACATGGCGGTCAGCAAAGTTGGTTTCTGAAAAGCTGTTTTTACATCCCGGACGACTGTAATAAAGTGCCTCGAGGCAAGATTTGCACATGCGATGCGTGGAAAAATGTCTAGTGCTGGATTACTGTGGACAAGTACTGTGGACAGATCCTGTGTCGGACTGGGGCGAGGACAAGATGGCGGAATAGTCATGTTTTTTGAAGCTCCGTCAACAGTGGCCGTAAAAACTTTATTGCAGCCTATGTCCGCTAATCTATTTAAGAGAAAGGTTCGGTCACCATCAGCAGACGTTTATGCCAACATTCCTGAAGAAAAAAGGAGGCGAGACCACACTGAGTCAGAATATAGTGAAAGGCGAGACGAAGCGTTGCCACGTGCAATGGCGGCGGAGATTGCCACAAAGATGGACTTAGTACTGTCCAAATTGGATAATATAGAAAGCAGGCTGAACAATGTATGCTCGTCAGTAGCCAACATCGAAGAAGCGTTAACCAATCTTGAAAAAGATGTTGCGGACCTGAAAGTTAAATCTGAAGGCAACACAACAAACGTAAGTCAGCTCAAAGAAAGGGTGGATTTCAACGAGGGAGATATCGCGGAGGCGAAACGTGATGCGGCGGCTGTAAAACTAGAAGCAGAGAAACTTAAAATGAACCTACTGTACTTTGAAACTTACAATAGGAGAGAAAACTTGAAGTTCTTCGGAATAGAGGAAAATACAAGTAACGTCGCCGAAGACATCGGAGACGCGAATATGGATGGTTCGCCGCATATGACCGAAGACACGAAGCAAGTCATGTACAACTTTCTGGAGCAAGAGTTGAAGATCAGCAAAGCCAGAGACAGGATAGAGTTCCAAAGGATCCACCGTCTGGGCAAGCCAAACAACAAGGGTCCTAGACCAATTATTGCCAGATTTCTGCGCTACACTGATAGAGAAGAAGTTATGTCACAAGCCCGTAAGCATCTGAAGGGAAAAGATTTCTCCGTCTTCGATGATATTCCAAAGGAACTTTATGACTTAAGGAAACAACAGCGAGAAAAACTTAAAGATGCAAGGAAGAAGGGTCACACAGCTTTTTTCAGTAAGAAATATCCGGACAGATTATACGTTGATGGAAAATTTATTTCTCAAGACGAGCCTTTCGCTTAATTTTCAAATTTACATATGTAGATTTTGGACAGGTTTCTTTATTTTCTTGCACGCTTTTTCTCACCTAATACTTGTCACTTAAAATTCTACTAAACACAAGCTCGATAAGCTGCAAAAACAAGATGAATTAATTACATCCTTAGCCGCCACAAAAGGAGCGGAGCATCAAACACGCTATTCACCGATGGTGTGAAACTGCCCAAACAAAATCTTCGATGCACTGGGTAGGTAAGCAGTCAATATTTTTTCTTAGCTTTTTGTTATGTAATTACGTGTTAGGTTGTCCAAGCTTTATACTTGCTATAGTCGCTCTGTATGAGCGTGTCGTGTGGTTAGCCTTTAGATCAGTATTTGCTTCCAATGTTTGGAAGCTCCCGTTTATATACAGAATTAGCTTGTTTAAAGATTATTATAGAAAACCGTTAATTTCAAACACCCGCATTATCTTCAACATGGTCGTGACACTTCAGCTGCTCGCAGAAATAATTTCTATTCCTAGACACTTAAGGATACATGGATCTTAAAATATGTTCGCTTAATGTAAGAGGCTTGGGAGACATGCTAAAGAGAAGGGAAATGTTCTCTTGGCTCAGGGCAAAAAATAGCTCTATTTATTTTCTACAAGAAGTCCATTGCTGCGAAAGCACGTCCACCATGTGGTCGGCAGAATGGGGATACAAATCCTTTTTTAGTTGCTGTACGAGCGCAAAGGCAGGAGTTGCAATTCTATTTAACAATACATTCGATTTCGAAATGAAACGAATGTACTGTGATCCAAATGGACGATTCATTATTTGTGATATCCAAACCAACCAAAAGTATATAACGCTGGCCACCATTTACGCTCCCAACGACGATGACGCGGCTTTCTTCGAAGGCTTCTTCGAGCACTTATCAGATTTTCAATGTGAAGAAGTAATGATTGGTGGCGATTTCAACTTAGTGCTTAATTTAGATAAGGACAAGAAAGGTGGCGTCGCAAGAACACACAATAATTCAGTTAGGGTCGTTCAGGAGTTTATGGAAAACTTAGATTTAATTGATGCTTGGAGAGTGCTACATCCCGATTCCTTAAGATATACTTGGCGCCGACGGAAACCCGAAATTCAATGCCGACTAGACTTCTTTCTTGTTAGCCAAAGCTTAATGTGTAATGTCATGCACGCCGATATTTTGACAGGATACAAAACAGACCATTCGATGATCGATATTAGTATAACTGTTCACTCCAATTCAAGAGGACCAGGCTTTTGGAAACTTAACACTTCTTTCTTGAACGAAATCGAATACGTTAACCAAATAAAATCAACAATCCAAGCTGTTAAAGAAGAATATAAAAATGATGACACTGTGAACCACGTGTTATTGTGGGAGATGATAAAAATGAAAATCCGAGAACAATCATTAAAATATGCAGCTGCCAAAAAAGCTAAAATTGTAAAACGGGAAGAAGAGCTGGAAAAAGCAATTAACAACTTGCAAATATATATGGAAACAACAAGCGACGACGAAAATGCAAAACAAGTTGGGGCTCAGGAATTAGAAAGAAAAAAGGCAGAATTGGAGAATATAATTGAGTACCGCACCAAAGGTGCAATCTTAAGATCGAAATGTAGATGGTATAATGAGGGAGAAAGAAACACAAAATACTTTTTAAACTTGGAAAAAAGGCACTACAAACAGGGAGTAATAAGTCAGCTGAAAATTAATGATGAAGAAACAGTAAACACTGATAAAGAAATCCTAAATCAGTGTGAGTCCTTTTACAGAAACCTTTATAGCTCTCATATGAATAACAACGACACTTATGTTAATGACATGTTTTTCGACGAGAATAATACTAAGATGCTGAACCCAGACGAGCAAATGTCATGCGAAGGCTTGCTGTCCAAAGAGGAATGTTTACAAGCCTTAAAAAATATAGAAACAAATAAAACACCAGGCTCAGACGGAATTCCTGCAGAATTCTATAAAGTTTTCTGGAACGATTTATCGGACTTCCTTGTTAATTCGATTAATTTTGCATATCAAACAGGGCAATTTTCGGTAACCCAGAGACACGGAATCATTAAATTAATCCCCAAAAAAGATGCAGAACCTTACTTTATTAAGAACTGGAGACCAATAACCCTTTTGAACTGCGACTACAAAATTGCGACCAAAGCTATTGCGAATAGACTAAAAAAAGTTCTACCGAACCTTGTAGATAATGATCAAACTGGATTTCTCAAAGATAGGTTTATCGGGGAGAATATTAGACTCATTGACAGCATAATCCATTACGCAACGGCTAACAAAGCCCCTGGTCTTCTACTTTTTCTCGACTTCGAAAAAGCATTTGATACAGTAGAGTGGCCGTTCATTCAAAAAACATTTAAATATTACAACTTTGGACAATCACTAATCAACTGGATTAAACTATGCTACCATAACACAGAAAGCTGCATTCTCAATAACGGATGGGCCAGCCACTTTTTTAAGCTCGAACGAGGAGTAAGGCAGGGCTGTCCCCTTTCTCCGTATCTTTTTATTCTCTGTGTTGAGGTTCTAGCGGATGCAATCAGGAAAAACCAAAATGTCAAAGGCATCTTTGTGGATGGAAATGAAATAAAAATCAGTCAGTATGCGGATGACACTTTAATACTCGATGGTTCCAAGGAATCTCTTACATCTTCTCTGCATATATTGGATAATTTTCAACGGATATCTGGCCTTAAATTAAATAACAAAAAGACGGAAGCCCTTTGGATTGGTGCTAATGCTGAAAAAGAAGACAAATTATGCCCAGAAAGAGACCTAAAATGGGTTAAAGGAAGACCAAAGCTCTTGGAGTATGGTTCTCGACTAATCCTGACCTAACCGCAGAGCTGAACTACAACGAAAAATTGATAAAAATAAAGAATAGCCTAAGCTGTTGGGAGTGCCAACGACTTATCCTCTTTGGCAAAATTACTGTTCTAAAAAGTTTAATTGCGTCCCAACTTGTATACATTTTGTCTCCCCTCACAACTAATCACCGTATCTTAAGGGAAATCAATAGGCTCTTCTATGATTTTTTATGGAACGGCAAAGGCGACAAAGTTAAGAGGGAAGTAATGATTAATGACTATGAAAAAGGCGGCTTAAAAATGATTGATATTGAATCCTTCAATAAAGGATTAGAAACCATCTGGATCAAAAAATATACCGATGTAAACAATCACGGAAAATGGAAATATTTTTTTGACTTAGAACTCCGGAACTACGGTGGCAGAGCCTTTTTCAGCGGCAACCTTAGCAAAAGCGACCTGTCAAAGTATGTCAATTTATCCTATCCATTTATTGTGGAAATCTTAAATATCTGGTCTGAAATCACTTACGAGAATAATACGGACCATTTTTGCTCTCAGAGCCTCTGGCACAACTCCCTTATAAGAATCGATAACAGACCAATCTTCTACAAAAAATGGCAGCAAAAAGGGATTTACAGGGTTTCGCATTTGATGAAAGATTCAAATACTTTCCTATCCTTTGCTGAATTCAAAGATCGGTATGGTATCACTGAAACAAATTATCTTGCTTTTTACGGGCTGTTATCCGCTTTAAAAAAAATCAAAGCACCCTTACACAATAATACAAATATACAATACGAAAGCTTTTATACGAAATTTATGAAAGCAAGTAAGGCAAGCAGACAGGCCTATAAAAAGTTAATTAGTCTTAAACAAAGGTGTCCAACCAATAGTCAAGAAAAATGGGCTACGGATTGCGCCTTTGAAGCCCAGGAACCAATAGACTGGAATGCAGCTTACCAGCTATCATTCCAGTGTACCAAATCTACAAAACTAATTGTATTTCAATTCAAATTGCTGCATAGACGACTGGCGACTAATGATTTTCTTAAAAAAGTAGGAATAAAAGATAACGATCTCTGTAGTTTCTGCAAAACTGAGAAGGAAAGCCTAATTCATCTTTTCTGGTCCTGTAGAGTTGTCTCTACTTTCTGGCAAAACTTTAAGGAACTTCTTGTAAGCCAAAATCTTGCGCTGAGAACATACAACCTCTCTTTAAATATAGTTTTAGGCCTAAGGCCAGACACATCCAAAAATAAACAGAAAATTAATTTTAATTTTCTTGTGGCGAGATATTTTATATGGTCCTGTAGGACACGCAACTTGTCCCCTGAAATAGAACATTTCTCTGTCTTTCTGGCATGTTACAACAGCCTCAAAACTGGAGCAGCGTCAAATGATAATCGTTAGAAATCTAAGTGGGTGATAATTATAATTAACGTATTTAGCAACAAGCAACTGTTAAAAAAAAATGAAGAAAACTCTTACTAAGGCTAACACTGTACGGAAATAATTGAATTTGCAGGTCAACCTTAATAAGTGTTTCACTTTGTTAGTAATGTAAGTAACGTTTATTGTATGTAAGTAGTCTCTAATTAATTAATTAATTAATTAATTAATTAATTAATTAATACAATGTAACTTAATGTAGTGTAAGTAATGTAAGTAATTGTATTGTAAGTAACTATCCAGTAAGTGATGTAGGTAATTGTCCCGTAAGCAATGTAAGTAAGTGAACTGTAAGTTGTTTTTTTCTGTGTTTTGCAATTAAAAAAAAAAAAGAAAAAAAAAAATCTTTTTCTTTTTGCATACGTTATTTTTCGAAAACGAAGGGAAGAACAACGAAATGAAACAAATTTGCATGCGAAATTTGGAGCTGTTTCGATAATGTTCATTTCAAGAGAAAATCACTACCGCCCTTTTTGCACCGAGCCCTTCAATTCATGATTCTTTTAGCGGCGAAACAACAACATTCCCATCTTCTTGTATTTGTTTCTCTGTAGCACAGTCGGTAAAATTCCAACTACGTCCTTCGAACAAAGAAGGTGGCGAACAGCCTCTTTCTGCTCGTCTTTGAGCGACGAAACGTTTCTCCAACGAGCGTTTCAATAATCGATCCATCGCAAATCACAGCATGTCAATGGTGATGACAACTCGAGCGGCTCGAGCAACCGCAAGACGCCGCCTGCAAGCAATCATGATCGACCGTTGTCAAGGTGATGACACTTTTGCCGCCTTTCAACCAATGGGAATTTTCCGTTTCTGGAGAAACGGGAAATTCAATATTTCCAAAGATGTCTACAGCCCCTCTATTTTTTTCGCTCCCCACCCCCCACCCCCTTGCTTCTTCCGTTTTGCGCTGGCGTCCAGTTCTCTCGCCGCTCTCACCGCGCGCTCATTGATCGAAAAAACACGAAAAAATAGAGGGCTGTGGACAGTCTATAGCTCTAGAAAGGAATAGTACCACAAGGAGAGCAAAGGGTTTTCGGAAACAAACATATACCTTTAAAATCTTCATAAAGGTAATGAAGATATGCTCCGCGCTTTACCTGAAGCGTACCCCACCCCCTTCACAGAAATAATTAATTAATTGATATTAATTAATTAGGTCGAAATTACTATATTAATTAATTTATTACTATTAAAGTTTACACTATAGCGCTTTAGGGGTTTAGCGGACTACAGCCCCAACAAACCACCACAATAGTGCATTCTGCACTAATAAGAACCTGTTTCCACATTTTAGGCTTAAGAGGTTCTTATCTTTAGATTACAAATACCGACTTCCTTGCTTATCCTTTATATAAAGTAGTATGGTTCCAGTACTATTTGAAAGCGTCCATCGCCTCCGCTTTCCCTACTTAAACTGGTGCTCATTTATTTTTTGGTGCTTTGTGTAATTTCTTTTTGTTTTGTTTTCACTCGTTTAAAAGTCGCAAGCACTTGGTTAAATTTTTTTTTTAGCATTTTGACATTGCATGGCCCTCCAAATCAATTTTCGCACTTGGAATCCATTTTACGTACAGTGAAGATCAAAAAATTTTTGAAGAAAAGCTCACTTCCATGAAAAATCTACTAAACATATGGTATCTAAGGAACCTCTCATTATGGTCGTATAACCATTCTAAAAACTCTTAAAGGAGAAGTTCACTCCAGAATGGCCATTAATTTTTTTTACGCCAATAAAAAGTTTATGCAAAGATATGTTATTCACCAAAATTTCAGCTTCTAACGAGCGCTTAAACCGTACGAAATCCTTTTCTGAAGTAGCCCAAAACTCGACAACTGAACGCCGCCATCTTGGAGCTGTTAATGTATGCGTGACGTCAAAGAGCTCAGCCTGAACTTGAGCGGGAAAATTTTAATTACTTCAAACTCCTTGTTTCTTTGTAGTGGCATTTGTTTGTCAAAATGCCTGTTTGTGCAGCTCCATTTTGCTTAAACAGAGCTCCAAGAAATACAAAAAGAGGTATTTCGGTTTTCACCGCCTTTCAATATTTAAAGAACAATTGCTCAAAAGCGGACACAAATATTTGTGTGTTCCGGCGTTAAATCGGGGTCCAAACGAGTTCATTATCGAAGTGCAATTTTCTGCAACTTTTTCCTTCGAGACCCTCGATTTTTCTCGTCGTCCCGCTCGACAATCTGTCTCTGGGTCTCCGAGGATGATCATGTTACCAATGATGCAGTATTGCATACGTTACGTGCATGTTGCAATCTAGATTTGTGACAAACAGAACATAAACAACCAAGAAGTCCATAAACGGCAATGTCGCCAATGTCCTTCGCGGTAATAAACATCCTCCTCCACTGTTCGCGTCATTCATGGCGACATGAACGCGAACATTGCTGTTTCGTTTTGTTTACAGCATCCATCCTAGTTATTTTACGCCGGACGTTTCCTTGAACATTATAAAAAATTACCAAAGTAGCAGACCGTACCAGTTTCTCGCAGCAGTGCTACTGAAAAGAATATATTTACTTGTTCGCTTGACCACAAATATTCGCCGGGACCTCGATCAAACGCCCCCAGGGTTTATTTAAAAGTTAGCAGTTTTCACCCGGCGTTTATACGAAGCCGGCCTTTAATCGGGGACCCGTGTTTAATCGAGAAAATACGACGAAGTCAACAACAACAACAGAGACTTTCTCTGGTTGATTAAAAATCCTCCCTGAAATAAAGTAAAAAAGTGAAATAGCATAATCGTAACATTGGTTGGAATTGCGTCTGCCTTTTTTTGTGTGGGTATTTTCACTCAGGAGACTGGATCTGTGATCTTCTTCGAAGCAGTCTTCCGTATAGTTTTCGGAACACACAAATATTTATGTCCGCTTTGCCAGGAATTATCGTTTCTGCCCATTCTTATAATCCATTCGTGAGCATTTTTTCTTTTTTAGATATTGAAAGACGGTGAAAGGTTTTTTGTATCTCTTGGAGCTCTGTTTGAGAAACATGGAGCTCCACAAACAGGCATTTTGACAAACAAAACAAGGAGTTTTGAGTATTCAAACTTCAGGCTGAGCTCTTTGACGTCACGCATACATTACTAGCTCCAAGATGGCGGCGTTCAGTTGTCGAATTTTGGGCTACTTTAGAGAAAGATTTCTTAGAGTTTTAGCGCTCGTTGGAAGCTGAAATTTTGGTGAATAACATATTTTTGTATAAACTTTTTATTGGCGTAAAGAAAATAAATGGCCATTCTGGAGTGAACTTCTCCTTTAAGCTATCTAAACTTAACTACAACACAAGTTTCTGTTATCGTTTCCGTATTCCTTTGTCAAGATGGTCAATCACATTATCAAATCTTTCATCTGGGGAAAAACAGTAAGAATTAAGCATACTGCTATAATGATAGGTCAAAATGAATAATCAAAAGCCCTCTGGGCTTAGTGTCTCGTGACTCTTTTCAGAGTTTAATTTATTTGAAAATAGACCGCTTTTCAAGTCTATTTATTGCTTGTAAAAATATCGAAAATTAAAAAGCCTGCATCTAACATAAAGAAACATTTAGACTTTTCTGAGCGATTTTGCTTGTCGAAGCCAAGAAAGTATTACTAAACATCATCTTGATTCGGAAAAATCTAATTTACATTTAGTGTGTAGAAAGTAAATGTAAATTAGATTTTTCCAAATCAAGATAACATTTACATGTAGACTCCTCACCCCTAAAATTTGAACTAAAACTAAAGCTACTTTTGTCGCTCGATAAAAGTTGTGACATTCACAACACGATATACGAAACTCTTGATTCACTTGTCAATTCAGAAACCTTTGTCGCGAATGCTTGCGCTGAACTTCACGATTTCACAGTTAAAGATAAAAACAAAGGTTTATTCCAACTACAAAAGCCAAAAGGTTTAAAATCCAACTAAAAAATATATATAAGATTATACATGCTTAAAGTTTTGAAATCGATGCCTTAATAGTATCCATTCCGATCACTATCACGGTAATTAAGCGTCCATCTTGATTCATTCTAATTGATCGTTGCTATTTCTGTCAGGCGGATAATGTTTGTACTTATTATTGTCATGCGACTTGTTTCCGACACCTTATCAAAAGCGATTTTTCCAAGCAGCCAAAAGTAGGCTCAAGACTTAAATTTAAAGTACACTCCAGCATGTAGCCGTTGAACAGTTAGGACTCCGCTAACAGCAGACAAAGAATACAAACACACACAGATTCATTAAGCATATTATTTTTATCTGTCACAGATAGTTCTTAAATACCTAAGAAAGGTCAACAAAGTCACAGATTCTCCTTTGTTGTTTTGTGTCTGTGACTGATAAGAACGTTTTCAGCCTCACGTTTCAATAAAGTCACGCACACTACCGTTACATGCTCTTTTTGCTCTCTGGTGGAACAGAAAGCACTTCCTTGTTGCATTGGTTTAATCCTCTGATAATCATGGCTAAGTATTATAATTATACTGCGTCATGAAGAGAAGAAGAGTATATCTGGAAAGCTTTTTTAAATTTGCAATACTTAAAAAGCTACCTTGAAATTGAAAAATCCAAATCACAAAGGTAAGTATGTTTTTTTGTTTTAAACAAAAAAGAGGTTCTTATATGGGGGGAGGTCTAACTGGGGACCCAAATCTATTTATTTTACATGATGGTTACATTTGAGTTTCGCATTTTGGCAGAAAATATTTCACCGATTTCTTTGAAGTTTATTTTACATCCTAAATAAAAAATGTTCTAATTATTTTAAAAGAAACATGATTAAGTTTTTTTAGTTGGATTAAAATCTCTTGACATATAAACATGTTTTTCAAATCCATTTTTCTAAAAAATGTCCGTAGTTAAAATAAAAGCCCTCTAAGAGGACATGTGGTTACGTCTCTGTAGTAAATAAGAACGACAATGATGAGAGTTTATTTCGCAATTTTGAAGAGACAGTATTTACCGGTGTTTCATTTTCGCGATTTGGACAAAAAATATGTAACAAACATTAAAAATATGTCACTGTAATGTATTTTAACAACCATGATGTCTTGTAATTTAAGAAGTGTTGTTACCGTATCTCTAGGTTTTTTTTCTTTTTCTCTTTGTGTGTACTGAAATGAATAATAAAAATTAAAACGAAAGTGATAAATGATCATCGCAGTGAATTTCCAATTTAAGCAATTGGAATAAAGAAGCCTGAAAAAAATTCAGGGCTTCAACGGGATCCCGTTGAAGCCCTGAATTTTTTTCAGGCTTCTTTATTCCAATTGCTTAAATTGGAAATTCACTGCGATGATCATTTATCACTTTCATATCCATCCGCAGGTCATATATGAATTATTTCATATACATTACATCAAAAATTAAAACATTGAAAATAATTATGTCAAAAACGTTAAAGAATATGTTTTGCGGGTCTTCATTTCAGTTGACCTTGAATGCACTCTGGTACGCCTTTTAACTGTTAACAGTTCTGTGTGGGAAACACAATGTGTACTTAAAATTGATCATTCGTAATTCAAGTCAACTGGTTGTGTAGTGGTTAGTACGATCGCCTGTGGTGCGATCCGCTCGAACAACATTACAGGGTTTTTTTCTTTTTTTTTACGTTTTCTTTTTTCTTATTTTCTTTTTCTAAGTGTCAGTTATAGTGCAATTATTGCATTTAGCTCAGCATGCAAGTCCTGAGAACTCCGTTTCAAGTTCGTAGTTTGGGTAAAGTCTTGCGAATTTCTTCTGTGACAAACGACCCGGAAACAAGGACATTAAGACTTCGATGTCCACTTCTTTCTGCTGTTTAGTTTTTTTCAGTTTCATTTCCTTCTTCTCTAGACTTCGAAAGATGTCTTTTAATCGTTTAATAACGGAAAAAAAAACATTGCCTTGAAGGGCCTACAACTTTTCACAACTGATGCCATTTTCTTTGTTTGGTCAATTTTTGCAACCATGTGTGAGTATAAATGGACATGGGAAAATGAGCCTGCAATGTCTTATATGTTTTGACAACGTGAGAAATTGAAAAAAATTCCGTGTGCTGCGTGGCACTTGTAAGAGAACAAAAGTTAAAAACAAAATTTGTTTTAAGTGCCTTTCGAAAAAAGTGCAATGTTTCATGTTTCGGGCTCATCTCTTCTACTTCTTCCACTAAAGAAAAGTTATGACAATGTGACGGTCAGCAGTTATTCCCATGAAAAAACTGACGGACTTACAGACCCGATGACATTTAATGGTTACAGACGTAACCAACAAAAACCGATGACAGAGTTTTTCCAAACTGTATCAAATAAGTCTCAGGGCTCTTTTTGTATCTGCAAGTTTCATGACAATCCTGACCATGCACCTCGCTGCACAAATTAGTGCTGGTCAAATTATGTTAATGCATTGGTGTTAGCTGACGCACAGATAGCGGAGCAGTGCAACCAGATGATCAGCTATCATAATGCTACCTAAAGCCTCATCAAAACAAAACTATAAGTACCGGTAATCAGAAACCTACAGTTAACACAAACAGCACAACAAGAACAATTTTATGACCCATACAAGATGAAAATAAAGAATTTGTATTCACCCACCTGTTGCATATTCGTCCATTTATTTTTGAAGAAATCTTAGCATGGGAAGAACTCATTTATTACAAAAAGGACAATTGTCATAAAAAAGTTGTAGACAAGCTAAGCTAAACAAATAGAGACAAGTCTAAGGATATTTTTTTATGACCTTAAAGCTAGAGCTCACCAGTTGTTACGAAAAATGCTTTCCAGTTTTCACCACCATTAAGTCCCTTTCTGAGCAGAAATAAACCTGCTAAGCAAAGAACCTCTAACCATCAGCTTTTCGACTGCAATGAAAACCCTTGTGCTTGTTAATATATCCAAGATAGCTGACTTTGTTTTCACATTCCTTGTGGGCAGTTTAACTTTTTCGAATTAAAAGTATTCTATTTTTGCTATTTTAATGATTTGTCCTTTCCCACTCAATCCTGTTCTTTAGAACCTTTAAACTGAAGTGCAGGGCATCGATGAACAATAAACATCTTAACAACACTTTAATAAGAAAAAATATGTTCATATCTCAAAAGATTTAACTCCAACAAAAACAAATGAATATTTTTCATTAAGGAAGCAAAAAATAGAAGAAGAAAAAATCAGTGAAACATTTCCTGTAAAAATGTGCGAGTCAAATAAATTATGTAACCATTACATGAATAAAGTGGTTCAGGCCAGCTTAATACACATCATCCTTGAAAAGCAGCTTTAACTACTTTAATTTTATTCTTTTATACAGTGTAGTTTAAGTTTGTCTGTCAGTTACTCAATTAGTTATCACAAGCATCCAACGCTCTCCATCTTCATGGAAAATTATAACTTTATCACAAATGAAGACACTTTTTTTCATTTTTTTACCTATATTTCGACGCCTTACAAAGATCACATCTGTTTTTATCGCAATTTTTCCTTTTGTCCTCACTTTTAATCCTAATCTATCGTCCATTAATGGACTAATTAGAAAACATTTTCATCTTTTAGAAACGTCTCCAAAACTTAAAGAGCTTTTTCCTGCCAAATTCAGTTTTCTCTTCTTTTAGAAATTTTAGCACCTCAAAAAGTAGAAAAAGTCCGAATAACATACAGTAATTGATGCACCAGCTCCAGGGTGTAAAAACTACCTAGTAAATTCAGAAACATTTTCAAGTGCCCAAACGGGAAAAACGTCTTTTCTTCGACAAACACTTTCGTGCACTTCCAAAAATGTCATTTATTTGGTTCATTGCAAAAAATGTAATCTTCAGTACGTTGGATTAACCAGTACTGAATTTAAAGTTCGCTTTAGAAATCATAAATGGTCAATGAAAACTAACAAAAAAAATTGTAAAGTTGCCATACACTTCAACAAAACACCGCATATTTTTATCTGACTTCACATTTCAATGCATTGACCAAATTCAAAACAACACGAACCAAGATGTTGAGAAATTGCTTATTACTAAAGAGGCTTACTGGAGTGCACAATTATTTTCCCTTTTTCCTTATGGACTTAATAAGCAGCAAGAATTTCATTCAAAGAATCGTATACATTACACATAAATTTTATTCGTTCAAATTAATACCAGGTTGCGCATTTCTTGAGACAGAATTTTTCATTTTATATTAGTTATTTTGTGATGATCGTTAACTGGGGCTGCTTTGACACTGAAGGGCCCTCCTTGGGGATTTTGTTATCTTCATAAATGCTAGTTGTTCAAAGGCTCTGGGGTGGGAATTTATTACGTATTGTTTAAGGGCTCTACCCAGGGATTTTGTTATTTCTTGTTAATTGCGATTATTCAAAGGCCCCAAGTTGGGATTTTGTTGTGCCAGGCGACCATATGACTTGGATCATTAAATGTTTCTATTGTTTTAATTATTTTTGCTGCTTTTTAAGTCAATACCTCATAAGCAATATTGTTGTATTTTTCGTTTCGTCTTATTGTAAAAATCACGCTGCATTGTATTCTTCTTGAATTCAAACCCCCGCCACAGGATGCACCATCACAGAAGCGCAAACGTAGGAGAAATGTGATATGGTTTAATCCACCATACAACAGAAATATCAGGAACAACATCGGGCGTGAGTTCATCAGCCTTATCGAAAGATCCTTCCCACCGGGCCACAAGCTGAGAAAAAGTTTCAATAGGAACATCCTAAAACTCAGTTACAGTTGCATGCCGAGCGTAAAACAAATTATAGATGGCCATAACAAAGCCATTTTAAAGAAAAGTGAAGTAACAACACCACAGCAAGACGAAGGTAGAAAGTGTAACTGCAGGAAAAAGAAGGAATGCCCAGTGAATGGTAAATGCATATATAGTGGATGAAATCGTGTATCAAGCTACGGTCACGACTGGAAACAAAACGGAAACGTACAGTACATCGGCCTCACAGCCAACAATTTTAAAGCGAGACACGCAAACCATCAGATGTCCTTCAGACATGAAAAGCGAAAAAAGGAAACTGAGCTAGGCAAATACATATGGAAGCTCAAAGAAGAGGACAAAGATTTTAATGTTACCTGGAAAGTTCTCGCTAAGCCCAAACCGTACAAGAACACTTCAAAACGTTGTGACCTGTGTATTACTGAGAAATTGTTTCTAATTTGTTGTCCACATATGGCAACTCTTAATAAGCAAAACAAGCTAGTTTTAGCGCAAGCGATAAGTGATGCTTTTCAAGCCCTGGCATGACAACTCAGCACGCGCGCGTGCTGTACTACAGTGTAAAATTCAAATTTGTTACGGCTAACAGCGTGATCAAAACAATGATGTAGACTATAACAAACTAGTGCACATGCTGTTTAACTGAAGAGTGGGTCACAATTCAATTCAGTTGACTGCCATTCAATACAAATCTGTTTCGTAGGCCACCATAACTTTAGGTGACCCACTCTTCAGTTAAACAGCATGTGCACATGTGCGGTTTAAACCGTTACAAAATACGCGTAAGCTGGCGTGAGACGCTTCTATCACAATCAAATAATGCTATGCGCGGGCTAGGTAGCGCGCGTTACAATAAAATCTAAGATACAGTAAAAACTCAAGATGGGAGCACTTGATCGCACGCTTTACAAAAATCAACAGAAAATTAAATTTAAGTGTTTAATTTGAAATATGCCGTATTACGTACACTTGTATGGTCTATAACATCTGGTCCGATAAGCGTCGTCTCGACGACCCACAGAAGTAATTCCCAGTCAGAGAGGCCTGGGAGCAAATGTCTGGTAATCAATGTTTCCCTTGTAGCAAACATTCGACTCACTCCACTGTGGTTGCCTTGGTAGCTCAGTGGTTAGAGCACCTTCCATGAGATCGGGGTGTCGTGGGTTCGAATCCCGCTCGTGGCATTTGATTTTTTTTTGACATTTGTTCTGTTTAATATACCGGTATAGATAGGCATATCAGAGTTGACCTCTCTGATGATGAACAAATCTGTAGAAATTACCCTGTTATTTAACATTACAACATCTAAGAAATTAACATCTAAGAAATTAACCTTACTATCCGACCAACTGAAAGTGAACTTTATGGTGTCATGAAACAAGTTCATGAGTCCCATGAATTCCTTTAAACTTTCATAATAATTTTTAATAAACACGAAATATCGGCAAAGTCGACTTTCCAGTTTTTATGACACACACACACATATATATATATATATATATATATATATATCATATAGTAAAGATATGTTTATATAGCTAACCACAAACAATCAGGGCATTGGTTATGTTTTATAAAACAACACATTACCAACTGTGGATGTTTGCACTGAACCATCTAGGCTAGAAGTAAAGACAGTCCCAGTGCGTGTGCAAGCCAGGCCTGTAATAGGCATCCTGTGGACTCCTTGAATTATTTTGTGGTGTGGCTTTTGAATAAAGATGCCATCCTTCACAGACATGGAAAATATAACAACTGATGGTCCTTTGCATACAACTAGATGATGAAGTCCATCATGGGCCTAAAAACAAACATATTCTTTCGAATCTTTTTTTGAACTTTCACTCTTACAATACGGTGATAACAGGGAGGAGGTACTTCTTTTTACAGTAAGATTTATTTAGGGGGGAGGTTAATAGGGAGGGGACTTAAACATGTATTTTTAGCTGGAGAGAAGAGCTTAAATTGGGAACAATTAGGGTACACATCAAAAGAAATGAAGCAGCCTTTTAACGTTCTGCTGCTGTTTGGTGACATTGATTTTGGCAAAAGCAAGAGCATTTACTAGTAAAAGTGAACCAAGCTTTATTGAAATAAATATTATTGTCAGCACTGCACACAGCCATGCACTGATTGAAGTATATATATACCTGTGGTGAAAAAGTAATAACTATTGTCTAGATCTCACATGTATGGTTGGTTGTGGAGAGCATGGTGGCCACACCTAGTTCTCACAGTTCTAACATGATTACCAGTGAACGGTCATCGAAACCTGATAAAATGCTTGGGGACCGGAGGGAAGGTAGCATTTAACAAACCTTGGGTGAGTGCAGCCAGTCCAACCACTGCACCTGCAAGTCATCTTTGTCTCCCCACAGTACACACTGTGCAACTCCAATGATTGATGGCAACACTTTAAGAGAGAAAACCTTAACAAGTCCATCTGTACCACCTACAGCTAACAGCCCTGCAAAGATGAATAATATTACTAGTTGTAATCACAATAAAATGAAAATGACAAATTACACTTGTTGAGTGAAATAAACATGTTTTGTAAAGGACATTAAATTTTATTTGCTTCAAGAAGTACACTTTTACAATTACCGGTAATCATTTTCATACATAAAATACAAAATGAAAAATCGATTTCAATAAAAAAGATAGGTCACCATGCTTGCAAAAAAATATGGTGGGCCAATCTAACTCCATTTATGCCTGTTCTGGTATTTATCATGCCTGTTATTACATTTTGTAGTAGCTGGAAGTAAAGATATAGAGGATAATACATGGTTGCGTGGAGATATGAAATTTATCTTCCAATGTTCAACTTCATATCTCAAGAGTGAGCAAAGTGAACAAGTTAGATATCGAGATATCAATTTGAACATGAGAAGAAAAATTTCATATCTCCAAGCAACCATGTATTATTTTGTTTATTTTATAAACCAACTAATAACAAGGTTTTCGACAATTTTCCAAAGATTTCGGATCACTAGCCAAAATGTTGTCCGAAGGTCAAACAGACATCTTCTGAACTTTTCCGGAGATTTCTTTTTCCACACTCGTCAGCAAATGTGATGAAATTGATACCTTCACATGTGAAAGATATGATATCTTTCACATGTGAAGATATGAATTATCTCAGAGAGAGAATTCCTGGTAATCCCCTTGTAGTTTTCTATAATTAATTACAGTAAGACACACAAATCCAATGACATTTAATCAAAATGTTCCTTTAGTCTCTGTTTTCAATGTCATGACAATACTGATTTTGTGTTCCTGAGTAATGGTTTCATGCGCGCATTCAATTACCTTATTATAGGAAATTAACACTTGTGTTACTTAACTGAGGTATAAGAAATAAATGCGACTTAAATTAACTGAATGTGAATCTCAACTCTGGTCAAACAGACACAGTGAATGGCCTTGAAAGGTGGGATGACAAGAATGTTAAGCTACTAATTTCCTGCTATTCAGACCACAAACACCTTTTTGGCAAAGGGAAGACAACAAAGAGAGACATCTTTGGAAAGATTGTGTATAGTTTTAACATTCAGTGTATTGTAATGGTTACAGGAGATCAATGTATGAGCACGTGGACCAAACTAGAAAGTAAATTTAAAGAAATAGAGGATCACAACAACCAAACAGGAAATGACAAGAAAACTATGCAAAAATTAATTTCACAAAGAGCTCTCTGAATGCCTTGGGTCGGACCCAAAGGTCACACCTGTTCTTATACTAGAAAGTGCAAACAATGGGACAGAACATAGTGATAGTGAGGATGAGTCAAGTGACTCTGCACGTGCCAAAGTTAAGCAACCACCAAGGAAACGGAAGTCTCATTCTTCCGCAACAGAAGTGCTTTCTTTCATGAAAGATTACACTGCGAAACATGAAAAAGTGGAAGGAGAAAAAGTATATTTAATGAAGGAAATGCAAGAGGAAAAGAAGACATTTTTTCACAGTTTCTAGAAATCATGAAAAACAAGTAATACTTAAAATTTTATCCCTTAATTGCTGAGTATATTATGAATGTTGTGTTGATTTTTCTAAACATTATAAAAAGATAGCTAAGGGAGTACACATTATTGTCATGGACGTTACATGACTACACTGTCACCCACGGGTGGTACTCAGGATTTCAAGTGATGGGGATCGATGATCGAATGGGAGCAAAAATCAAGACCCAAAAAAATCCCTAGGGTTTCCAACAAAACCCCAAAAGATCCCTGGACCAAAAATTAACCCCCAAAATATCCCATACTGACCCTTAAAATTTTAAACATTTAAAACAATAGAAATTAAATCATATGTGTTTGTTTATTCATCATACCATCTGAATTTTATCTTTCCTTCAACTGGTAGTCATTTTAACACTAGAGACACCCAAGAACACTTCCTTTGATTGTGCTTTTTTTGCAGAACTACACGCACTTCATGCACTTTTTGCCCTTGATAAACGTTGCATTTTTTAGTGTTTTGCCAATCATGCGTTTTGCGCCTTCTGTGATTTTGCCTTTCGCGCCCTTGCTATGTTTCATTATTTTCCAAATTTTTGCTCTTTTTTCTAGTTTTTGCTCTTTGAAAACACTGGTCGACCCAGTTTCAAAGATTTAATTTGGTGTAGTGAACAATTTCGTGCAGTGGTACTACCTTATTGTTACTTATTTTCGCGGGCACTTAATTTCGCGAAAATGAAACAGGAATATTACGCGAGTCTTAATTTTCGCGATTTGGCCAAAAATACGCAATTAGCATAAAAAATACAATAGAAATCGGTTAGAATTAATTTTCGCGGGTCTTTAATTTCGCGATGAAAATCGCGAAAATTAAGTCCCGCGAAAATAAGTAACAATAAGGTAAAAATTTATTTTGCTTCTAATGATTATAGCTCCGTAGCAGTCAGTAAATTTCAAACAGTGAATGAACAAGTACTAACAAAACATAAATTTTTTAAAACAAATAAAGACGCTTTGGAATCAATTTGGAACTAACAATTCTGTAAGCTTAAATTAATGTGAAGTTGCATGCATGATTTCAGGGCTTGGAATTTGAAAATATTTTATCGCTTTTGAAGCAGTTTGTTCGCTTCATGCACACGCTATTTTTGCTTTTTTTTGCTCTATTTGTGGATTGAATGTGGATGAATAATCGCTATCGGTCCTATCGAAAATATGCTAGCTGTCGCCAAAAATAAGCAAAGTGTGAAGTAATTAAATCAGGGGAAGTCGCATGCGTGATTTCACGGCTTGGAATTTGTATTTTCAATGAAAGTTAATCACAAATAAAGTTTATTTCAAGTTCCCTTCATTTGTACACCTATATATATTGGACATTTTAGGCTTAAAATATTTTTTAAATTATGATCAGATGTCATCAGACAACATCAGACATTCGTCTCGTAGATGGTAATCTGATATATTTCGGGCACATTTTTCTCACTTTCTTCGCAAATTTACTCAATCGTCAGTCACTTTATTTGAAATGTATTTTAGAAACTGACTGAGTAGTTTTATTAATAATAACAATGCAAATTGTACGAAGTATTAGCTTCAGCGTTGAAAATTAATTTTGTAAGCTATAAAATTGTCAGTACGTGTACATGTATTAGCGCCGCAGCCAATTTGTGACAAAATTTTATTATTGTTCTGAATAGTCTGCCAAGGTTAATAGTGATCTCTATTTTTAATTTTGTAGTTTTGAATTGGACTTTTAAGTTATTTAGCTACTTGGAATAAAAATTTACTACAGAAGCTAATTCATTGTTCATCTTTTCAGCTTGCACATTTTCGCTCATTTTATGGATCGCTCTCAAATGTTGTCTTGAACCAGGGCGCTGCTTGAACCGATATAAAAAGCCCAAAAGCAAAATACGCAAAAAAGACAAAACAAAAAACATTTAGCAAAAGGGGCGCGATAATATGGCAAAAAAGTAAATTGGCAAAAACGGCAAAAGGAGCAAAAAGGGCGCGATATGGCAAAAGGCATATTGGCAAAAACGGCAAAAAGGGGAAATCGGGCCGGTGACTAGAAAGCAAAAAATGGGACCATAATGTTAAGCAGCTTGAGAAGTTTTGACGTGAGTGAACCTCATACTTTCACTCCTTAAGGCAAAAGCTCTAAAGTTTTCAAGACATTAGTGAGAGCTGAAGAAACTACAAAAAATAAGCTTCAAAATGGTACATATTTGAAGAGAATAAGGAAGATTACATGTAAATTATAGCGATTATAAAACAAATTTTGCTTTCGATTTTTGCTAATTTTGCTTTGTACACCAATATCGTGCGTGAGGCCTATAATATACATCAGTTCCCGTGGTTTGTCATGTTCAACTTAAGTTACTGCTTTTGGTATACAAATTAAAGCCCTCAATAATCAAGCCACAGAGTATATTTTTTTAAGAACTGTTGTACACGATCACTCCATCACAGTAATACTTGTAATGTTTTTTTTTAGAATTTTTATCTTGCTTGTTGACCCCGCCTGCCCAAACAATGAAACCGATAATCGATATCAATCAATAACAATCAATGCCAATTAATCAATGATGGAAAATTTTGTGTCTTTTAACTTGTTTGATCTTCATCGATTATCAAGGCTGTGCTCTAAGAAAAATTACAAGGAGCCCAAAGGTTCCAAACTATGAGATCCAGGGTGCCCAGCATAAAGCTTATATGAAAGAAATAAGATTATCTGGTCGCCCAAAGACAAAAGTTAGTCCCCTGAGGCACCTGGGCACCCTTAGAGCACAGCCCTGATTATCATCAATTGTTTTTTGGAACCGTTCTGTATGAATCTTATTATATCACTACCATTTCATTGAGGGTCTAAAAGAGTTGAATTTCACTGTTATTGCATTGTTTTACTTCGTCTTGATTCATTCAAGTATTTGAGAATTAGTCATTAAACTTTTAAACCAATAGAGTGAATTCGTGTAACCCGGTTTTTATATGCTAATGCGCCGTGTTATATTTTAATGAGCTGTACAGGACAACAGAAAATTGCGGACAAATCATAAGTATTATTTGCATGTGGAAGTCAGGTTAAAATTCAAGCATTTACCAATATGTAAAAACCAAAATAGATAACGAGGATTAAAATTTATCATGCTTTGAATTGTCTTGCGATTTTAGATACCGGTAAACATTTTATATTCAACATCGCATAAAGAAAATCACGACAAACAACTTTTGTTTAGCAAACAAAAGGTTTAATGAGCAGGAAAATAGCTGTGCACGTGTTCTATTACTCTTGGCAAATTTCTTTCCCGTCTTCTGAAAAACAACAACGTGAAATAACTAAATCCTTTGTATTTTGAACCAGACGGCTAATTTCTCGATTTAGGTTGAACATGTTCTTGAAGTGCTAAAAGAAAGATACTAGCTTCTTGTTTATACTTATTTTCTGTATAACTATTAAAGTAATTTCTTTGAGGTTTTCTGACTACTCGTGTATTGATTTATTGTACATAAACATTAGAATATTATGCGAATCATTAACATATAAAAAAACGGGTTACACGAATTCACTCTAATGAAATGATTTACCGTGCACCATTGACTGTGCATGCAACTGGCCATGGCTTCCTTTTCAGTGTTAAAAAAGTCATAATAATAAATCCTTTTATTGACCAAGCTTGTTCAGTCAACAAGCAGGATATAGGTTTCCTTCTTCTTTTTTTGCATGTTTATGGACCTCAACACACAAAAAAGAACTTGGCCAATATCCTGTCATCTGGACCTAATGCTTGGTCAAAAACCAATAGGCATAATCACATACATGTAAGTTGCTATGTTTAATGGTAAACAGTTCACATAATATATATTTTGGGGCAAGCCCATAAATTGCTTTAAATTCAAATAAAATAACTTTTAAAATCTTTCCTAAATTTGACCGGTAGCCAATGTAAAAAGTTTAAAACTGGTTTAATATAAGAGTATCTACATTGTATATAATTATATATGTATAATAATACCTTGGTTGTCCCTCATTTCCTGCCATGATAGGGAACAAGGCCATGATTGCTGGGTGTTCAGGAATCCAACAAGTTTAACTGTTGCTGAATTCAAGATAACTGGTATGGTCACTCTCCAAAACATCAAAAAACCACTTTGGTTTCCTGTTGCCAACACTGCAAACTTCTTATTTTCACTTGTATTACCCTCAAAAATGGTTCCTCCAGTGTGGTAAATTTGTGAAAACCAATGCAAGCAAGTAAATGCAAGGATTTGTGTACGTTGCTTGAAGAGAGAATATTTGCTATTGAGTGATATTCCTTTGTTTGTACCAGGTTGAACATAGTCCTTTTGAGTGTTTTCTTGCATCACATCCTGGCTTAACACAAAATTGTTTTGTGCAAGATAACTGTTAAGTACTTGTGATACATCAATAGCTTCTTTCCATTTCCTACCAAGTGTTGGAGGTAAGTATATGCAAAGTTGATACTCTGTAAAGAGCGCTGCTATAACACATCTGAGATGAAAAACAGGAAATAAATAAATTAAAATTGTATGTAAAGTGAAACTTCCACTGTCTAACAGAAAAAATCTGTGTATATGAAGCGGACAAAGATCAACATTGCAGCTGAAGATGTGAACAGATTTACGTGATTAACGACATAGGAACTCAAAATTTTCTTTCAAGGTATAAACTAGGTAGGGAAAGGTTATACATGTAACTCTGTTTGAAACCCAACTAAGGAACAAGTTAATAGTCCCTGACTGCAGTGACCTTAGTGGATAACAAGAGAGGATCCACAAGGGATGTACAGGTTATTTACATATGAACTGTATGCATGGCTCATTCAATATTGTTTGTGTCACCTGCCTCCTTGAGTATTTCAAACCTTAAATGTGATAAACATGGTGTCAAAATGAAGAAATGCAAGAAACAGATTCATTAGCAGCAGTAGTGTGTGAAGTGAAAGTTGTAACTGAAAGTTAGTCTGCTGATTGAAGAAATTGCAGTGTTTTATGCAAAGACCATGCGGAAGTTCAGAAGCCACTTTATTGGAATGCAACAGAACTTCTCCCTTTTACAATAGGCAGTCAACTTTCACTTAACAGAAACCAAAATAAGACAGACACATCCATGAGACCGACAACTGGTGATCTGATGGTCCCTGCCATTTTTTTAACTGAAGTCCCTATAAGTTGGACACCTCTCTAAGAAGGACCGTCAACGGACATTTGAGAAACTTGTGTTTTTTGATGAATAATACTTTGAAACTTTGTATCAACATAGAGCAAAGTTACTAGTGGTCAGTTTTCAGCACTAAGAAGTGTTCTCTCAACTTTTGCTTCAACAAGGGAATTTGATTTTTTTGTTAGTCTTGTTCAACTTTGCAATGTGATGAAACAGCACCACAATATCTTCCACATAGTCAAGGTGTTCCAAGATACTACATGTAGTTAGCAGCCATCTGATCCCTCGTCTTCTGTTTCTAGTCACTTGCTTCATGATCCAATTGATTCCCAGGATAAACATGAATGGTGAAAGAATGCAGCCCTGTTTCATGCTGTTGGTCAGGTGTTTGTCAGCACTGTGTTGCAGATCACCTGGGACTTGCAGTCATTGTGAAGCATCTTGATTACATTCACCAGCTTTGGCTGGGGTTCCATAGTGCCTCAAGATCTTCCATAAGGAATCCCAGTGAATGCTGTCAAATGCCTTCTCCAGATCAATGATGTCGGCATTCAGAGTGGTACATGTTCCATTCCTGACTTTGCTCTAGGATTTACAATTCTCAGGATGAAAATGCATTCAAAGCATAGGCTACGAGGGCAAAAGCCTGCCTGTTCCTGTCTGATGTGCTCCACTATGGCAGTTGCAAGTCTTGCATGGATGATCTTGCTAAAGGCCTTGCTGGTAATAGGGGGCAACGTAATGCCTCTCCAGCTGTTGCATTCTCCAAAGTCACCTTTCTTAGGCAACTAATTTTGACAATGAGTCCCGTCTTGCACATGTCAGGATTCTGTTCACTTTCCTTTCTGTATGTGTCCGTCAAAATGCATGGTGTTTCGGTTTCTTCAGCCTTGGGCATTTCTGGTGTCACACTATCTGCTCCACCCGCCTTTCCACTCTTCATTGCCTTGATGGCTACATTCATCTCTTCAGAGGTACACGTACATGTAGGTGGATCTGTACAGAAGACCAAATCCTCTATTGCCAGTAGGATTTCTGCCATTTGTGCTGGTTTGGTTCTGTTCTGTTCTGCATGCATGTACTGTTTACTTTTCAGAGGCATGAACAAAATTAATGGGTCAAGGTTCTAAAATTAGTTTTGTCCCATAAAGCAACTTTACAGCAAGGCACCCAAAAGTGTGACCACTTTTAATTTATTTACATTCTTTCGTGCAGATTTAATCCAATCAGAATTCAACTGCAAGCTATCCACGGCTTTTGATTGGATTAAATCTGCACGAAAGAATGTGAATAATTTATAAGTGGTCACACTTTTGGGCGCCTTGCTGTAAAGACTTAAAACAGACGTGTATTCACTGTGCAAAGCCATTCTGCTTTAGTTTCACAGAATTACTGATGTCATATTACCTTGACTCGTTATTAGGCAGACACCTTTCAAAGACAAACATTTGAGGCTGGTCCCAAAGGTGTCTGTATTAGAGAGACTTGACTGTACCATACAGAGTGTATTTACACATGCAAAGTGCACACATCCTAATTTTTGACCAGTAAATGAAAATGAAATTCAAAAGCCAACCAAAATTAATGTTTAAATCATTTTAAAACTATTCATTAATGATCCTCTTTTCAAGGGATGGTTGAGTTGCTGCTACAGTAATACACAAGTGACAATGACACAATCATTGTGGGTAAAATAAGGGTGGCAGGGAAGCGTGACTTGGTTCTAGGGGCCCAAGAGGGGGGCCCTCCTGTGGGGAGTACAGATCAGGTGGTACCGGGGGTAGCCACCCTGGGTTAAATGTTCCGGATCTGCCACCAGGGGTGAGGCCCACATCCCACAGTCCCGAGGGATTGTGGGAACCAGGAGGGGGAGCCCCCTGGGGGAGTACAGATCATGTGGTATCCGGGGTAGCCACCCTGGCATGGATATTTCTCCGGACCTGTCTCCAGTGGGCAAGAGGCTTACTGTGGGTTAAAGTGCAGCCAATGGGTGCACTTCTCTGACACGAATTGTGGAGCCTGCAGTGCAAGGGACACAATTCCCCCACAGTAATAGGGAGTGGACACCCAACGCAAAAACTCATTTTAAAACTATTCATTTCATATAACACTACATGTATTATATGTTGCCCACAGCCTTTTAATTAATGACTTATATTAATACGTAATTAATTAATTGATAATAATTACATGTACTTAAGGTCGCGGGGGATACCTACAGCATGAATAAATTCATGAAGCAAAATTTTGCTTGACCTGCATCTTTTAAAACGCTTATTTCTCGGCTGTTATGGGTGCGATTAAGCTCAAATTTTACAGAGACATAAAGAAATGATGAAACATTATGTATGTCATCTTATTTTTGGTAGATTGTACTTAACGGCGATGTACATGTAATAGCCACGTTAGAACCAAATTGGGAAGAACATGATTTTGTGGCAGAGTTTGCGGAATGAGTAGGACACAGCAGACTGTGATCTTGTCAAAAACTAATCAGTCAATATCTCTAGAGTGTCATAACAGAAGCGGATTTTTTAATTTAAAATTTGCCAGCAAGTAATGGCGGTTTAAATGCGCAATTTTTCATTTAATGCCTTCTACCTCTTTCTAAAAGAGCTCTTTTAAAATTCCGCCTCTGTTATGACACACTACAATATCCATAGTTTACCTATCTGCAGTGGCAAGTCACGAAGGTCTGTATCCGCACTGTATTCTCTACCACAAAATTGTCGGAAAAGTCCAAACTTTGAGATTTCCGAAGGTGTCCCGACCAAAACACGATCAGTTTCCAAAGGAGAGATGTAATTATGGTAATTATATTCCACGCTTTTATGGTGAAAACAATGCGTTTTTATGAAGGACACGATTGTTTATGCCGAATATTATTATGATTACTCTGAGTTGCAGAAACAAAAACAAATTGAATAAAAATTAGCTCATAGACTTCCTACAATCTATATAAACGTATAATGCCAAGTGTTGTTTAAAATTTGTTAAAATATCAAAGAAACACGCGCACCCATATTTTTATCCAGTCATGAATATCTCGTAAAGTTGTCGATGTCAGTTGTTGCACTTCGTGCATACGCTTTAAATAAATGCATAATGATGAGTTAAGGTGTCCCCCGCGACCTTAATCAACTATAAAAGATCACACCATTCTTTAAGTGCATTCTGCACTAAAAAAGGGAGATGTTACATGAAGTAGTTTTCTTGGCTTTCCCAGACACCTTACTGGCAGGCTTTGAAGCATGGGTTTGTTCAATCTTGTTTAAGCCCTTTTCCTCCTTGAGTATTTCAAGCCTGTAATGTGACAAATAGTTTAAAAGAAAAAATTTGCCTGGGGGGACTTGATCTCATGTCCTCCCGCATACTAGTTGATGAACCACTTAGCAACATCAGAAGTATGTAATAAAGGTAATGGCAATCATATTGACTGAATAAATGTTTGAACTTTGGTTTGAACTTGTAAAAAAAGCTACTGACAGTAGTCTGCACATAGGCTGATGCCAAGGACAAATCAGCCCACAACAATGTATTACAAGACATTTTACCTGCCATTGGTGTCGCAGTTTAAGGGTGACCATGCAACTTTTTGAAAGCCAGTGAAACAAAGTAGAGAGGTGTTGACATTGGGATCCATACGCCATTGTAAGGATTCAACATTGGTAATTTGTTTCTTATCAACAGCAACATCCAGTACTAAAGGCTTTTTGCAAACAATACTTGTTCTTTCCACATTGACACCAAACTTTGCAGGAGATAACACAGGTGTCTATTGCAAATTGTTAAGTATATATATACATGTAAATTGCAGGTACAGAATGAAACAGGTTTCATGTACAAGCACTACTGATTGTAGGGTCTGTACAAAATGTGGACCCTCTTTTGGACCCCTACTGGAACCTTCTGGACCCCCATCTGAACCCCCTTTATTCAAAGATGAAATCATGATTTAAATATTTAAAATACTAATGGTTCCATGTAGGGAGATGGTGGGGGTGAGGAGATATACCACATGGTGTTGGAGATCACTAAAAATGTTAAAAAACTGTGAGCAACAAATGAGGTTTAATTACCGTGTTTTTATTGCAACACCCGATGGATAAAAAAGGTTTGGAACGCAAAAGAGATAGTTGCATTTCTACATTGTAAAACTTAAAATTAAAACTGAAATTTAAAACAGCTCAGTTTAGATTCTTTCCAGTAATCTAGCATGCCGACGGCTCAGATTTCAGTTTTGCATGCAAATTACTCAATTCCCAAGAAAATATGGATGAAAAACAAAACCAAAACAGACAAGGAATATGTAAAGACAATGTTAGGGTTTATTCAGTAAACATTACATTTGCCATAAGACGCAAAATTAGTGCCATTTTCTTGTGTCAGGAATGACATGCGGTACTTTGGGTGAGAATTGCTTTCAGTGTATTTATTTCTTTGAGAAAAAAATATACAGCCTCATTGCAAATTGTGTGCCAATTAAATTAAGATCTTCAAACTGATCAGTTTTATCCCGTTTACAAATGGAAAAGACTTGAAATTGAAATTTTTACAGTGCGACGCGCCTTAGTGTGGCCACCCAACAAACTTTTTACAAGTGTCATCTTGTAATATTTTATGTTTTCACGGCGTTTTGTTGATAAATACAATACATGTAACAAGCATCCATTTGATCGTATTCAACTTTGCAAGAAGGCGTGTTCGTCAAACAAATAATAATATTGCGAAAGCACACTTGTAAAAAAGTTTGTTGGGTGGCCACGGTAAGGCGCGTCGCACTGTAAACTTCAATTTCTTAACATCTTTAAAATGTGTTTGCTGTGTAACAAGTTAAAATTCACTACATTTCTGTAGTCTTCTGCCAGCATGAACATGGCCTCAAATTGCTCCAAATTTCAATTGATGAAAATCTTGGAAACATTTCCATGGGTAGTTTGATTTCTGAATTCGCATATCAATGCAAGCGGTGGTAAACTCTGTGATTCTTTTGTGAAATAAAACGTAAGTATCGATACTTTTCAAAATTGTCAAAAATTAATATCGGTGTATCGAATATTTGGTATCAAATATTGGCCCATCATTAGCTTACACCTCACAACGACTTCCAGTCAGACTGAAGTTTAGACCTCATTTACATGCACAAAAAAATTGGCATGGTACAGCAAAGTTTTGGCACCGTGCTGACAATTTTGGGCATGCCAATCCAAATAATTAACGTGTAAAGTACCAGTCCCAAATGTAATGTGGCACCAGTGCCCAATTTTTAAGGGGTGCTGAGACTACCTCCAGGATTTTGGTAATGTGGTCGGCAAACATAGTTTGAAAAAGAGACGTTCTGGGGGATGGGGATGCCACCGAGGAAGAAAATAAGAGAAAGCTCTTGCTCTCAAAAAAAAAATCGTTGTGTGAAAGCCACATCTGCCATTATTGTAAAGAGCCAGTTATTTTTCTTTCCTCTTCCCCTGATCTCGACAGCTTCTTTCAGATGTCGATTTGTTTTGCCCTTGAACACTATTTTTAAAATATGTTGAATTGTCGACAACTCGTTCCTAGTCAATAAAATTCGCGTTTTGCACTGAAAGCAAGATGAACAATCGCAGCAAAACATTTTTGTACCATTTCTCAGAAGGAAGAAAATTGATGGAAAGTAGGGGTGCCGATATACAAATTGGAACCGTGCCTAGAAGGAAAACCTTTTTTGTTTTGGTTGTGTAAATGGGTAGTGCCGTGCCAAAATGGCTTGGTCACAGTGCCAAAAATTTGCCGTGTCATGCCAATTTTTAGCGCGTGTAAATGGGGCTTTAAAATGTCAAAAATATTAAAGAACAGAATAAATATTGCTAAAATTTTGTTCTTGTTTCGAAAATTATCGCAATTCACAATAATTTTAAGGTTGTTGACATGACTAGTAGATATGAAAGGACCACATTTCACCCGTGAGCACGGTCACTGTTTTCTGAATTACACAAAAAATATTTTTATAGTTAGGTCATTGCCATTTTGTAGTTATAAAGCGGGGTATAAAATCTATCTTCAGGAATTTTTCAGCCCATCAAGCTTTGATTTAGGTAAGATACCAAGGTCCAATTGACTGCAAAACAGTCATATCTTTTGAGTCAATGTCAAAACTGTGAGTGAGACTGTGGAGAGACGCTAAAAGATACGACTGTCGGCTTTCCAAACATTTAATTTGTTTCGCATTTCCTGTTCTCCCAGGAACAGAAAATTCCCATTGGTCAATTATGACATTACCTGTCAACAAAAACTTTTTTGCACCTCGTCAAAGCATTTTGACTCCGCACCAATTTGACAGTAGAACATGCTCTTCCCAGAGATTCCAACCCTTTTTGAAGGAAAAAAGGGAGTATTTTTAGCACTGAAGGTGTGCGCCTCTAGGGGGGTATGGAAGCATGTTCCACCAGGAAATTTTGCAAATTTAGGTTCTCTCAAGTGCCATTTCCGGCATTTTTGACATAATTTCTGAGTTATTCTATGAGGTCTTTATTCTTTTCACAAACATTTTTGGTACTTTTCTTTACTTTTGCTACACTCAGATCGCAAAAAGATTAAAAATTAGCAATTTTTCTCTTGTTTTCAGAATTTCATGATAAATCGGGAGAACCTGATATAAATCGGGAGAGCGGGAGGCAACGCATTAAATCGGGAGACTTCCGATCAAATCGGGAGGGTTGGAATCTCTGTCTTCCGGGCGCGGACGAAATGGAAGACATTGAATTGGATGCGCTTGCAAACGATTTGGGTTTTGTTTTGAAATCAGATTAAAAGGAAGCTGTTCAATAAAAGGTAAGGGAGGTTTTTTTTGTGCTTTCAAAGGCCTCTGGCAAAAGCCGCATATTCCAACCGTTTGTCTTGGCAAAGAGTGTATGCTCGCTGTACACTGCCTAATGCAGCTTCATCGCCGCTTAGGAATTCGAAGGCACATAATCTGCAATAGTCCGACGCTGATGCGTCTTTTTGCTTACTTCATGGTCGCGAGGCGGGTTTCTTTGGTGTTGTTTTATCCAGTTGATGAATATAAACAGACTTCTATTTTTAAGCGGGTACGTTTTGTACCTTTTAAACGCAAAATTGGACCAAAATTTTGAACAAAACTCGTTGAACTTTTTAACACTTACTTGGCCCCCTGGTCGGAACGATTTCATTGTATGAAAAGCCGACAGTCGTTTTTTCTCGTGCGAGGCTCGCGGGACGATCCTTCGCGCCTCAACGTTCAGAGCTTCGCGCCTTCGATAAGCGCTTTTCCAACGACTGTTTTGCAGTCTAAAGGGTCCAAGGGCCACATTATTACTGAACATACTGTGATCGAGATTTTGAGCTGCCTGGCTCATCCTCGGTGAAAATCACACCAGCGTTAATGTTGTAAGCAAGGAAAGAAAACGAAAAAAGACACCTTGAAATAACGGCTTACACCGAGGCATACACATGAAAGCAGCATTGATGTCCAACACTATCTAAGGAAGTGACTTGTGTGTGCAAATATGACTACCGGTAAGTGCTTTTACGCTTCAAAACATTAAAAGGATACCATTATATAAACACATTGGTCAGTTATTACAGATATCCGGTCGTCTAAAGACCACGATATAGCTCCAGGATATGATGGTAAGCAGCCCAGTTTTACGGTCTCCAGTGTCTTTTTCTCGCGAGTGCAGTTGTCCGCCATCTTACCGCGCACATATCGTTTGACAAACGCGCATAACTCAAACGTCAATCCGCAGAAATCCGCAGGCACATTCCGCCGCTCAACATCAACAACAGCGAACAGCGGGAACAGCGGACAACAGCGAAATTATAACAACTCGAACAGCTCAACGGATCCTCAACAGCAGGAGATTCCAGGCTAGATCTCGAACAGTATCTTTCTCCAGACTGAACATGCCTTTGATAATACATGGCAAGGTTGAGGACTCACGACTCCATTCTTTTGCAGATTTTGCTAACAAACATGAACATTTTAAGGTAAGTTACAATGGTAATGCCGTTCGGATAGAAGAGCACAGAACACGTCATCAGAATGGAATTTACGATATCGCATAATTTACACAAGTTACCACTGTAATTATGTACTAGTGCATAATTATGTAGCATTCTGGAAGTTTTACTTTGGGTAGAAGAGCACTGTGAGAACACGTCATCAGAATGGAATTTTAAAACTTTACACAATTTACCACTGTAATTATGTACTAGCGCATAATTATGTAGCATTATGGAAGTCTGGAAGTGTGGAAGTTTGGAAGTGTGGAAGTTGGTAGTGTGGAAGTTTGGAAGTGTGGAAGTCTGGTAGTGTGGAAGTTTGGAAGTGTGGAAGTCTGGTAGTGTGGAAGTCTGGTAGTGTGGAACCCAGGGGGGGGGGGTACTCCCTACAGTGGCCTATACGGGGAGGCTCCGCCCGAAAGGGGTACCTTTTTCAGGCTCCAGGTATATAAAAGGGTAGGAATTTCACAAATTTAGGTATATGAAAGGGTAGGGAAATCTGCCATAATGATATTTTAAAAGGCCCTTACATTAAATATTGCGACCAGACACAACTTTGGCTGTATCGTCTTAATTTATTAAGTGCTACATAAAAATGACAAGAATACTTCCCGTTTTTGGTAAATGTGATGTCGTGTAGGTATATAATCAAAGTCTCTTTGAGATACCGACGTTTTTGCATGAAGTATGAGTCAAAGGTTTATCCTGTGCATTGTTCTTCGAACTTATCATTACAGTTTCTTTGTAGTTTAGTTTAACAATTTCCTATCTTCGCGGAGGAAATGCAGCCATATAATTTTTTGTCAAAAATGGCTCGTCCGCGCCGGGTATTTATACACATATTCCTTAACATTACACAAATAAACAGTGCAAATTTCACCGAGATCTGACAATTCTATACTTTAAAATTGCAAGGACCTTTCGAGGCAGTCGATTACGGCAGCGAAATTAGCAAATGAAACAGCAAAATATGCGTTCGACGCTTTGTTTTTGCGACGCCATATTTGAATTGTTATAGGTAGACCGCTGTTCAATGTGTTCAAGGCCGTATCGTTACGATTGCTCCATGAAAAAGCACGAAAAAAAAATACGGATATTTCCGACTACTGTCGGAGAAAACATTGCGCATATAATTGCGGCGTAAACAAATGGTTACACTCAAGCTGCGTTTTGTCTAGGCTCTGCGAGGGTCGGATATCAAGACCCAGGATTAAACAAAAGCCATATATACAGTGAATGCTTTCGAATTATATTTGAAGATGAAATACGAAAGAATTTTGCTGTCTTTGACTGAAATTCCACTCGAACTGCGTAGATACGATCGTATGTTGTAAAGCCGATTCATGCAACATTGCTGTCAACGCGAGGTCACGTCCCTAACGACCTAGGCTGATGACGAAATAGAATGGTGCTTGCATGTAGCGACCAAATTTGGCCTAATTTTTAACCGCTCCTAAAGCTAAAAGAAGCCCCCATCTCTTGCATTTGTTTTAACTTCAATATAATATCTTTGAAAAGAGCGAGTTCTTTGGTATGGTTTATTTTTGACGTTTGTAATTTTTAAACAATGTAAGTGCTAGTGATTATTTATTCGTGTTTTAGTTACGCAATCCATTGTTTGTGCGACGCTTTTTATAGATCGCCATTCAGACACACGTGCGTTAAGATAAGAAAGCTGACATGTCACTTTTAAAATTGTTATATAACATTTGTAAATGTGACAAGTCACGTTTTTTCCACGAGATCGCAAGTGATCACCCACAGCGGAAAGTAATCCCTTGAGAAATTAAAACAGTCCCTTGAGAAATTAAAAAAGTCCCTTGAGAGATACAAATATGTGGTTCCAAATTTTGTCCACATAACCCCTATTCTCCTACTTTAGCTTGTAAACAAGCAAAAACGTCGAAAAAAGGGGTGCAATAAAAGGTATACAAAAGGGGGTACCTTTTCTATAATAACCGGCACGCATACATGCATGCACAGGCGATGACGCTTTACAATGATCCCAGAAATTGCATTTTTCTTATTCATTTTAATTTTTATTTGCCTTGACTACAAAACGAACCTCCAATGCAATACATTACAAACTTACAGTATGATAAGATAAATACATTAAATTAATTATGAACTTCGTCATTTAGCAACAGAAAGGCCCAGGATTGATTTCCACACCTAGTCGATACTGAAGATTGTGTGACACTACCGTATTGAAATGGTCTGAAATGTAATGAAGTCAACACCGCTTACTAGAAATAGGGTAGAAGTTCTTTCTTAATTTCTTAATTCTTAATTCTGGCTTCTCGTACAAATAGGAATACGGATACCGTCACTGTTTTGTTTTTAATGGCTTGAGATAAATACCCGAATAAATATTATCAAAAGCAGTAAAATGAAGATGGCGAGTCGCGAAGGGAAAAGAAAAGAAAATTAACTTAAACTTAAATATTATCGACAACAATGCACGTCAAAGGTTAAGCAAACAAAGATTTCAGATAGCTCACCTTTGCAATCTAATCAAGATACTGCTGCCATCGGTCTCCGTTTTGGAAAGGTTTCAAAAGTTATGACACTAACCGGCCTTCACTCGTCAAATTCAACATCAGTCAAGTTAGTCTGCCATCACGTATGCCGACTTCGGTAGAAAAGTTCTTTAAGCGAGCTCACAATTATCCAGTACATCATTCTCCCTTGAACCCAAAACTCTGTTTAACTGTACGTTAGAAATCAAACGCGTTTTGCCGATGGATGCTCTTAAAGTTGATTCAGTACTCATGACAATCAAAGATGGCGTACCAAAACTGAGTAAACAACAAAGTGCCTAGTTCCCAGTGCTACTCGGTTGGAGTAATCGTAACATTGCCCGTCCACGGGCCACAGCATATAGGCGTTGCGTCACCGCCTAAAAATGGTATATAAAAGGGTAAGGGGTTGGATCTCCGGGCGGAGCCTCCCCATACAAAACTTTTTCAAGTTCCACCCCCGGGGAGTGGAAGTCTGGTAGTGTGGAAGTCTGGAAGTTTGGAAGTCTGGTAGTGTAGAAATCTGGAAGTGTGGAAGTCTGGAAGTGTGGAAGTCTGGAAGTTTGCAAGTCTGGTAGTTTGGAAGTGTGGAAGTCTGGAAGTTTGGAAGTCTGGTAGTGTAGAAGTCTGGTACTGTGGAAGTCTGGAAGTCTGGAAATTTGCAAGTCTGGTAGTGTGGAAGTCTGGAAGTGTGGAAGTCTGGAAGTTTGGAAGTCTGGAAGTCTGGTAGTGTGGAAGTCTGGAAGTGTGGAAGTTTGGAAGTCTGGAAATCTGGAAGTGTGGTAGTGTAGAAGTCTGGAAGTTTGGAAGTCTGGTAGTGCAGAAGTCTGGTAGTGTGGAAGTCTGGAAGTGTGGAAGCTTGGAAGTTTGGTAGTGTGGAAGTCTGGTAGTGTGGAAGTCTGGAAGTGTGGAAGTTTGGAAGTCTGGAAGTCTGGAAGTCTGGTAGTGTAGAAGTCTGGAAGTTTGGAAGTCTGGTAGTGCAGAAGTCTGGTAGTGTGGAAGTCTGGAAGTGTGGAAGCTTGGAAGTTTGGTAGTGTGGAAGTCTGGTAGTGTGGAAGTCTGGAAGTGTGGAAGTTTGGAAGTCTGGAAGTCTGGAAGTCTGGTAGTGTAGAAGTCTGGAAGTTTGGAAGTCTGGTAGTGCAGAAGTCTGGTAGTGTGGAAGTCTGGAAGTGTGGAAGCTTGGAAGTTTGGTAGTGTGGAAGTCTGGAAGTGTGGAAGTCTGGTAGTGTGGAAGTCTGGAAGTTTGGAAGTCTGGTAGTGTAGAAGTCTGGTAGTGTGGAATTCTGGAAGTTTGGAAGTGTGGAAGTCTGGAAGTGTGGAGAAAGTCTGGTAGTGTAGAAGTCTGGTAGTCTGGAAGTGTAGAAGTCTGATAGTGTGGAAGTCTGGTAGTGTAGAAATCTGGTAGTGTAGAAGTCTGGTAGTGTAGAAGTCTTGTAGTGTAGAAGTCTGGTAGTGTAGAAGTCTGGTAGTGTGGAAGTCTGGTAGTGTAGAAGTCTTGTAGTGTAGAAGTCTGGTAGTGTAGAAGTCTGGTGGTGTAGAAGTCTGGTAGTGTGGAAGTCTGGTAGTGTAAAAGTCTGGTAGTGTAGAAGTCTGGTAGTGTGGAAGTCTGGTAGTGTAGAAGTCTGGTAGTGTGGAAGTCTGGTAGTTTAGAAGTCTGGTAGTGTAGAAGTCTGGTAGTGTGGAAGTCTGGTAGTGTAGAAGTCTGGTAGTGTAGAAGTCTGGTAGTGTGGAAGTCTGGTAGTGTAGAAGTTTGGTAGTGTGGAAGTCTGGTAGTGTAGAAGTATGGTAGTATAGAAGTCTGGTAGTGTGGAAGTCTGGTAGTGTAGAAGTGTGGTAGTGTAGAAGTCTGGTAGTGTGGAAGTCTGGTAGTGTAGAAGTCTCGTAGTGTAGAAGTCTGGTAGTGTGGAAGTCTGGTAGTGTAGAAGTGTGGTAGTGTAGAAGTCTGGTAGTGTAGAAGTCCGGTAGTGTAGAAGTCTGGTAGTGTAGAAGTCTGGAAGTGTAGAAGTCTGGTAGTGTAGAAGTCTGTTAGTGTTGAAGTCTGGTAGTGTGGAAGTGTGGAAGTTTGGAAGTGTGGAAGTCTGGTAGTGTGGAAGTCTAGAAGTTTGGAAGTCTGGTAGTGTGAAAGCCTGGAAGTCTGGTAGTGTGGAAGTCTGGAAGTGTAGAAGTCTGGAAGTGTAGAAGTCTGGTAGTGTAGAAGTCTGGAAGTGTAGAAGTCTGATAGTGTGGAAGTCTGGTAGTGTAGAAATCTGGTAGTGTAGAAGTCTGGTAGTGTAGAAGTCTTGTAGTGTAGAATTCTGGTAGTGTAGAAGTCTGGTAGTGTGGAAGTCTGGTAGTGTAGAAGTCTTGTAGTGTAGAAGTCTGGTAGTGTAGAAGTCTGGCAGTGTAGAAGTCTGGTAGTGTGGAAGTCTGGTAGTGTAAAAGTCTGGTAGTGTAGAAGTCTGGTAGTGTGGAAGTCTGGTAGTGTAGAAGTCTGGTAGTGTGGAAGTCTGGTAGTGTAGAAGTCTGGTAGTGTAGAAGTCTGGTAGTGTGGAAGTCTGGTAGTGTAGAAGTCTGGTAGTGTGGAAGTCTGGTAGTGTAGAAGTCTGGTAGTGTAGTAGTCTGGTAGTGTGGAAGTCTGATAGTGTAGAAGTGTGGTAGTGTAGAAGTCTGGTAGTGTGGAAGTCTGGTAGTGTAGAAGTCCGGTAGTGTAGAAGTCTGGTAGTGTAGAAGTCTGGAAGTGTAGAAGTCTGGTAGTGTAGAAGTCTGGTAGTGTTGAAGTCTGGTAGTGTAGAAGTCTGGTAGTGTAGAAGTCTGGAAGTGTAGAAGTCTGGTAGTGTGGAAGTCTGGTAGTGTGGAAGTCTGGAAGTGTGGAAGTCTGGTAGTGTAGAAGTCTGGTAGTGTAGAAGTCTGGTAGTGTAGAAGTCTGGTAGTGTGGAAGTCTGGTAGTGTGGAAGTCTGGAAGTGTAGAAGTCTGGAAGTGTAGAAGTCTGGTAGTGTAGAAGTCTGATAGTGTGGAAGTCTGGTAGTGTAGAAGTCTGGTAGTGTAGAAGTCTGGTAGTGTGGAAGTCTGGTAGTGTAGAAGTCTGGTAGTGTAGAAGTCTGATAGTGTAGATGTAGAAGTCTGGTAGTGTAGAAGTCTGATAGTGTAGAAGTCTGGTAGTGTAGAAGTCTGGTAGTGTAGAAGTCTGGTAGTGTAGAAGTCTGGTAGTGTGGAAGTCTGGTAGTGTGGAAGTCTGGTAGTCTGGAAGTTTGGAAGTCTGGTAGTGTGAAAGCCTGGAAGTTTGGAAGTCTGGTAGTGTGAAAATCTGGAAGTGTGGTAGTGTGGAAGTCTGGTAGTGTAGAAGTGTGGTAGTGTAGCAGTGTGGTAGTGTGGAAGTCTGGTAGTGTAGAAGTCTGGTAGTGTAGAAGTCTTGTAGTGTGGAAGTCTGGTAGTGTGGAAGTCTGGAAGTGTAGAAGTCTGGTAGTGTAGAAGTCTGGAAGTGTAGAAGTCTGGTAGTGTAGAAGTCTGGAAGTGTAGAAGTCTGGTAGTGTAGAAGTCTGGTAGTGTGGAAGTCTGGTAGTGTGAAAGTCTGGTAGTGTAGAAGTCTGGTAGTGTAGAAGTCTGGTAGTGTGGAAGTCTGGTAGTTTAGAAGTCTGGTAGTGTAGAAGTCTGGTAGTGTGGAAGTCTGGTAGTGTAGAAGTCTGGAAGTGTAGAAGTCTGGTAGTGTAGAAGTCTGGTAGTGTGGAAGTCTGGTAGTGTGGAAGTCTGGTAGTCTGGAAGTTTGGAAGTCTGGTAGTGTAGAAGTCTGGTAGTGTAGAAGTCTGGTAGTGTAGAAGTCTGGTAGTGTGGAAGTCTGGTAGTGTGGAAGTCTGGTAGTCTGGAAGTTTGGAAGTCTGGTAGTGTGAAAGCCTGGAAGTTTGGAAGTCTGGTAGTGTGAAAATCTGGAAGTGTGGTAGTGTGGAAGTCTGGTAGTGTAGAAGTGTGGTAGTGTAGAAGTCTGGTAGTGTAGAAGTCTGGTAGTGTGGAAGTCTGGTAGTGTAGAAGTCTGGTAGTGTAGAAGTCTGGTAGTGTGGAAGTCTGGTAGTGTGGAAGTCTGGAAGTGTAGAAGTCTGGTAGTGTAGAAGTCTGGTAGTGTAGAAGTCTGGTAGTGTAGAAGTCTGGTAGTGTAGAAGTCTGGTAGTGTGGAAGTGTAGAAGTCTGGTAGTGTGGAAGTCTGGTAGTGTAGAAGTCTGGTAGTGTAGAAGTCTGGAAGTGTAGAAGTCTGGTAGTGTAGAAGTCTGGAAGTGTAGAAGTCTGGTAGTGTAGAAGTCTGGTAGTGTAGAAGTCTGGTAGTGTGGAAGTGTAGAAGTCTGGTAGTGTGGAAGTCTGGTAGTGTAGAAGTCTGGTAGTGTGGAAGTCTGGTAGTGTAGAAGGCTGGTAGTGTAGAAGTCTGGTAGTGTGGAAGTCTGGTAGTGTGGAAGTCTGGTAGTGTGGAAGTGTAGAAGTCTGGTAGTGTGGAAGTGTGGAAGTCTGGTAGTGTGGAAGTCTGGTAGTGTAGAAGTCTGGTAGTGTAGAAGTCTGGAAGTGTAGAAGTCTGGTAGTGTAGAAGTCTGGAAGTGTAGAAGTCTGGTAGTGTAGAAGTCTGGAAGTGTAGAAGTCTGGTAGTGTAGAAGTCTGGTAGTGTAGAAGTCTGGTAGTGTGGAAGTGTAGAAGTCTGGTAGTGTGGAAGTCTGGTAGTGTAGAAGTCTGGTAGTGTGGAAGTCTGGTAGTGTAGAAGTCTGGTAGTGTAGAAGTCTGGTAGTGTGGAAGTCTGGTAGTGTGGAAGTCTGGTAGTGTGGAAGTGTAGAAGTCTGGTAGTGTGGAAGTCTGGTAGTGTAGAAGTCTGGTAGTGTGGAAGTCTGGTAGTGTAGAAGGCTGGTAGTGTAGAAGTCTGGTAGTGTGGAAGTCTGGTAGTGTGGAAGTCTGGTAGTGTGGAAGTGTAGAAGTCTGGTAGTGTGGAAGTGTGGAAGTCTGGTAGTGGGGAAGTCTGGTAGTGTAGAAGTCTGGTAGTGTGGAAGTCTGGAAGTGTAGAAGTCTGGTAGTGTAGAAGTCTGGAAGTGTAGAAGTCTGGTAGTGTAGAAGTCTGGAAGTGTAGAAGTCTGGTAGTGTAGAAGTCTGGTAGTGTAGAAGTCTGGTAGTGTGGAAGTGTAGAAGTCTGGTAGTGTGGAAGTCTGGTAGTGTAGAAGTCTGGTAGTGTGGAAGTCTGGTAGTGTAGAAGGCTGGTAGTGTAGAAGTCTGGTAGTGTGGAAGTCTGGTAGTGTGGAAGTCTGGTAGTGTGGAAGTGTAGAAGTCTGGTAGTGTGGAAGTCTGGTAGTGTGGAAGTCTGGTAGTGTAGAAGGCTGGTAGTGTAGAAGTCTGGTAGTGTGGAAGTCTGGTAGTGTAGAAGTCTGGTAGTGTGGAAGTGTAGAAGTCTGGTAGTGTAGAAGTCTGGTAGTGTAGACGTCTGGTAGTGTGGAAGTCTGGTAGTGTAGAAGTCTGGTAGTGTGGAAGTCTGGTAGTGTAGAAGTCTGGTAGTGTAGAAGTCTGGTAGTGTGGAAGTCTGGTAGGGTAGAAGTCTGGTAGTGTAGAAGTCTGGTAGTGTGGAAGTCTGGTAGTGTGGAAGTCTGGTAGTGTGGAAGTGTAGAAGTCTGGTAGTGTGGAAGTCTGGTAGTGTGGAAGTCTGGTAGTGTAGAAGGCTGGTAGTGTAGAAGTCTGGTAGTGTGGAAGTCTGGTAGTGTAGAAGTCTGGTAGTGTGGAAGTGTAGAAGTCTGGTAGTGTAGAAGTCTGGTAGTGTAGACGTCTGGTAGTGTGGAAGTCTGGTAGTGTAGAAGTCTGGTAGTGTGGAAGTCTGGTAGTGTAGAAGTCTGGTAGTGTAGAAGTCTGGTAGTGTGGAAGTCTGGTAGGGTAGAAGTCTGGTAGTGTGGAAGTCTGGTAGTGTAGAAGTCTGGTAGTGTGGAAGTCTGGTAGTGTGGAAGTCTGGTAGTCTGGTAGTCTGGAAGTTTGGAAGTCTGGTAGTGTTAAAGCCTGGAAGTTTGGAAGTCTTGTAGTGTGAAAATCTGGAAGTTTGGAAGTCTGGAAGTTTGGAAGTCTGGCTGTCTGGTAGTGTGGAAGTCTGGAAGTTTTGACTGAAGTAAAACTCACTGGCACATTATTGGGATTAGGGCCATTCAGGTTAGCCTAAATAACACATTGGTTAGCCTACATAGCACTTCGGTTACCCCAAATAGTACTCTGGTTAGCCAGTTTAGGTAGCTTGCGGTTAGGGATTTGGGATTTCTGGCTTACTGGCTCGCATATTATATTATGTCATTAGGCCACCGTGCCTCCCCAGGGGGGTACTCCGGCTTTTAAATGACAGGGATGATCAAAGGATTTTTTTGGGTTTGAAATATTCGATTCCAGGATTTTTTTGGGTTGGAAAATTTGGCAAGTATTTTTTTGGGTGACTTGATTTAAATAGGGAATTTTTTGGGGTATAAAACAAGAACTAAAGTGCCTTGGCATGCCCTTTGCGTATTTATGGTATTCATGATGTATAAACAAACACGAGCGTTCAATTTTTTATGATTTTCTTTGTCTTATACAGCCCCTCCTGGCAATTTAGGGGTAATTTGACAAGGGATTTTTTTTTTTTTGGGGGGGGGGGGTTAATTTTGGTCCAGGGATTTTTTTGGGTAATGTCGGAAGACTTACTAGGGATTTTTTGGGTTCCTGAGTTTTGCCTCCATTCGATCGTCCCCATCATTTACAAGCTGGAGTACCTCCCCCCTGGGCGTGCCTCCCTATATAGCTGTACTTTGTGTTAATCATAAATTATGTGTAGCAGTTTGTAGAAAATCAACTCTCCTGCTATCTCTCTCACTTTTGCCTCTTTCAGGAGAGTGCTGAAAAATTTTGTAAGAAACCAGTCAGAAGAGTTGGAAGAAGTGCCTTGCTCTATGTGACACAAAGGGAATTTGCTACTGTGGCACAAGATGATGGTAAGTTTCTACTTGAAAGGACAAGTCTCTATTATTTTATTGATTACTGTCCACATAAATATCTTCTCTCTATTTTTCTTGTAATGTTTACATGAATGTATTTTGAATCATTTACAGTATTATTATTTCAAGAGCATGCATTAGATATGAGGTGATAACACCCTGCCCCAAAAATGTTATACTACACATGCACTTATATGACCTTAGCTTCCTAAAACACAGTCAACAAAAACACCCAATTGTTATCGTAGTTAACAAATCCTTTTCAAACAACTGGTATAATAAGATTTTAGCCTTCATACATGTATGATCTGATAAAGAACAACTTGTTGAACTCCTGAAAGTAGCAGTGAGTGATCATGCAACTCTCCCGGTTTGACTGTGAGAACAACTGTATGAGCAAACTTGGAGCCCTAACTAGCAATCACATTTATGTGTTCCTTGGAGGAGAAATATTTAAAAGAAGATGGGCTGTGACCTAAAGTAGGACAAGGACCTGGGGACTGGGATGCAAGGACGTGTGTTTGGGACAAAGAATGTAGCCTGGAACTCCAGGACGTGGGAATCAGGGAAAGGTACAACTGGGGATGTGACATCGAGGATGCAGGGAAATGATAAACAATCAAAACTCATTTTTTTCGTTGAATGTTTAAAATATAATTTTCAGAGGCATCCAGAAGTAAAGATACATGTGACAGTTTGGTCACATCGCTTTGCTTATCAAACTAAAAAGGTTAATGCATGTCATCGCATTCCTGAGCATCTCATCATCTGAGTAAATGAATTTTATCTGAACACAATTTTGTCACATTAATTTCTTTTAGGCCCATAGATGAGCCTTGTTCTTAAGGGACTGTATTTGTAAGACTTCTTTGAGACCGTACACTGTATTTCTTTGACTTCTATGAGACCGTACACTACAAATCTTGCATTTAAAAAAAACGTGTTGAAAACGCGACAAGTTCAATGACCACGAGGTCAATCTAACGAGAACAAACTGCGCATGACAAATAAAAATTATGTTAATATGTTAATGAGCTAAACAAGTCAAGCGTGTCCATTCCGCCGGCCTTGATATAATCAAGACAAAATGTAAGCATACTCAATAGTGTTTAATGAAGTTACTTGAAAATGTTCCTTTCAGTTCATTTGGTTCTTTGAGTTGAATCATTATGTTAGCTTAAGTTGCTTAAGTGCAAAGTCTTTACTGAGCACCCTCGGATGGTGCCAGCAAGGGGCGTGTTTAAAACACGAAATGGCGAAACAGCGAAATGACGAAATGATGAAATGGCGAAATGATAAGATAAATACCCATATATAATATAGTTTGGTTTCCCTTTGAACTTCAAGGCAGTTCTGTTTACATGTCTAGACTGAATTATTTCTAGGGAACATTTCAATGTTCTGGCCCAGGAATATAATGAATACTTGTCACAACGCCAAATTAACATATTACTGAAATGTCTCAGCAAACCAGGATATCTTTTTTTTTCATTTAGTACTTGCCAAGTTGCCTATCAGTATCTGCACTGCACTACAAAGCTTGCCTTGTATTTAAGAACTGATATAGACATCAAACGTCACTCCGTTTCTGTGCAAAGTACGTTTGCCACTTGTATTGTGTATAAACTTCATCGCGAAGTAGGTTCGGTTTTGATAATCTATTTCATGTCAGGGTGTCATGTGAATGTTGGAGCTCAAAGCCTTACTTCACAGCCGCTGCTCGGTGGTAAATACGAGATAAACAAACCATTTTCATCCGATGTTGAAAAGACGCCGACATTTCGATCAAGAATGTCCTAGGCGTATCAAACAGCGCCTTGTTAACAAAGAGACACTGGAATCCAAATTACTCATAGGTTCGTGACGGGACTCCGTGACCATAGTTAGTATGCCGTGACGGAGAATTTGTGATTGCAGTTTCTTTTATTTTTCGGGACTTACCTACAAGAATAAATTTAGCAACATATGAAGATTCCAGTAGAACGGTAATATTGTACAACTTTGGCTTTTATCTTCAGTATCATTTCGCCATTTCGCCGTTTCGCCATTTCGCCATTTCGTGTTTTAAACACGCCCGCCAGCAAGCATAGCTTTACAATTGGACGGATGAATATTCTGGTTTTGGTTTTGACAGTGTACTTGCGCACAGCTCTGCGTGCACCAACAATATGGTAGAGATCTGAAGAGATTCTATTAAAGTAAGTTTTGGACCAGCATGACACAGACGTTTGGGTTCACTCTGTATAATCAGTGATGCGAGGTAGTGCTTTCCATGGAGGATCAGTGGATGGCAGGAAAGGTAGGCTTTCTGGGACTGTGAGAGACGTCCACCAACTCTTAACAAACCATCTGCATCAAGAAATGGATTTAATGGTTGCAGAGAATGAGACAAAGGGAGTGGCTTTCCCTTCTGGAGTGTACCCACTGCATCTGGGAACATGTTAGCTTGTGCTTGTTTGAACAACCAAATTTTAGCTTTTGATAGTTCAGCTACTGACAGAGGTGTGGAGCTGAATAGATGAGTGCGGGTAACAACACGGAATACCCAGGCAGTAACTCTTACGAGATACATGAAACTTGAGTATCTTTCAATGTCAATCACAGGCTTGGCTTTCTCAGGAGCAGTAGTTACTTGAAGTGTCACTTCTTTTCTTTCTCTGAGTTGTAAACTTGCTTCTCTTGTAGAGCGTCTCCAAAGAAGGAGGGGCAGAAATCTTGGACTGCCAGTTTGAAGTATCTTCTTTTTACCAACTGGGACCATTCCACCAGAGTTTGTGATCAATGATTTCTCCTGGAAGAAGGCCACGAGATCCAACATCAGCTGGATTTTCTTCACTGGCAATGTAAGCCCATTTTTTCTGGGGGAACACTTTCTTGAATTTCTCCGATTCTGTTTGCTTCAAAGGTCTTGAATCGCTGGCTGCTTCGATAAATCCAGTAAAGGACAATGGTACTATCTGTGAAGGCATAAAGCTTGCAGGTTGGAATGGCCAAGATTTCTTGGAGATGTTTCATGAGTTGTGAGAGCAAATGAGCTCCACAAAGTTCAAGACGGGGTAAGGTAACCTTCTTGATTGGAGCGACACATGTTTTTGCCATATATACAAGGGAGGTGTAGACTCCGCCGGCCGTGTCAAAACTTCTTAAGTAGACGACACCACAGTAAGCCTTCTCACTGGCATCAGAAAAACCTATTAATTGTCGGTCAACAATTTCTCTGCCAACTGGGGTGTAACAGCGTGGAATGCAGATGGCTGAGATTTCAGGGGGTTGTGTTCTCAAATTCAACCACTCTCTCTGAATGTCTGGTGGAAGAGGTTCATCCCATGTGGTGCCTCGCTCCCAGAGACGCTGGAAGATTATCTTTGGTACAATTGTGACGCACGAGATGAGACCAAGGGGGTCGAATATTTTTGCTGAATTAGACAAAACTTCGCGCTTGGTAATACTTGATTCTTTAGCAGATAAATCAATGGAAGATAATTTGAAGTGATCTTGACTACAGTTGTATTCCAATCCAAGAGTTTTGACAAAGTTGTCAGAGTTTCCAAGGTTGAATGTGCTCTTTGAGCTTCTAATCTCTGGTGAGATTGAGTTCAGTTCTTTGGGCGAGTTTGAGTCCCATTTGTGAAGTTTGAACCCTCCTCTGTTAAAGAGGTCTTGAAGTTGATGATGAAGTAAAATGGCTTCTTGCTTGGTTTCGACTGAAGGAAGACAAAAAGGGCTCTTTTTCCCTTCGTAATTTTTTTTTTGGCAAAAAAGGAAAAAAAAGACCCAAAGGGGGCCCCAAAACCAAATTTATGGAGAGTTTCTCCAACTTGGAAACGAAGTTGACGCATGTAGTGTTGTGACTTCAAGCCTGGCAATTGATGAGTGTTAGTGTTCCCAAACAAGACCCTTCCAAACATGGTTGCTTGGGCTGCTGGAGTTCCTTTTGGTCCAAGGATAAACCCAGGCTTAAGGATGTCATGGTACACATCTACACCAAGGAGAACATCAATAGGCTTTGACACATTGAATCCAGGATCAGCAAGCTTGAGAGTAGATAGATGTGGCCAGTTCCCTATAGGAAGGGCTGTGATAGGCAAACATTTTGTCAATGAAGGCAGAACGATAGCTTGAACATTGTCCAGTGCTGAGGAGCTTTGAGTAGATCTTAAATTCTTGTTAACAACAGAGTTACTTTGGGTGGAGCACTGGGTATCTCCAATTCCATTGATGGTGATTTCTTGCCTTTGTTTGCACAACTTTGAGCGTTGGACGACTCTTTCGGTGACAAAGGAGGCAGTGGATGCTGGATCCAGTAGAGCTCGTGCAACCATTTGATGACCATTGGGTCCACTAAAGATATCTTCTGCTGTCATTATGAGATTAATAGAATTTGAAGCAATGGCTTCTTGGGCAGTTACGGGTAGGTACAAATTGTGGGGTAGGCCATGGCCTAGGGGTGGTTAATTTTCTAAAATGAACAAAAATAATAATTCCACTAAAATATAGATTTCTGACTATGCCTGGCACGAAATTGGATAGAAAATTTTGGTCTATGTACGTTACTTGACTGAACTTGTCTCTACTAGATTACACTCTGTTCTACTCTACTCTACTAACAATAAACTAGTCGTCTCTACTTTACGATTGTCGATTGGACTGGTCTCTACTCTCAACACTTCTTTATTCGTCTCCGCCACGCTACTGTACGTTTATATAAGCTTATGCGACTGTTCTCGTCTCTATTCCACTCGACTCAACTGTACTCTACTGTACTGTACTCTACTTTGCTCTAGTCTACTATACTTAATTTGAGTCTACTATACTATTAGGCTACTTTACTGTACTCTACTCTAGTATAATATACTTGATTCGAGTCTACTATACTATTACGCTACTTTACTGTACTCTACTCTAGTATAATATACTTGATTCGAGTCTACTATAATATTACGCTACTTTACTGTACTCTACTCTAGTATAATATACTTGATTCGAGTCTACTATACTATTACGCTAATTTACTGTACTCTACTCTTATATAATATACTCGATTCGAGTCTACTATACTATTACGCTACTTTACTGTACTCTACTCTAGTATAATATACTTTATTCGAGTCTACTCTTCTGAATGCTGCTCTACTCGACTCGACTCTACTCTGCTATATTTCATTCAAGTTTACCCTACTGTAGGCTACTCGACTCAACTAGACTTGACTCGACTCTACTGCCTCGACTGACTTGAATCACCTCTACTCGACTCGACTCTACTCTATACTCTACTTGACTCGACTTGACTCTACTTCACTTGACTCAACTCTACTGTTCTCCACTCTACTCTTCTCAACTGTACTCTACTCGACTCGACTCAACTCGACTCTGCTCTACTCGACTCGATTCCACTTAACACTACTCCACTCTCCACTCGACTAAACTGTACGTTTTCATTCTAAACTTTACACTTCTATGGCTTTACGTTTTCATCCTTAACTGTACATTTCTACGGCTCTACGTTTTTATTCTAAACTTTACGCTTTTACGGCCCTACGTTTTCATTCTTAACTGTACATTTCTACGGTCCCACGTTTTCATTCTAAACTTTACAGTTTTACGGCTCTACCTTTTCATTCTATAGTAGAATGGAGTAGAGTAGAGTGGCGTAGAGCACAGTAGTATAACGTATAGTGGAGAAAAGTCGAGTTGAGTCGAGTCCAGCCCAGTCCAGTGGAGGTCGAGTCGAGTCGAGTAGAGTAAAGTATAGTAGAGGTGGAGTAGAGTAGTAGTTGAGTCGAGTCGAGTAGAGGTGAAGTAGAGTAGAGTGGTGTAGAGTACAGCAGTATAAAGTAGAGAAGAGTAGAGTAGAATAGAGTAGAGCAGTGAAGTAAAGATTGTAGCGGAGAAGATTGTAGTGGAGTTGAGTGGTGGCAATAGATTCTTATAATTCTCTCTGTGGACTAGTATTCCTATTTCCCTTTTATATACCGGTAGGCTTTGATTGGCCGGTTGAGTTAGTCGAGGCAGAAAAAACTCCACCAAAATATCGTATCCAACTTTGGGACACATTTGTTTCTGACTCCCGGCTTATAAAAATGCATGTATGTTTATTTTGTCCACTATTTCCACCGAGACAAATTTTGTCGGCGGTGCATTTAAAATGTCCAATTTGGACTACATTTGTCATGTCGCGATGAACCATCCGCACTTGTAGAGTGTTGGTGATAATAGAAAATTTCTCTAAGGGACCATACATTATTTATGCCAGGGAGTGGGCCGACAAGAATAGGGGGTGGGTCATGATAAATCCAGGACACTCAGAGGGGGGGTCATCAGGAGATCTGCATACAAAGTGGGGAGGCTATCTGTTTTTATGTGTATTTTTGTTTTATTATTTTTGATAAATACGAATCTTTTTTTTTTCCCCCCCCCCCCCTTTTTTTTCTTTTCTTTCTCCCCCCCTTCCCATATTTCGCGTCCTTTTTTTTTAAAAAAAAAAAAAAAAAAAAATTAAAAAATTTCTTTTTATTTACTTTAAAAAATTTTTTCCAACATTTGAGTTGTAAACCAGGGGCGGCTTACTGCGGGTGCGGCTTATACGCGGGTGTTTACGTACATGTAATTTCATTGTTGCTTTGTGATAATGGAAAATGTCAAGAGTCTCTAAAATAATATAGTTTATACATAACAGTTTAAAGCTCATACAGGAAATAGTCAAGGTATTATGAAATGATATCTCAATGTTACGTCCAGATCGAGTTTAGCGATTTTGCATTGTTTTCCTCAGCATAGTTCTTGCTCTTGAAGTACTCTGCACTTCTGTAATGCACAACAACATTTTCTTTGCTATCTTCACCAGAATCACTAGATTCATTGTCTGATAACATTTCTGGGTCTTGTCTAGGGATTATGTGTAGAGTGCTTCTTTTTGTTTGTTAGACATGTGCAATAACCCGTCAGACTTTATTATCTCTCTTGCCTTTCAACAGAAGATTAAAGTGAGTTAGATACTTTTACAGCTCTTGGATTTTTAGTTTCTGGAATTAAGCAGTGCGACACAGAGTGTCACAGTTACAGGTATATTTCTTGAAACTTTTCTGTTGTCTCTGCTGCCATTTTTCAATCTGTCCTTTCTGTGAAGATTTTTTGTCCTCTATAGCAAGATGAAGCATATGATCTTTCACTAGTTCTTTTTCCATGATGAATTTTTTAGAAAACAATAAATATATTATCTCACTGATTGCAAGTGATTGGTAAATAACTATTTTTAGTATGAACTAAAACAGTGGATAGCGTTGTTGGCACCCTCTGACTGGCTACTCAAACTTGGGATATCCTTTGCTATTTACCTCTTAGCAACGGGAAAATTGTAATCGTTGACAGGAATAGATGAGTTAAAAATCATCCTTTTAGGATTATTTTATCTGAATATTTTGGTATAACAACCTCGATGTTGGTGGCCAGCAGCGAGGAAAATATCCCCACTAGCCACCTCCACTTCGATAAGTAGTTGTTAAATAAAGGCTAAATATTTTTTGCAGGTGGGGCAGGGGGGGGGGGCAATCTATTTTTCACATTACATGTAGAGGGGTCGTGACCTTTCTTCTTTTCCTTGGAAGGGGGTCAACAACTTTTGTTTTACATGATGATGGATGTTGCCAGCCCACCCCCTGGCATAAATAATGAATGGTCCCTAAATAAAAAATGTGTTCCCAGTGCGAATTTACATTTTATGGCAGGATAAACAAACAAGGATCGAAACCCGCCAGTGAAAAAGCATTGTTTGTTTCATGTTTATTCCACGGAAATGAGCCACAAGTTCAAAAGGTCATGTTAGTGGGATTTGATTGGTGCATGTTCCTTGTTTTTAGCGTGTCAAAAGACGACGGCATAAAATTTATATAGCCAGTGTAAACTTTCATAATCTCTCATGCAAAACGTTGTCTAAAACCTGTTTCATTACAAATCATGCGTACAGTTAGCAGTGCAATCAAGGATTTCTGCTAAACAATATTCGGATGTTATGAAGTAATGAAAATCTTGTTATAGTAACTGTAGTTTGGTGCAACACACAAATTATAAATCACATTTTTACAAATCCAGTTCAATCCACCAAATTTTAGTCCACCAATATCCTTCAGGATCCCTCAGGTACGTGTATACTGACTTGCGATCCTGACTTGAAGATTTGGCTTGATTGTCAACTCAAGATCCGATTTCTGCTTGATTATCAACTCAAGATCCGATTTCTGCTTTTCACTCAGATCCGATTTCTGCTCAAAGAACAGGTTCCCTTGTCTATTCTATGTTTACATTTTTTATATAATAATACCAAATACATTTATGTCATCTATTATTATCTTTTGTATATTTGTTCATTTTGGAAAATTAACCACCCCTAGGCCATGGCTTACCCCACGTTTTGTACCTACCCGGCAGTTACATAGGTAACAGTGGAGATGCCACCATCAGTTGCAATGTTTCAGAGTATCCTGTCTCACTGTTTCCGATGTGTCTTGATTGACTGCATCCCTAGAGTCATTGAGGTGAAGAAAGGTGTGATGTCGCTTGCCACATTTCAGATAACAATTAGGTGAAGGGCATTGTTTACTTGTGTGCTTTACCTTCAGACAGTTAAAACAAAGTCCTTGTTCCATAACAAAGTTCCGTTTCCCAGAAAGTGATTTTGCTTTGAAGGACTGGCAATAAGCAAGGTTGTGTTTTGATCTATTACAGGCTGTGCACTTAACTTTAATTTGGTGTTTGCAGTATACACTAGAAATGGCTTTGGAGGAGTGGCTTTGGTGAGCTTCCAGGAGGAATGTGAGGCTTCTTTGAGCCTGTTTCATGAGGGGAAAGTTCAGTGGCAGTTGCTCGGAGATCAAGGAACTCAAGGAACTTGTCTTAGCCAGGTGTGGAAAACACAAGAAAGCCGTCCACACTTTCACAATATTCACAGAATTTATTCACCTAGAGAGAACACAAAGCTCACAGATTCCGAAACCCAACACAATACAATAATCCAACACCTCCAAAAAACCTCTAAAAAAGCTATTGTTGTCTGGTTGATATTAAATTACTACAATAATCAATCAACGATCGCTATAGTTTTGTACAGTTTCCGACACACTCCCCCATGTGGTTTCTACAAGAAAGCACATGTAAACGAAAACTTTGTCGCTAGAATAAAGAACTTACGAAGAAACTAACTGAGGCTTAATCGTTCATTAAATGTTTTGCACCACCGCACTAGGTGCTTTGAAATTTCTGCTTAACAAGTATGCGAGTTCAAGCTTATCAATTGATCAACTAACTATTGAAATCAGGATGTTCAGTTTCTATAAACTCTATATCTCCTCCTCCTGTAAAGCATCTTGAATCCTTAAACCTGCAGCAACAGCGGCATCGCGTCTAGAACGGGAAGGTCGTAGCTCAGCGTTTGGATCCTCAAACCTGCAGCAACAGCGGCATCGCGTCTAGAACGGGAAGGTCGTAGCTCAGCGTGTGGATCCTCAAACCTGCAGCAACAGCGACATCGCGTCTAGAACGGGAAGGTCGTAGCTCAGGGTTTGGATCTGTGGTATTCTGTACCGGGTTGTCGCCCGCAAGCTCTAAAGGGAAAGGGTGCTGTACTGGTCGTTCAAGGAAAGACTTCCCAGCTGCACGAAGTTTCGCTGCATGCACGACTCCATCACGACCCTTGAACAGATCTACTATCACGCCTAGCGACCACTTTCCATGATTGCTTTCATCTCCACGCACAATGACCACATTACCTACTTTCAGAGTACACGGCTTGCCGCCAACTTTACAGTTGTGGCATTCTCTGAGGGCAGATAAATACTCTCGGGACCAGCGTTTCCAGAGTGCATCTTTACAGGACTTCAGATATTTTAATTTGCTCGTCTGCGAAGATCTACGTTTTCCTCTCTCCATGTTTCTTGCTCGGGCAGGCGAATGGATCTCTTAAACATGGAGGAGGCCAGAGTGGGGAGGGGAAGCTGGACATCCTCTTCAACATAGGACAGCGGGCGACGGTTTAGCTGAGTCTCGACTTTAAGAACAACTTCAGAGAGCTCGGTCCAGGACAGTAGGCCCCCTTCAATGGTCTTTTAGAATGCTCGCTTGAAAAGACCAATCAGCCGCTCGAATTGGCCACCCCACCATGGTGCTCTACTTAGATTGAAACTCCAGGTGATTCCTTCGTCAGAATGGACTTTCTCATCGCGCTGAATTTGCTTCAATCACCTTGCTGCTCCAACAAAGGTTTTTTCATTGTCAGAATACACTTTCCCTGGTCTTCCCCAGCGAGCAACCATGAGCTTGAAACTTCCAAGAAAGGTCGTGGTCTCTTGATTTGGTAGTACTTCAAGGTGCATGGCTCTTGACAAGCTGCAAGCGTACGGTACCAGGTAAGCCTTCCCTTCAACTCGTGGCGACTGGCGGTATTTGATTGGTCCAGCAAAGTCTACACCTATGATTTGGAAGGCACCTGATCCCTCTGTTCTTTCCGTAGAAAGCAGGCCTGGCGGAGGAGTAGCTTGCGCGACTGCTTGAAATCGTTTACAACCCCAGCAGCTCTTGACAACCTTCTTTGTTAACTTGCTTAGTCTTGGGATCCAATATTTCTCTCTGACTTCTGCCATAGTTAGACCGAGTCCCCCATGAAGGGTGCGCAGATGTGCGTGACGCACCAGTTTCTCAGTGAAAACAGAGTCATCAGGTAAGTAGATGGGGTAACGTCCTTGAATACGCCCATGGCATTCTAGGATTTCCTCCCCATTTGGCTGAAGATTGAGTTGTAGCTTGTCACTGGCCACCTTGGGAGTGTTCTGAGCACGTGTCTGAACTCTACGGATCCACCAGGTGGTTCTATCTTCGATTTCAGCTGTCGTTATTGGCCCAGCAATGCTCGGAGTACTGCGACGGGAGTTTCACACAAATCTCTCAACCCAGGCGCATACTCGTAAGACTTTCCACAGATCATGTTTTTCAAGCAACTGATCAAATTCATCTTGCTTCTGGTCAATGGTCACCGCAGCTAACACCTCTTGTACGATCTTGGACTCGGCTTTAGATTTCCTGGGTGCAGTCACTGGATTTGGCGGCCAAGCATGCGATCTTGTAACCAATTAGGCCCATTCCACCACGACGGGACCTCCACGACTCCCTAGGTCAGCAGGATTCTGATCTGTTGGCACGTGTCTCCAATCGTTGATCTCATGATCCTTGATCTTTTTTAAGCGATTCGCGCTTTTGCAGCAACTAGACCTTGTGTTGTTCCGAAGTCTTGTCTGACCACTGCGTACACTGCCACGGCGACACCACGCCCGCTTGTGTCTCTGAATGTATGGAGCTCTACTGCACTGATAGGTTCCCGCGGTAGGGCGAAAATGTTTGTGTTACAACTGTGTTCTCAGGCAAGTTGCTCTCCCAGCGCTTCGATTTTACAGCAAGAGCGTCTGGTAGCGGAGCGTCCCAGGCTTGTTTTAGCTCACAAGCCTCCCGATAGATGAACTTCCCTTGTAGCGTTGTGGGAGAAACTAGACCAAGGGGATCATAAATGCAAGCTAACTTCCCCAGAATTCCTCTCTTGGTCGGCTCTGCTTTCTCTTGGGGAAATGTAATGGCCAGGGTGTCCGCGACGTTATCACATTTGAGGCCAAAGAGTTTACTTCCTTCTCCGGAAGGTATCTTCGCTGTCAGTGAAACAATCGCGAGGGTTTTCTTCTAACTCTGGCGCGTTAGAATGCCAGAGAATATTGTCAGAGAATATTGTCACAGCATCACACTTGAGCTCTTTAGCTTTGGTGACAGTGGGACCACCAGAAATGAGATCATCAACATAAAGGCTGCGAAGAATCTCGGCAACACTCTGTGGTAGTTTCTTGCTCCAGCTCTCCAGGTGTTGTTCAATCACTCCTCCTAAAAGGAACGGTGAGGGTGCGAGCCCGAACAGCGCCCTTGTAAACCTGAAGACTTGTACTTGAGTAGAATGCAGGTCACGCAACCAATGGAACCTCAGTGCATCACGCTCCCCCTCTCTGATGCGAACCTGTAAAAATGCCTGGCGCATGTCTCCAGCGAAGGCCACAGAATGGAATCTTCCACGTACTAAGACATCGTAGATTTTATTTTGGAGGGCCGGCCCAGGCTATAAACAGTCATTCGGAGAAGGCGCTTTCTTTGCTCCCCGTGCAGAACAGTCATAGACCACCCGCATTTTCGTAGTTTCAGCCGTTTCTCTGATAACCGCTCGGTGAGGCATGTAAAACTCCTTTTCTGTAGCCTGCAGAGGAGCCGGCTCAACCACGCCTTCTGTCAACTGATCCCGGATGATTGTGTCGTATTCGCCTAGCTTTCCATTCGGCGTAATTTGGACAGTTGAGTGTGTAGGCATCGTAGACAACCCTCCTTGTTAGTTGGGAGAGGTGGATGATCTCCTTTCCATGGTAGTCCCGTTTCGTACCAGCCCTTTTCAGGTTCTCAGATCAGCTGTTCGCGAAACTCTTTGTACACTTCTAGCTGATCACCTGCTGGTGAATCGGCTAGCCCAAGCACATCTAAGGCGCACAGCTTCTTATAATCACTCACAGTATCCACGGCTAGAAAACCAGCGCTCACATCAGCTTCTATTCCTAGTGTCATAAGTGCCCAGCCAAAACGAGTAAATTCAGCTACAGGCCCTCCATGGCGTCCAACGCGCCGTTGCGTGTGTTTAAGAATCTGCGCGTATTCGTTTGCTCCTAGGATGATGTGAACCGGTAGACGTCTGTCCGATGACTGATCTTCCAACTCAACTCCAATCAGATGAGAGTGGTTATAGCAAATATTATTAGTTGAGCGTACCAAGGGTTGTCAAGCATCAGTAACTCCTTTTTGTCAATTCGCGTGACATGCGTGTTCAACGCGAAGTCTCAGGCCGTACTCTTGCAGCTTTGTTGTTGCCACGCCCAATAACGTTGCCACGCGATCCGTTCCACTCCTTACACGCGCTCCGATAAGATCAATCAAAGTGGACGACACATATGATTGACTCGCTCCACTGTCGAGGAGAGCGAGGAATTTCCGGCCATTGACGTCAACCATGACAACCGGATGAATAACAGACGATCCAGCGATGTTAGTTGTCAAACTAGGCTAAACACTTGTTGACAAAGCGACGTGTGGTGTCTTCTATGACAAATACTGCACAACAACTTGCTCAGGCATTTGTTGGTGTTATGTTGGCTAGCCTCCCACGCAGTCAACGCGATCGCCCTAAGAACGACTGCGTGGGAGGCTATATGTTGGCCCGCTGCACAATTAAAACAAAGTCTTTTCCTTACTAAAAAAGCCTTTCTTTCTTCGGGCGTAGAAATATCGCTGCAGTCGGACGAAACATGCTCAGTGCTATCACAATAGATCACGATCACGATCACTTACGGCAGGACGTTTAGAGTCCGTCCGTCCATTTGCGTAATGCTTCTAGCAACACCTTAAACGACCACGAACGCCAATCACTGGGCACGTGTGAAATGAGCGCACTTCGAAGGAATTCCAATTTCTTTACAAGGACATAATACACCACGCCTTGAACTGATTCAAGCTTTCCCAGTGTTTCAAGACTCTCAAAAGTAAAGAGAAGCTTTTCGTAAAACTGGTGAAGTTTGCCCACATTTCTTTCCGTTATTGTTGGCATCTCGAGAAGATTTATGACATAAGCTTCCGCGATCTCGTCTGGGTGACCATACTTTTCTCTAAGATATTTCTTCGCGCGCTGACATAGCCTTTGTCGTTAAATTAAAGGGGAGACCATTGATCGCTTGGCAAACTCTTGGCACCAGTAATTCCTTTAAATGAGAGACCTTTGTGACTGCTGGAACGCTTTGGGAGTCGACCATCGCAAAAAATTTACTTTTACAACGCACCCAATCGATCACAGTCCCGCTAAAAGGTGTAATGGATAGCTTGGGAAGTTTTACAGCGGATTTATTCTCCACCAGCTCCTTTTGTTTGAGAGCAGCTTGAAACTTTTGATCGAGAATTTGCTTCTCATGCTGCAGATCTTTTTCACGCATCTCTTTCCGTTCATGATCTCTTTCCTCCTTGACAATTTGATCATAACCCTTTTGTAATTTATTTGCGCAATCATCTGGCAGACGCAGATCCTCCTCTACTTCTTCTGACCAGATTTCGACTTGCTCTTCTGACTCTCCCTGAGAAAACTTGGTTTCCAGGATCGATCCTCTTAACTGATCTTTTTCTCCTGCTAGTGAGACAACAGACCACAACAGAAGTACGTTGTCATTCGATGGTTTGCTTGTCACGATTTTCGATGATTTGGTCACACTTCTTAATCCTGAGATGTAGAGCTTTTAGCTTTGCATCCAACTCACCCATTTGCTTCTTTAGCGACATCTTGAGGACCTCGGTCCCGTTGGAGGTGCCAGTAATGTGGAAAACCCAAGAAAGCCGTCCACACTTTCACAATATTCACAGAATTTATTCACCTAGAGAACACACAGCTCACAGATTCCGAAACCCAACACAATACCATAATCCAACACCTCCAAAAAACCTCTAAAAAAAGCTATTGTTGTCTGGTTGATATTAAATTACTACAATAATCAATCAACGATCGCTATAGTTACGTGCAGTTTCCGACACAAGGACTTGCTTCTCTGCTTGAATAGATTTCTGCCATTCAACCATGGTTAGGTCATCAAGTTTGCACTCTCCTAAGGCAGTCATAAATCTTTCAAAATCCAGTTGATCCATTGCCTTTAATGATCTTAAGTGATGTTGAAGTGTGTCGTGAAGCTTTCTCAGTTCGGCACTTGAACCATCTTTCATTGGCTTAAGATTAAGTATTGCTCTTACATGTGCTCTGTGAATGACTTGAGGTCTGTCAAAACGGTTCTTCAGGGCTGCCACAGCTTCTGGGTATGCTTCAGCTGCATCAATTCCCTCAACAGCATCTCTAGCCTTTTTGGTTGTGAAAGATTTAAGCAAATACTGCAAATACTTCGATTTGCTTGTTTCGCTTTTCCCAAAATCCCTTTCAATAAGTTCCTTGTTAGACGGTTCAACGATGGCAGTCGCTGCCAGATGTTGTTTTTGAAATTGCGCGTCCAAGGTGTGAATTTCGTTCAAATACTGCTCGGCGCAGACGATGTCATTATAATATAATATAATAATAATACTTAACGGTTCTTCAGGGCTTAACACAGGGCTGACTTGTCTTCTTTTTCGACGACCTGTTCAACTTTCTTGAGAAGGTTTGTTATTTTACGTTTAGTGATTCCTTTTTGCTGAATAAGAGTCTCACAGGACATCTTGTGATCGTCAGCAAGTTGAATGGCGATTTGCTCGCTCAGCTGTTTGCCTTTTCAGTTCGATGACTGTAGATCTTTCCACTTAAATCGTCCGGCGTTTAAGGACCAGAATGTAACCTGCCCGGGTCGCACTTGTGAAATTTCTTTCAATTTTGTGTTTGTTTTATTATTTCCCGATGATTGGAAATGCGCGAGGGTTACCCCACTCTTTAAACAAGGCGACCGAAACGACCTTAACAACTATCGCCCAATTTCTGTGATCTCCATTGTGGCCAAGGTGTTTTTAAAAACTCGCACTTCGTGCTTCGACCCACAAAATAAACCGCCTGTTCTGCAGGCTAGAAAGAATTATTTATGACCAACTATATGCTTATTTAGAAGAACACAATATCATTTGTAAACACCAATCGGGTTTTCGTGCCATTCACTCAACTGTAACGGCTCTCCTCGAGGCAACAGACACTTGGGCATATAATATCGATCACGGCAAAATTAATGCTGTTGTTTTCCTAGATTTAAAAAAGGCCTTCGGCACAGTTGACCATAAGATCCTTTTGTCTAAATTAAGTCATTACTAGTCAGGTGGCTTAAGGGTAAGATATTTGCAGACTGGGAGAAAGCACCAAATTTGGCACGCATGATCTTTTCGGTATACCAAACAAATTCAGAAGGGGTGCCACGTGATCCGGTTATCCGGGGGGAATACAGCCATTTCAATTTCTGGGTATCTCTATTAGCATGAAATTGAGGATGGAAAGTCAAAATGACCCATATCTGTGTTTCTTATTGGCAACTTGAGTAAAAACAGATAACATAACATCACTTATTAGCTAATCTCGTCAGTTTGCAAAGTTCAACGATGTTTACAGTAAAGTCACGTGACAATCCCATGAGTCTTTGCACGACAATGAGACTGACAAATCAAACGTACCTCTTCGTGCTTCTCATTGGCAAATTGACAAAAAACGGACCAGGACATGACTTATTAGATAGTCTGGGTATTTTAAAAAGTACTTAAGGTGTTTGCTATAACTAAAGTCATGTGACAGTCCCACAAGTCGTTGCATTTTTGCACATGACGTGTACCATTTACAGAGCATATGGGATTCACAATTTCGACTTTCAATAAATAAAACCAAGTTTTGTAAAAGGTCTGATGTTCATGGACGAAAACCCGCCAACACCAGAGCTTGCAAATTCCACTGTTCAGGACCGCAGCAGGCCAAAGAACATTCACATACAGAGCCGTAAACCTATCATCCTCAGAGACCCAGGGGCAGTTAGTGGGGGCGACGTGCAGCTTATCGGGACAACGGAATTTTCGGGCGAAAGTTTACAACATAGAGCGTAACAGCCCCTGGGCACTTTGTCTTACCGAACCAGTTCCAGAAGCGTTTTGAACTCCTTCCTCTTGATTGGCCACAAGAGGTTGACCAGAAGAGCGACTCTGACGTCTTCTTACACGAAGTTGTTTTCCTCATAGACTCGTCGTTGTTGTTAAGCCCGTCCATCGGATGATACTACGTGGGTCTCAGATAAAAAAGCAAAACAAAAACAAAACAGCGAGGCCTGGGAAAATGTTAAATGGTCACTTGTTAAATGTAGCATAGCGCAAGGAAACCAAAAGTTTTTAAAGCTATACGCGAGCACCTCTTGTTTATAAGTTTTCTTTTTGTTATTTAAATATCCAACAAATTAAACAAAAACCCTTTGTTTTAACTGTCAAGCTGGCAACAAAATAACAATAGGTGACGACAGCGATATCTTCGCTAACGCGTGGCCCGTGCAGTGAAGTACCCAGACCGTGGCAAGTTCCAGAAGTCGGGCAACGACCGAGAAAAATAATAAGAATTGTTGTTTACTCGAATAACTATTAAAAAGTGCGCAACTAACAGTGTAGAACTGGCAGTCGTCTAAGGCTTATTTTTTTCTTAGACTCTCCATGTAATAGCATCCGATTGATGGGCAGAGCATCCACGACGAGTCTACTAGGAAAACAACTTCGTGTAAGAAGACATCAGAGTCTCCTGGCCGGTCCTCGTCGCTGATTGTCCACAAAAATATTTTTGTGGCCAATCAGGAGGAAGGAGTTCAAACGCTTCTGGAACTGGTTCGGTAAGACAAAGTGCCCAGGGGTTGTTACGCTCTATGTTGTAAACTTTCGCCCGAAAATCCCGTTGTCCCGATAAGCTGCCCGTCGCCCCCACTAACTGCCCCTGGGTCTCCGAGGATGTAAACCTATGGAACAGCCTTGATATTAAAATTAAAAACGCTAAATCTCTGTACTCTTTTAAATCAAAGCTTAGGGATCATCTTCTTTTAAACTTTTAATCATTATTTTATTTAGTTTTCAATTTTATTTGTAAATATTAGTGTTAAGTAGATTTATTTTTTATTGTAAATAGTTTCTGAAAAGCCCTATGGGGAGATTACTATTAAAGTTCTTATCTATTCTTATCTTATATCTAACCGTTTCCCTCCACGTTTCCCCACACATTCCAAAAATACGCTGCACGCATTGGTGTGTATTAATATAGTAGACTATGAAGTCGTCAACGTGAAAACGAGGCTAACGTTAAAACGTTAAAATGGGTCTTACCACTGCAAAATTCAAAAGGGTCCTCATTGACACCAAAAACGCCCTAAGCCGCCCTGGACGTGTGTGATCCTTTAATTTACTTCTAACATCAAAAGCCCAAAAGGCACAGCAGATATATTAATGGGTTAATTCAGCTTGAAATCCGTACAAAACGCTTGGAAATTTGAGAGAAAAACTTAGAGGTAAATTTCCCTCTTGCATTCTTGGCTATTTCGTGGTACGAATTTTTCGTCTCGTTAACGTTTTCTCGGAAATTCTTGAAAAGAAAAGAAAGCCAAGGCACAACTGTGGCATAAAACGTTCAGAAAGAGGAGAAATGAAAAGCGGGAAAAACCTGAGATGGAAAGTCGAGAAAGAGGTAGTCCTTTTGCATTTGTGCGCATACCCGAGTTAAAATGCAATAAAATGCATTGCTTCTGGTAAGCGAGGGTTGTTTTTGTGTTGCACATAAGTTTTGAGCAGCTTGAATATATTTTGTTCACGACTGACTAGAAAATGTCAAATGATGACATTGCCTAAAGTAAATGTCAAATGAACAGGGTGATTGTTCACAATTCGGAATTTATAGACCAAGTTACAGGTGGTAATAATTACTGCAAAGTAAGCTTCAAATAAAGACTTCTCCGCAGATGGAGTCTGATTGTGCGTTGAGATCTGATTCTATTTCATCTTTAAAGGCATTGATAGGGATGGCATGGTGTAGCTGCCACTGTATCCGTATTAGATGAAATTAAAAAAAAAAAAAAAAAAAAAAAAAAAAAAAAAACCCCCCCCCTATAACTATAGGCTTTGGATGGATTTCTTTCACATAATTTGAACATTAGCGGCCGGTTCAATGCAGCATAAATAGATACGTTCAACAACTGATTTGTGAATAGTCAGGTCAGAAATTGGTAAGAGCTCTGACTTGCATGACTGGAGCTCTCTCTTGACGCGAGCTGCCGAGACACAAGGGCCAGAAAATGTTGCGGGGACAAGATCATGTACTGATCACTAGACATATAGCAGCAAGAACATTAGTCAACATGTACTCACTTAAAAGAATATAGCGGCGATATGTTCCAAAGGAATGTTGCAATTAAAATTCTAAGTGTGAATTTAATCTGGGCATGGCACATCACCTAAAATAAGTCGTCTTTTAAAATCAACCAGAAGACTTACGGGCGACTTAATAAGGCTTGCGTAGCAGGCGCCTGTGTAGGTTTTGGGTGCGCATTTGGCCGTCTCGCACCTTTCGCAAAACCTACACAGTTGCCAGCAACGCACGCTAACAGCATTGAAAACGTCGCCAAGTAAAGGATAAATCATGCAGTAGCCTTAGCTACCCTTTGCGAAACAACAACTTGAAGCGAGCATTTTGCGTGTTTTGGAGATGGTTAATGCAGGATGAGTGGGAGGCCCGGCGGCCTAATACAAATGGTTAGCGCGCTGGACTTCGGATCGAACGGTCCAGGTTCAAGCCCTGGCCGGGGTCACCTTGTTGTGTTCTTACGGCACGACCCTAACACAAATAATTTTCCTATACAACCCCCTTCACATCCGCTACATGTGCCCTCGTATGTTGCCACCTTTACTGCAGACGATCCGACTTCAAATAACTTGAACTTTCTTTATAATTAAACAATTTATTTCAAAAGGAATGGGAATAAACTAAAAGAAACCCCAAAATTCGCAATCCCGCCTACACTGAAGTTATACAGTCGAAGCTCTCGTAAGCGGACACCCTCGGGACGCGAAAAAATTAAAGTGTCCGATCCGTAACTGGAGCTGGCCGCTTACAAGAATGGTTCTCGTAAGCAGCCACTAGAGGTGAAGGGGATAGATGGCCGCTTACGGGAGCTTGCCTAGCTAACAAGTGGTGTTTCAAAATGTAACCGGACGTGGATGACGACGAAACAAACACTGAATTATGGTTCTGTAATTACTGTAAAATCATTATGACGAACGGCGATGTAAAGTTAATAAGAAAAAACAATATACAGAGGTTGTTTATAGGATTTTCTTTTGGGTGTCTGCTTACAGGAACTTAAAAACAAAGAAAAAGTCAAAGTCGTAATCTCTGAAAGTGTCCGCGGCCGCTTACGGGAATGTCCGCTTACGAGAATGTAAAAATACAGAGTTTGTATGAGAGTTTAAACGGGGTCTCAAACAAGGCGGCCGTAAGTAGAGCTGTCCGCTTACAAGAGTGTCGGTTAAGAGAGCTTCGACTGTAATTCGATTTGCACGAATAAAGCAAAGACTCATGGGATTGTTACGTGACTATATATATATATATATATTGCAAACACCAATAATACTTTTCAAAATAACCGGGCTATCTAATAAATGATGTCTCTAGCTCAAGTTTTAACTCAATTTTTCCAATAAGAAGTGCAAAGAGGTACGTTTGATTTGTCAGCCTTATTTCCATGCAAAGACTCGTGGGATTGTCACGTGACTATGTTGTAAACATCCTTCAACTTTCTAAACTGACGAGATTTCCGAAATAAGTGGTGTTTTTACATATTTTGGCTCAAGTTGTTGATAAAAATACAGGAAAAAAGTCATTTTGACTTTCCAGCCTCGGTTTCATGCTGATAGAGATACTCAGAAATTGAATCGTGTGTCATTCCCCCCCGGATGATCGGATCACGTGGCACCCCTTCTAAATTTGTTTCTTACACCAAGAAGAACCTTTGTGCCAATTTTGGTGCTTTCTTCCACTCTGTAAACATTTCGCCTAAAAATGACCTTAAGCCACCTGACTATACGGTATATATGGTAATTCACACCAATGGTTTAGGTCATATTTAGAAAACCGCACACAAATGTGCTCTATCAATGGTTCGCTCTCCAGTAGTTGTTCATTATGTTGTGGTGTCCCCCAGGGAACGATTTTAGGGCCACTACTATTTCTATTATATATAAACGATCTTCCGAATTGTCTCTCAAATTGTGAGCCAAGGATGTACGCAGATGACACCCATCTTACATACGCGAGTGACAACACAGACAATATTCAGTTACGCCTACACCAAGATCTAGAAAACGTTCACAACTGGCTGAGAGCAAACAAACTTACTCTAAATATGACTAAAACCGAGTTTATACTTATTGGATCTAGGCAGAGGCTTAGTAATCTTACAGGTTCCCCGAAAGCTGCAATAAATGATTTTCAAGTTAGCCAGGTCAAGTCTGCAAAATCACTTGGAGTGATCATCGACGACAGACTTGATTGGAGTAGTCATATCGAGAAATTAACAAAGAAAATTGCTTCTGGGATTGGGGCCTTACAACGAGTAAGGCACCTGGTCCCTCAAGCAACCCCCCAAAAAAAAAAAATTTTAAAAAAACCCCTTTTGCGAACCGAGAAAAGTTTTGGGGAAATGTGGGGTTATTTTGGAAAAAAAAAAAAAAAAAATAAAAAAAAAAGGAGCCCGTGTTTTTACCCTCTCAAAATATGACGGGCACGCTGGTGATTTATTTGAAATTCTAGGATGGAAAAATCTAGCTTGCCAGCAGCAAATTCAAAGAGCCACGAGGTTAAGGTCCTGCACGGGTTGGCTCCAGACTACCTATCATCTAAATTTAAAAAAACGAGAAACCGCGCACAACCTAAGGGACTCTGAAAACAAACTCAATGTTCCATTACCGCACACTAACTATTACAAAAATAGCTTTACGTACAGTGGCGCCACCTTATGGAACAGTCTTCCTATTAACGTAAGACAAGCAGAGTCCCTTGGGCAATTTAAAAAACTAATTGAACAAATACTCTAGGGCACGGCATTCGTGGAAAGCAGCTTTTTATATTTCTACATATATTTTTATATTTCCCCTCTTTCTTGTATATATATTATAATTAGATTGTTGTATTGTAAGCTGATTAATTTGACCGTGTTTTAAATAAAGATTATCCATCCATCCACCACAATTCTATTGTTTAACTCCACCACCACCATTACCAACACCACCACCACCAGAATTCTATTGTTTAACTCCACCATAACCACCACCACCACCACAATTCTATTGTTTAACTCCACCACCACCATTACCACCAACACCACCACCACAATTCTATTGTTTAACTCCACCACCACCAGTACAAACAACACCACCACCCCCCCCCACCACCCCACAATTCTATTGTTTAACTCCACCACCACCATTACCACCAACACCACCACCGTCATTACCACCACCACCACCGCCACAATTCTATTGTTTAACTCCACCACCGTCATTACCACCAACACCACCACCACAATTCTATTCTTTAACTCCACCACCACCATTACCACCAACACCACCACCGTCATTACCACCACCACCACCGCCACAATTCTATTGTTTAACTCCACCACCACCATTACCACCAACACCACCACCACAATTCTATTGTTTAACTCCACCACCACCATTACCACCAACACCACCACCACAATTCTATTGTTTAACTCCACCACCACCATTACCACCAACACCACCACCACAATTCTATTGTTTAACTCCACCACCACCAGTACAAACAACACCACCACCACAATTCTATTGTTTAACTCTACCACCACCATTACCACCAACACCACCGCCAGCACCACCACAATTCTATTGTTTAACTTCACCACCATTCTATTGTTTATCTCCACTACAAGAATTGAATGAAATGCCTTGAATTTAATAATGCTAGGAAAATTTTTGAACCCATACAAATCTGCAGACTGGCAGATTGATCAAACCTGACTAGACCATGAAACATTTGCCGAAGTGCAAAGTATACACCGCCGCCAGAAACCCATAAGGGTTGAAACGTGTAACTCCCTATGATTCGCATTGTACAAAGCATTTGCACATTTGTTTACACTAAGTACCATATTTGGAAAATCACGAAAATAACTAAGTGCCATATTTGGATTAAATTTACGGCGCAAGCTAGCTCGCGCTCGATGGCGTAATCTTGTTTTTGAACAAGCTTGGTTAAATAAAGTTAAATTTGGTTAAATTCTCCTTTTTTATCTTCATGAGGTAGTCTGGAGAACTTTGCTTCGTTACACTTAATAAATTTCTTTAGTTTCTGTAAGAATTTACGGCGTTTAGGTCGAAATTCAAGCAACTTACCGCAAAACCAAAAATTATGTTGCGTGTGTCATAACGTGTATAAAGCATTCGCGTACAAATTGTTTGTGTTTCCAAATATGGTACTTAGCAAAATGAATATTCAAACGCTGTGCGCACGCTTTACACGTTTCAACCCTTATGGGTTTCTGCCGCCGCGAACTTGATTGGCACTCACAATTAAACACACATTTTCCCTGATTTTCAGGCTCAGAACTAATTGTCACTACAACAGTCTGATTAACATTGCAAGCGAGCAAGAGAAAATAACTTGAAGCGAGCTATTGTGTGCGACCGGACTTCCGGTAATGATGTCACAAATTTGCTAGACCCAGATCTTTTTGAACGGGTTCTTCATCTCAGTCATGGTTTTCACAGGAGCAATTTTCCATGATTTTGAAAATTCATAAAAACGCGGTTTTAACCGAAAGCAAAATTTTTAGACATCATAAACTATCAGGGAAATGTCAATATCTTTTTCGTTTTTAAAACAGTTTTTGGGACAGGGGCACTTTATATTTTTGCTCTGATAAATGCAGTACTTCATCAGGGGTGGCACTTAAAATGACAGAGGTGCATGCATCACCTCCATGTTATTACAAATATGCCTTCAGCTGTTGTGTTGAACTGTCATTTTATCTTTTAATTAATATTAATTAAAATGTGAAGTTTTCAAAATCAAAAGTAGCAAATTTAGTCATTTTTAAGTCGTGAATGCAAAGAACGACTTATAGCGGACTGCTTCAATTAAATTTGTGTAAACTCCCTTGGTAACCTGGCAATTTTATATTAAGTTTAAATTAAGTTCAAAATGGCGGATGAACGTGAAGGGCTGGTTTCCCGAGTTGTAATGCAAACTTATGGATGTACATCAGGAGAATACGAATATTTTTTCCTTCTGCACTAACTTAGAACGTCAACAAAACACAGCAATTCACTGAGAATATTGGATTATGGGTAGTGTGCAACGCCATAACACCACTTTATTGAAGCAATACTTTAACAATAAACTCCTACAAAATGAGAAAACTAACGAGAATACAAACTAGAGTAAGCCGTGCCAGGGTGGCCAGAAAAAACCTAACCTAAAAAACCCTGTGGGAAAAAATGGATAGGAAATCTGGAGCGGGCCAGGCACGACTTAAGTCCCCCGCCAAGACTACTAACTAACAAATATATTGCAAATATATTGCAAAACTATTTCGCAAATATATTGCGAAACTAAAGAGCAATAGATTTAGAAACTTTCAAGCGATCACTAACAGTGTGTTTAATATATCGGCTTTTAGTGGAAGCACATTTCCAGCCGGCATGCATGTCCAAAAGATCACCAGAAACACTCCTACACGCAGGATTCGAAGCGGCACCAGACTTGATACTATGCGTGCCATAATTAGTAATGTCATCAACAAAAGGACTAACATATTTCCTAAACTCCTGCCTAAGAGTTGTGTACGAAACTCCTTTAGATGCATGAAAATACTCCTTAGACTTAGATTTAACAATACGTCTAACAAGGGGAGCAGATGACTCACTGGACGAAGGAAGAAGCTTGAGTAACCTCTCGGTAATAGCTACTGGGCAAGTAGCCTTATAAGACCTGGCTAATAAGGACGTATGCCCTTCCCTATACTGATCATTTTTGCGTTTCGGAATGAAAACCGACATGTATTCGCTGCAAATAGAGACATCCTTGACTGACAAATTACGAATCTCATCCATACGAAAAAACCCGGCGAAGCCAACTAAAAGGATGAAAAGAAAACGAATAACAGCGAGTGAACTACTACAAATATAATGACCAGCGATCCTCAGGACCGTGTCAACAGATAAAGGCTCTTTGGGCTGAACGGGGCGAGCAAGTTTCCTTCTAGCACCCTCTAAGGATGACTTAACAAGGGGGTGACTAGTAGGGCATTTTTCAATCCCAGCTAGATTAAGACCCCATCTAATACTGTAAACTACCGACTCTATTGGAGATATCCCCGTATTATTCTTAACTGAATTATTTGTAAGCTCACTAATAAAGAGCGCAATATGTAGAGGCTTTGCGGGAATAACTTGAACCCCGATCTTAGAAGCTGCCCAGTCACGCCACTTCAGCCAGCCTGATCTGTATTTCTGCAAGGTGGAGGGAGCCTTGGACTCTAACTGCAAGTCAAGAAGGCCTGGAACAATCCTACGCAAAGATGGGTCGGACAAAGAATTTGCTTCAAGCCAAATCCCGGATTGTAGAACATCTAAAAAAGAAAATATAAGTAAGCAAGAAAGACGTATAACAACGTAATATACAGAAAATAAAAATAGCAAGAAGCATAAAACACAGCCAATTATCCTTCGAAAACACAACTTGTACTAAAAAATATCAATACGGAGGCCGAGCTTCGCACCCAAGTGATGCTGCCAAATCAGGCAAAACACAAACAAATAGCAAACATGGCATAAAACAATCGGAGAACAAACTACGCGCCAAAATGACGCTGCCAAATCAGGCAAAAAACACAAATCAAAACAACGCGATCAGCGTAGCGCTTAGAGATAAGCTACCTAGTGGAAAATAAATATGCAAGACAGAGCTCACCTAAAATCTACCCTCAAAGCTAACATTTTGAATTTGGGGCAACCGCTGAAGGCCGAGGGATGCGACCTGTAAATTTGTTTCTGGCCAGGACCTTCCAACAAGAGGTCTTCTATACATGGAAGCTCAAACACATCCCTAACGAAAGACTGGGAACTGGGAAGGGCTGTCGTGCAAAAAAGGCCAGAAATAGGCTGAAGGCCATTGCGGAACGATCAAAGTACCGTAACCAGAGCAGGAAGAGAGAGCTCTAACAGAAGGCACAATGGCGCTCACTGGAGGGCAGATCCAGTTGTTCTCGTTTTGCCAATCTTGAGCGAAAGCATCAACGCCGCTGCAGCCAGGGGAGGCAAATTTAGAGTTGAACCTTGGAAGCTGGGCGTTGTAGTAGGAAGCAAAGCGATCAATCGTGTGCGGGCCCCATTTGGCGTCAATAACTTGGAATACAGAAGGATTGACGGACCAGTCATCCTTGTCGACATATCGACTGAGAAGATCTGCTTTTTCATTAAGCGACCTTGGGATCCACTGCGCTTCTAGGACGATGCTGTTGGAAAGACAGAGGTTAAAAATGTCCATAGCAATTGCCTGAAGATAAATTTTGGAGCTTCCAATAGCAACTATTCTGGCGGCGCCTTGATTATCGGTAAATATCTTGACTCTCTTGTGTTTCAATTGAGCAACGTAAGAAAGCAGCACATAATAAATGGCTTTCAGTTCGCGGAACGTCGAGCTCTGGCCGATATCCTCAGTTTCCCACATGCCCCTTACAACGGTGCCGTCTAGAGTTGCTGAATATCCCCCAAAAGCTACGTCACTTGCGTCGGAAAACACAACAGTATGTGTTGCTAATGGCGGTCTTATAGAATAACCGTTCAGGCAATCGATGTTGCAGTACCAAAATTTTAGCTCTTGCTGTAGACTGGGAGGAAAATGAATTACGCTGTCCCACGCAGACCTGGTTTCTATGGCGAAGTACATCTGCCTAGTCAGAAGACGAGCAATTGGGCCGACTGCTAATGCAACTGATATGATAGAACCCGCTATTCTAGCCAACTCGCGGAATGAAGAATACCCGGCCTGAATTGCAGAATCTAGCAAGCCCTTAAGCTTGGAGACTTTCTTTTCGGGAATTTGGAAAGACATTGAAATAGTATCGATGACGAAACCAAGCCATTCGCCAATTTGCATAGGGGACCAATGTGACTTTTCCTCATTACAAAGAAGACCGGAAGAAGAAAGCTCTTTGCGTTGAATTAAGCTAGCTGCTGAGGCGGAACAATTGTCAGGTAGACTTCCAAAACCATCGTCTAGATAAATGAAACTGTTGTGCCCCATAGAACGCCAACGCTTAACTAACGGGCGCATTAACTTAGTAAAACAAAAGCAGGCACTACTAAGGCCAAAAGGAAGAACTGTAAAAGTAAAATATCTGACAACGCCGGAAAAAGGCCAAGCAAACCCGAGATACTTTTGGTGGTCAAGACAAATGTCAACATGATGGTAGCCTGACTTGAGGTCCCAAGTGAAAAACCAGTGCCCTTCGTCTAGAACTTGAGAAAGCGAGCGGAGGTCTTCGTATTTGAATTTAGGTTTAACTAAATAGTTGTTGACATGCCTAAGATCAATAACCAAGCGCAACTTCTTTCCTTCGGCTACTGTTAAAGGGTTCACGCAGAACGGAGGAACTTCATGCTCAACAATACAACCATTACTAAGAAGCTCACTTATTGCTTCGGCCACAAATTCCGGATGCTGAAGAGCCGATCTATTTTTCTTTAAGCAACACTGTGCAGGGTACTCCGCAAATGGTAACCTGTAACCGCGCCTAATCATGTCAAGCACAAAATCTGGTGCGTCTAAAGTTTCAACCCAGAAGTGAAGTGAGGACTTCAAGCGACCCTTAACGCCATTGCTACCACCCTTAACACTGAATTCATCGCTACTACAAGACAATAAATGCATTAAATCACACTCAACTTGAGCTTCGGCATCATCTGTAATCAATGAACCGCCATCTAGTCAATCACGGCGAGCGTTGCTTTTTGAAGTGTCCGCGGTTTTCGTGCAGGAGGCACTCAAATGACCATAATCCCCACACTGAAAACAAAAAAGGCAATAAAGAACGAACATTAAAATAATATCCGCAACATAAAAATAAAAAGTAGTGGTGTATCGTGTGGCGTCTTTAGACCCGAAGGAAGAACACAAACTGACAACGGCGTAATTATATGAAACGCAATTAACAGCTATGACGTAACCTGAAACACCTCATTGTGAAAAACACAATGAGAATATGAAATACAGATCGTGCAGAAAGCAAATATCTGCTAAACTACGTACCGCAGATATTTTTATATTCTGCACTAACTTAGAACGTCAACAAAACACAGCAATTCACTGAGAATATTGGATTATGGGTAGTGTGCAACGCCATAATCGACGAAGTAAAGAACAAAGATAGTATAGCGAAAAAGTGCTAAATACTTATCTTAAAACAAGGGCCCAATCGACGAGCTGGCCTAGCCTCAAAACGAGAAGCCAAATCGCTTGACGAATTTCTTGGGGAAGAAGCAGCTCGGAATGCAGAAGTGGAACTATTTCCTTTCTCGACAAGACGGACACGTCGACGCTTTTCCTTATTCACTTTCCTCTCGGCTCTCCTCTCGGCCCGGTAAATTCTCTTCTCGTCGTCGGAGTCCGAGGCGAGCTCATCAGACAAATATTCGTTGACGGTCGCCCATCCAAACTCACTCTTGTCGGCTAATTTAATTGCTTTAATACGCTTCGAGACCAACTCAGTACCTGCTTCAACGGCGACTTTTACTTTTTCGTAGGATTTGTGTTTGAGAGCATCAGAAGCTTCGTCCAGCTTATCCAGAACTTGGAGAGAGTGGTCTAGCTGCTGCTGATTTCCTTTTCTCTTGCAGGTATACTGCTCGCGGCGAGCTTTCTTAACGGCTTGTTCGACGGACGAGCTGTTTTGCTCGGAAAATCGCTTTGCGAAATCACTGAGACGAGATTCGATAACCTGCGTAAGGTTATCAGTTAAAGAGCTGATGGATTCGGAAACGGTAGATTGAATGACGGAACTAACGGAAGGATCCAGCGCTCCAGAAGATGACCTGCCACGTGCTCTGGCTTCTTCTGAGTCAGACATGATAAAAAAGTAGTGGTGTATCGTGTGGCGTCTTTAGACCCGAAGGAAGAACACAAACTGACAACGGCGTATTTATATGAAACGCAATTAACAGCTATGACGTAACCTGAAACACCTCATTGTGAAAAACACAATGAGAATATGAAATACAGATCGTGCAGAAAGCAAATATCTGCTAAACTACGTACCGCAGATATTTTTATATTTCTGGAAGGAATTTTTCTAGTGAGGCCAGTGCTCGAATCCACATTTACACACAATGCAATGGAAAAGATGGCCAATGCAAGGAAGCAAGAAACTTGCACGCCGAACAATAGCTTATTTTGAAAGTCCGCGGATATGAAATTATCTTCCATTGAAATGCAATCAAATAGTGGGTAAGTAATAAATCACCCTAAATAAGGCAGTATTTTCCGCTATGTAAACATATCAGGTTTTGCGCATGCGCGTGAGGACTGGACAGAATCATACACGTGTGCTTGGACTGATCTGTACTCGTTAGATACACTGTTAGATAGAATAAAGGTTAGCTTCAGCACACTTGGAATATCTTTACATGGTGTCAGAAGCGGGATTGTGAAGTAACCAAACATACCATTTAGCTCGATACACTGGAGAAGGTGGAAGAGTGAAGGATTTCCGAACGACACGCGTACGATTGATTCTGACAAGAAGACAACATGGCCGCCAGCGCCTCATTCATTGACAAGGGTCCAACCATGGACTGGAGTACGGATGAAAACCTATACTCACGCTTCAAAATGTGGAAACAACGCTGTGAACTACTCTTTACGGGGCCGATGGCCAAAATTGACGAAGAAATCCAGTGTAAGCACCTTCTTTACTGGGCCGGTGAGCACGGCTTGGAGCTGTTCAACAGCTGGGGCCTCTCGGCAGACGAACAAAAGAAACTCGAAAACTACTGGAATAAATTCGAAAACTACGTGAAACCCCACTCAAACGAGTTGATCGCCGCTTGGGAACTTCATAATCTTCGACAAGGTACACTATCGTTGGAAGAATTTATTGCAAAGCTTAGAATCCTTGTCAAAGAAGCAAACTATCCATCGGATCATCATGATCGATTTTTGAGAGACTTCCTTGTACTCGGCATGAATGCAGACCATGTCAGAAAGGAGTGTTTCAAAGAAGGAAATGCTCTAACATTTAGCAAAGCTAGAGAAATGGCAAAAGCAGACGAATCAGCAGACAAGCAGCTTAAGCTAATGAACCCAGTGTCAGCAGTACACCCTGTTAGCTCAACGATGAGAAACCAATTCCCAAGCGACCAGCTGAATCCAGTAGCCGGCGAATCAAAGCAAAACCCAAAAGGCAACAAGTCAGGAAAAGCGCAACTCTGCAGGAATTGTGGTTGGGGTCCTCACTCTCGTGAACAGTGCCCAGCAAGAAATGCAACATGTCATTACTGCCAAAAGGTGGGACACCTTGCTAAGGTATGCATTTCAAAACTTAAAAAGAAGAATGTGCATGAAATTGAAGCTACTAGTAATAACAATGCCCTAGCTGAGTCAGAGCCTACCCAATCATTAGGTGATTATGTGTTCCTGGGCCTAATTGAAGCAACACCTCTGGCCATGAATGTAAATGTTGTATCCTGTAGAGAGAAGGCTCTGCTAGAAGTCTCCTTGGCATTGAAGCCAGAAGGAAAACAAATGAATGCACTTTGTAAGATAGACTCAGGGGCTGAAACAAACATTATACCTAAGTCCCTATACCAGCAACTAAGCCCTGAGACACTAAGCTTACAACAACCTACAGTGAAGTTAACTGCTTATGGTGGAGCCGAGATCCCAAATCTTGGATCTTGCCAAATATATGTGAAGGGTCCTAACAATCCCAACCCCAGAGTCATCCAAGCAGAAGTTGTTGACGTTGATGGTCCTGTCATAATTGGTAACATGTCTGCACAAGATCTAAACCTCCTAAAGCTCAACTGGCCAGTCACAGCCAGCACAAATGCAACTACCCAGAATGTTGTGCAAAGTGAAAAGCCAATGCCCAATGTACATACTGTTAAACTATTTGACATCAGAGGCAAGCAACACCCTTTTCCACTGACAAAAGACTATCTGTTGAAAGAATATCAGGATGTCTTTACAGGAATTGGCTGCTTCCCAGGACCCCCATACCATATCGAAACTAACCCTGACGTTCCCCCAGTACAGCATGCCTCAAGGCAGGTTCCAGTACAACTACAGCAAGCCTACATAGAAGAGCTAGACCAGTTACAAGCAATCCGTGACATGCCTTCCCCGAAGAACCTTACAGAGCTGCAGTGCTTTTTGGGCATGATTAACTACCTGAATAGGTTCTCACCCATTCTAGCCCAAGTGTCAGAACCTGTGCGACAGCTGATGAAAAAAGATGTACCATTCTTGTGGCAACCGGAACACCAAAGGTCATTCCAGAACCTCAAACAAGCAATCACTGAAGTACCAGTCCTAGCCTATTACGACCCCGAAAAGGAAAACCTTATCCAGTCTGATGCGAGTCTTAAAGGCCTTGGATGTGTCTTGATGCAAGAAGGAAAACCAGTATGCTATGCCAGTCGATCGTTAACTGAAACTGAGTCTCGATACAGTAACATAGAGCGAAAGTTACTTGCTGCCTGTTGGTCGCTTGAAAAGCTTAACCATTACGTGTTTGGTAAGAAGGTGGTCATTGAAACCGACCACAAGCCACTCGAAAGTATCTGGAAGAAGAGCATATCAAGCGCTTCACCGCGTCTTCAGAGGCTCCTACTTAAAATGTCCAAATACAACGTGGAGATCAGGTACATTCAAGAAAAAAGCAACGTGATAGCAGATGCCCTTTCCAGGATTAGCCACATGGAGCCCCCTGTAGCAGACAACGAAGTCCCCGTGGTGGAACTGGACACGATATCTCGAACACTGCCAGCCAGCCCTGCCAAACTAGATGAAATACGAGAGTGCACTGATCAAGATGTTGTACTCAGTCACTTAAAAGATGTCGTGCATCATGGATGGCCAGAATATCCAAATGAATGCCCACAAGACTTGAAAGAGTTCTGGAACTTCAGAGAGGACCTGAGTGTTGAAAATGGCCTCATTCTTAAGGGACACAAACTCGTAATTCCCAGTAAGCTACGCCCACAGATGTTACAAATCATACACCAAGGACATATGGGAACGGAGAAATGTCTCCTGAGAGCAAGGGAAAGCCTGTTTTGGCCAGGCATATCAAGAGACATTAAAGAGATGACAGAGAACTGTCCGACATGCACACAGTTTTCCAAACAGCAACCAAAAGAAGCATTGCATCCACACAATGTACCCAGTTATCCATGGCAGAAGCTTGGATGTGATCTGTTCGACTATCGAGGTGCCGAATACTTAATAGTCGCAGACTATTACAGCAAATACCCCATAATTAGAAAGTTGAGCTCCACGACATCTGCTGCAATAATCAACCACCTCAAATCAATCTTTGCAGAACACGGCATACCAGAAACCCTGGTATCTGACAATGGCCCTCAATACAGCAGCAGGGAATTTGCAGCGTTCTGTGACCAATGGGGTATCAATCACATTACTAGCTCACCAGTGTATCCAAAGAGCAATGGATTTATCGAAAGGATGGTACAAACCGTAAAGAACCTTCTAAGGAAGTCCGAGGCTGCAGGGCAAGACCCATATCTTGCACTCTTATCATACCGGGCCACGCCTGTTGACAGCAACTTACCATCACCAGCCAAGTTGCTGAACAATAGAGAATATTGCACACAATTACCCAGCAGTGGACGACTCCAACGGTCACAAACGAAAGAATGCCACCAAGATCAGCTGCAGCACCGCCAAGATGTTCAGAAACTGCAGCATGATGGCAAGTCCACTCGTGAGCTACAAAAGCTAGTACCAGGCCAACCAGTATCGGTGTTTCAACCAAACACCAAGACCTGGACTCCCGCGCAAGTGAAAGAGGAAACGAACCACCCAAGATCCTACATTGTAGAGACAAACAGTGGTTCTGAACTAAGGCGCAACAGAATACAGCTAAAACCGTCAGGCCGAGTACCAGCAAGCTTTGAAGGGCAACTGCTCTCTAACCAAGACAACTCACCACAGTCCAGTGCACCTACATCTACATCCCACCCAGTCCCGTCACCAGGATCACCACAGACACCCCAGAAACCAGCTACAGCTGCTGAGGGAAGTCCCGACCAGCATTTGACAACCAGAAGTGGTCGCGTTGTAAAGAAGCCATTAAGGCTAGACCTTTAAACTTTGTTAACCAGAACAACTCAGCTTAGCCGTCTGAGAACTTTGTTACGTTGGGTTTTAGTTTGAACAATACTTGTGTTGTTTAGGTTCGAATTTATAGGCCAAGTTAGTTTCTTTCACCCGGCAAAGTTTTCAGGGTGGAGATGTAAACATATCAGGTTTTGCGCATGCGCGTGAGGACTGGACAGAATCATACACGTGTGCTTGGACTGATCTGTACTCGTTAGATACACTGTTAGATAGAATAAAGGTTAGCTTCAGCACACTTGGAATATCTTTACACGCTACAAATTAGTCTCACTCAGCAAGATTAAACTGATGCGTTTGGAAACAATTAGAGATATCTATAGTTGGCTTGCTTTGTCTTTCGGTCGATCATTCATTTGCACGTTCGTCAAGTTTTTGTATCTCGTAATATTTTATATTCGTTGTCACACTCTCGTTAACGAAGTTCCCAAGTACATCTATCTCATGACTTAAAGTTAAATCAAAATTTCCTCTGGCATTCGTAGCTCATTAGGTAGCAAGCCTTATCATGTTATGTGAATGATAAATTTGCTCTGCTTTTGAAGGCAAAACTACATTTGTAAACATAGTATTATGCATCAAACCCTTACAATTATTTTTTCTTCATACACATGGTCTGTCAAAAAAGGGACATATTAGTTCAACTGTGGTAATTGTAGTTCTCCAGGGGTGTATCATTGCACTCAGGTAATTTTTTGCTTTGTCAACATCCACTGAGTGCTATGGGGTAGACATTCAAAGAAATACTGAGAGAGTACTATTGTTAGCAGCTATTAATTTTAACGATTTTTTCTGAGCAAGATTTAGCGACTATATAGGGATTTTCCAAAAACTTCAAAAAATAGTAAATATATCGTGTAAACCAGCTTTTACTGGCTGGTGATTAATATATGGCTAAGAAGAAAATAAATGTTCAGTAAAAGAAAAAGACTACCATATCTTGACATTGAATGAATATAAATTGCATTGCCTAAAAGAACAAAGTTACCAGTATCCATTTTTGTGTTCCATTAGGGTGGGAAGGGGGTACCGGGGAGGTACCGGGGTACTTGAAATTTGACCAAGACAAATTTTAGCAAGTACTAAATTAAGCGATTTTCGCCCAACTCACTAAAAGCGCTAAAATGTAATAGCCACTAATATAACAATAGTAACCTTAAGGTCGATTTCTGTACATGTCCTATGCCTCCCCCCCCCCCTTATCTCAGCCAAAAAGGAACCTGGTTGCATGCCATGCTGATAAATAACAAATTGCTTACACTTAGATGGTTTGTTGTACGTGTTGTCCTATACAGATTTATTTTAACAAGGCACGTAGAATTTTGAATTAATTTATAGATTTGCCAAAACAATATCCTGCAATACAACACATCACTGAACTCTGCATGGGGCTAGGCTGTCAAGAGGTGTGGGCTGGAATGAACATCCTCCTGCCGTAACGTTGTATGAAACACATGATCAGAAAAAGAATTTTATTTCAAATTTACTCTCATATATTTTTCACAAACAGTGAATACTGCTCTCTATAAATTGACTTTTAGCAGACTGTACAGCTTGAAAAATAAAATATTTGGAGTTATTGTTATTGACTGCTGAAAACAAAGAGTAAAAGATAAACAAGCTTTAAGGTTCAGATCCTTTAATCCAACATGGCCACCAGATCTTTGCAGGATGGCTGGCAATGTATAGAGATTATTTAAAAATGAATTAATAAGGCTGATTAAAATGCATTGATGATTTTCGTGGCATGTAAAGGGGTAAAGTAAACTTTTTGGTTGCAAGTAAAGATACCAGAAAAGGAAATAAGCAGCAGTTTTCATTTGTTACATGTATCACGCCTCTAAATTGATAATAAATTATGTTGGCTTTACTGTTTCCTGCCAATTTCAATTCTTAGAAGTCACATGTATGAGGCATCTGTTAGTTTCTTTTAATTATTTGCCTTCTGTCACAGTGTCTGCCATTCTTTAACAGAGAAAAATGTATGTCGAATAATACCACTGTCCTGTATAAAATGGCTGAGCTACCTGGTTATTAATTAAAGAACCCTTTAGCAAATGTGAAACAGTTTGGTGGAAAAAAATCCCTAGCTTCTTTCCATTACCAGCTTCGCAGCATCTTAAGGTACCTCATATCTTGTTACCACTATACGTGTCTCTCTCAGCATTAATTATTTTAAGCTCTGAAATAATCTTCACTTCTTAGCTGCTTAGCTAGAAGGCCTCGATGGACTACTGGATGGTTAGTTTTCAGTTAGAATATGGGGTTATTTATC